>NC_086445.1:968513918-968848862 GCF_028390025.1 Pseudophryne corroboree | reverse complement strand
CGCCGGGAGCCCGGCCGCCGGCATACCCTACTACACCCAGTTAAATTGACAGTAGTTTTAAATTGAAAGGGGTAGATTCTACATGGGCTATCAGTGCAGGAAAACTTTGCTTATAACGGTTTTCATGTACATAGGCAGTTTGTCTTTAAAGTTATTTATGCAGGGATAGATTGGAGGTGGTCCTGAACCAGAACTTTGCCTAAGACCTCCCTTGAGTTTTAATACTTGCATCTTCTAGCATCTATGTGTAAATCATTACAAAATTATCTTTCTCTTACGTCCTAGAGGATGCTGGGGTACATTTTAGTACCATGGGGTATAGATGGTTACGCAGGAGCCTTCGGCACTTTAAGACTTTTCAACAGTGTGAACTGGCTCCTCCCTCTATGCCCCTCCTCCAGACCTCAGTTTAGAAAATTTGCCCAGGAGACTGGATGCACACTAGTGGAGCTCTACAGAGCTTTGCTGGAAAAATACTTTCTTAGGTTTTTTATTTTACAGGGAAGCTGCCCACAGACCTAATTATAATGAACACTCTCTGCCCCTTCTATAACACCTTGTACTTGTATCAGCGTTGTCATGAGGAGAAACAGCATTCAGGAGCTTCACACTGGAGTTTCTGCAGGAGAAAATGGCACCCAGTGAGTGTTCTGGCAAGTCTGACTTAGGGGGGGGAAGTAGGAACCAACTTCTCAATTAGTTAATGGTTCTGCATTCACTGACAGGACACCATTAGCTCCTGAATGGTACTGAACACAGCCCAAGCCTGGCCAGCGTTCACTCCCGCAGCACTGCTGGTGAGTATATTACCGGAGTCCTGCAGAGGGAATCCTCCGGTCATCGTTGGCGGCATACAGGTACATGCGCAGCGCCCGCCATGTCTCTCAGAACAAGGGTGCAGAGCGCGGGGGGGGGGGGGGTGCGCTCTGAGGGCATGTTTTAAAACCTTACTCTCACTGGCAAAAAGGGTACATACATGTACAGCCGCTGATGTGCCATCCCCAGCAAGTATAATTATTACATTGCTGAGGCTGAAGGGCGGAGCTTCTTCTCAGACTTGCCAGAACACTCACTGGGTGCCATTTTCTCCTGCAGAAACTCCAGTGTGAAGCTCCTGAACGCTGTTTCTCCTCATGACAACGCTGATATAAGTACAGGGTGTTATAGAAGGGGCAGAGAGTGTTCATTATAATTAGAACTGTGGGCCTATTATTGGTATATGTGCTGTAAGTGGGTAATATTTCCACAATTCACAATAAGGTGCAGTGTGTGGACTGACAAATCCCTCTGTATCTCTCTGACAGACTTTAGTGTGGGTCTGTCCCCAATAGCTTCCGTGTGTGTGTGTGTGTGTGTGTGTGTGTGTGTGTGTGTGTGTGTGTACAAGTGTGTAACATGTCAGACATTGGGGAGGGTTCTTCCCAGGAAGAACCCATTTTAGATGCACAAGAGGGTAATGTGGTGGCCCTTCCCTCTCAGAAGGAGCCGGAGTGGGTGAGAATGTTGCAAAAGAATGTCAATGCTTGCAAAGAAATTCTCTGAGTCTATACAACAGACTAAATATTGGAGGCAGTCTTTGGAGGATGCACTGTTTACTGACCCCTCCATATCATCCACTCGGGTCCCATCCAGTTCCCAGAAAAGGTGTCTGGCCCAGATAATGCAAGGGGACACAGACACAGATTCCGACTCTGACGTTGACACTGGGGATTTGAGAGGGGTAGACCCCAAATTAGTCAAAAGCATACAATGTATGATTGTTACTATAAAGGAAGTGTTGGAGTTTCCTGAAACAACACTGGTCCCAGAGGAAAAGGATTAGTTTACATTAAATAAAAAGCAGGTTGTGACTTTTCCTCCTTCAAAGGATTTGAATGCGTCCTTTGAAGAATGCTGGGCTAACCCTGAGAAGAAATGTACCCTTCCCAGAAGGATACGGGTAGCGTACCCTTTCCCTGAGGAAGATAGGCACAAATGGGAGACACCCCCAGTGATAGACACCTCAGTTTCTCAGCTGTCTAAGAAAACAGTTTTGACTGCCCCTGGTTCAGCCCTTTTAAAAGATCCAGCTGACCGTAAATTAGAAACAACCCTAAAATCCATATATACGGCTAACGGAACGGTGCTCAGGCCCACCTTTGCTTGTGCGTGGGTAGGTGACGCTGTGGAAAAATGGTCTGACAACTTGCTTGTTAACATAGACACAGTTGACAGGGATGAAATAGTCCTAACTCTCGGCCATATCAAAGATGCTGCAGGTTACTTAGTTGAAGCTTAGAAGGATATTGGGTTGCTGAGTTCAAGTATGGCGATTTCAGCCCGCTGGGCGTTGTGGATCCGCCAATATAATGCTGATGCGGAATCAAAAAAGAATATTGAGGCGCTTACTTACAATGGAGAAGCCCTCTTTGGAGACAAGCTGGATGCCATGATTTCAACAACTACATTAGGCAAGTCAGCATTTCTGCCTTCCGCAGCTGCTCCACCTAGGAAAGGATTTAATTCTCATTTGATGCAATCCTTTCGGCCCAACAAGTCCAAAAAGGCAAAGGGTACTCCCTTATTCGCAGGAAGAGGTCGAGGAAGAGCTAAAAAACCTACAACACCATCAGGCTTGCAGGAGCAGAAGTCAACAGCTACTTCTGCTAAAACCTCAGCATGACGCTGGGGCTCCCTTGCGGGAGTACGATCGGGTGGGGGCATGTCTACTGTCTTTCAGCCAGGTCTAGGTTCACTCAGATCTGGATCCTTGGGTATTGCAGATAGTATCCCAAGGGTACAAATTGGAATTTCAGGACCTTCCTCCATGCCGATTTTTCAAATCAGCCTTACCAGCTTCAGTTCAGGACAGAGCAAAAGTGCTGAACGCAATACAGAAATTACTGTATGTCAAGACAACGTAATTTCCTTAGTTCCTGTGTCACAACAGGAAAAAGGGTTTTATTCAAGCCTGTTTGTAGTGCCGAAACCGGATGGCTCGGTCAGACCGATTTTAAACCTAAAGACTCTGAACCTTTATTTGAAAAGGTTCAAATTCAAGATGGAACCCCTGAGAGCGGTGATCTCCAGCTTGGAGGAAAAGGAATTTCTGGTATCGATGGACATCAAATATGCTTATTTACATGTTCCCATCTACCCGCCGCATCAGGCATACCTGAGGTTTGCAGTGCAGGACTGCCACAACCAGTTCCAAACATTGCCTTTCGGGCTCTCCACGGCTCCGAGAATATTCACCAGGGTGATGGCGGAGATGATGGTTCTTCTTCGCAAAAAAGGAGTCAAAGTCATCCCATGCTTGGACGATCTCCTCATAAGAGCGAGATCCAGGGAGAAACTAGTGCAGAACATTGCACTTTCCCTGAAGGTGCTTCAACAGCACGGTTGGATCATAAACCTTCCAAAATCACAATTGAAACCCACAATGAGGTTATCATTTCTGGGAATGATATTGGACACGGAAGCACAGAAAGTATTCCTACCAGTAGAAAAGGCTCTGGAGATCCAGAGGATGGTCAAGCAAGTTTTAAAACCAGCACGCGTATTGATTCATCAGTGCATCCGCCTGCTGGGGAAGATGGTAGCGGCCTACGAGGCTCTACAATTTGGCCGATTCCACGCCAGGGTGTTCCAATGGGACCTACTGGACAAGTGGTCCGGATCGCACCTACACATGCACCAGAGGATAATCCTGTCAACAAAAGCCAGTATTTCACTCTTGTGGTGGCTTCAAAGTTCTCACCTCCTGGATGGATGCAGGTTCGGGATTCAGACTTGGATCCTGGTGACCACAGATGCAAGCCTCTGAGGATGGGGAGCAGTCACGCAAGGGGAAAGCTTCCAAGGACGATGGTCAAGTCAAGAAGTACTCCTTCACATACACATTCTGGAATTGAGAGCTGTGTACAACAGCCTTCATCAAGTGGGACACCTTCTTCAAGGTTGTCCCATACAGATCCAGTCAGACAATGTAACGGCAGTAGCTTACATAAACTGCCAGGGTGGAACAAAAAGCAGAGCGGCAATGGCAGAGGTGACAAAGATACTCCTCTGGGCAGAAAGACATGCAAAATCTCTGTCGGCAATTTTCCTTCCCGGGAGTGGACAACTGGGAAGCAGACTTCCTCAGCAGACACGATCTCTATCCAGGAGAATAAGGCCTCCACCCAGAAGTCTTTGCAGAGGTAGAAGATCGTTGGGGCGTTCCTAAAGTAGATATGATGGCATCATGTCTCAACAAGAAGCTTCAGAAATATTGTTCCAGGTCGAGAGACACACAAGCAATAGCAGTGGATGCACTGGTGACCCAGTGGGTGTTTCAGTCGGTGTATCTGTTCCCTCCACTTTCACTAATACCAAAAGTTCTCAAGATCATCAGAAGAACATGGGTTCTCCTATTTCTACAGGCGGGTGTGGATGCTGGCTTGAGATTAGGGTCTATCAAGGTCCAAATTTCGGCCTTGTCCATTTTCTTTCAGAAACAGTTGGCTAACCTTCCTGAGGTCCAGACGTTCGTGAAGGGGGTTCTGCGCATCCAACCTCCCTTTGTGCCTCCTGCGGCACCATGGGATCTTAATGTGCTGTTGCAGTTCCTTAAATCGGACTGGTTTGAGCCGCTACAAGAGGTAGAGTTGAACTTTCTCACTTGGAGAGTGGTCATGCTGTTGGCCTTGGCCTCAGGCAGACTAGAGTGCTTATTTGATTTTTCATGAAGATAGAGCTGAACTGCGGACGCGTCAGCATTTTCTTCCAAAGGTTGTGTCTTATTTCCATATCAACCAACCTGTGGTGGTGCCAGTGGCTTCTGACACCTCAGCCATTTCAAAAGTCCTTGGATGTCATCAGAGCGTTGAGGACTTATGTTGCAAGAACGGCTCGGATAAGGAAAACAGAATCTTTGTTTGTCCTCTATGACCCCAACAAGATTGGTGGTCCTGCTTCTAAGCAGACTATTATGCGCTGGATCAGAGGTACCATTCAGCACGCTTATTCCACAGCAGGATTGCCGTTACCGAGTTTGGTAAAGGCCCACTCTACAAGGAAAGTGGGTTCTTCCTGGGCGGCTGCCCGGTGTGTCTCGGCGTTACAAATTTGCTGAGCAGCTACTTGGTCAGGGGCAAACACGTTTGCTAAGTTTTACTGGTTTGACACCTTGGCTGCTGACGACCTTCAGTTTGGTCAGTCAGTTCTACAGGAACATTAGCACTTTCCCGCCCATACTGGGAGCTTTGGTACATCCCCATGGTACTAAAATGGACCCCAGCATCCTCTAGGACGTAAAAGAAAATAAGATTTTACTCACCGGTAAATCTATTTCTCGTAGTCCGTAGTGGATGCTGGGGACTCCGTAAGGACCATGGGGATAGATGGGCTCCGCAGGAGACTGGGCACTCTAAAGAAAGATTTAGTACTACCTGGTGTGCACTGGCTCCTCCCTCTAGGCCCCTCCTCCAGACCTCAGTTAAGGAAACTGTGCCCGGAAGAGCTGACATTACAAGGAAAGGATTTTGGAATCCAGGGTAAGACTCATACCAGCCACACCAATCACACCGTATAACTTGTGATAAACTTATCCAGTTAACAGTATAAACAATAACAGAGCATCAGACAACCTGATGCAAACATAACATAACTCTTAGTTAAGCAATAACTATATACAAGTATTGCAGAAGAAGTCCGCACTTGGGACGGGCGCCCAGCATCCACTACGGACTACGAGAAATAGATTTACCGGTGAGTAAAATTTTATTTCTCTAACGTCCTAGTGGATGCTGGGAACTCCGAAAGGACCATGGGGAATAGCGGCTCTGCAGGAGTCTGGGCACAACTAAAAGAAAGCTTTTAGACTACCTGGTGTGCACTGGCTCCTCCCACTATGACCCTCCTCCAAGCCTCAGTTAGATTTTTGTGCCCGGCCGAGCTGGATGCACACTAGGGGCTCTCCTGAGCTCTTAGAAGAAAGTATATTTTAGGTTTTTTATTTTACAGTGAGACCTGCTGGCAACAGGCTCACTGCAACGAGGGACTAAGGGGAGAAGAAGCGAACCTACCTGCTTGCAGCTAGCTTGGGCTTCTTAGGCTACTGGACACCATTAGCTCCAGAGGGTCCGACCGCATGGAACTGGCCTTGGTGTTCGGTCCCGGAGCCGCGCCGCCGTCCCCCTTACAGAGCCTGAAGCAAGAAGAAGTCCGGAAAATCGGCGGCATGAAGACTTCTGTCTTCTCCAAGGTAGCGCACAGCACTGCAGCTGTGCGCCATTGCTTCTCATACACACTTCACACTCCGGTCACTGAGGGTGCAGGGCGCTGGGGGGGGGGGGGGGGCGCCCTGAGCAGCAATAAAAACACCTTGGCTGGCAAAACAATCACAATATATAGCCCCAGAGGCTATATATGTGATAATTAACCCTGCCAGAATCCTTAAAAAAGCGGGAGAATAGTCCGCGAAAAAGGGGCGGAGCTATCCCCCTCAGCACACTGGCGCCATTTTTCCCTCATAGTTCCGCTGGAAGGAAGCTCCCTGGCTCTCCCCTGCAGTCTACACTACAGAAAAAGGGTAAAAAAGAGAGGGGGGGCACTAAATTTAGGCGCAGTAAATATTATTGCAGCTATAGGGGACATAATTCAGTTAGTCCCTGCAGTATATAGCGCTCTGGTGTGTGCTGGCATACTCTCTCTCTGTCTCCCCAAAGGGCTTCTGTGGGGTCCTGTCCTCTGTTTAGAGCATTCCCGGTGTGTGTGCGGTGTGTCGGTACGGCTGTGTCGACATGTTTGAGGAGGAAAATTATGTGGAGGCGGAGCAGATGCCTGTAGAAGTGATGTCACCCCCTGCGGGGCAGACACCTGAGTGGATGGTTTTATGGAAGGAATTACGTGCAAGTGTCAACTCCTTACACAAAAAATTTGACGACATGCCAAATGCGGGACAGCCGGCTTCTCAGCTTGTGCCTGCCCAGGTGTCTCAAAGGCCATCAGGGGCTCTAAAACGCCCGCTACCTCAGAGGGCAGACCCAGATGTCGACACGGATACTGATACCAGTGTCGACGACGATGAGTCTAATCTAATGTCCACTAAGGCCATTCGCTGCATGATTGAGGCAATGAAAGAGGTGTTACACATTTCAGATTTAAACCCAGGTACCACAAAAAAGGGTATTATGTTTGGGGAGAAAAAACTACCCGTAGTTTTTCCCCCATCTGAAGAATTAAATGAAGTGTGTGAAGAAGCGTGGGCTTTCCTTGATAAAAGATTGATAATCTCAAAAAAATTACTAATGGCGTTCCCTTTCCCGCCAGAGGACAGGGCACGTTGGGAAACACCTCCTAGGGTGGATAAAGCGCTCACACGTTTGTCTAAAAAGGTGGCACTTCCGTCTCCGGATACGGCCGCCCTGAAGGAGCCTGCGGATAGAAAACAGGAGGCAATCCTGAAGTCTATATATACACACACAGGCATTATACTTAGACCAGCTATTGCGTCAGCATGGATGTGCAGTGCTGCCGCTGCGTGGTCAGATTCCCTGTCAGAAAATGAGAGATGCACAGAGGGAGATCTGCCGGCTGGCATCTAAAATAAGTGCATTGTCCATTTCTGCTAGGAGAGGCTTATGGACCCGGCAGTGGACAGGGGATGCAGATTCCAAAAGGCACATGGAAGTTTTGCCTTATAAGGGTGAGGAGTTATTCGGGGATGGTCTCTCGGACCTCGTTTCCACAGCGACAGCTGGGAAGTCAGCATTTTTACCCCATGTTCCCTCACAGCCTAAAAAAGCGCCGTTTTATCAGGTACAGTCCTTTCGGACCCAGAAAAACAGGCGAGGAAAAGGCGGGTCTTCTCTGTCCAGAGGCAGAGGTAGGGGGAAAAGGCTGCAACAAACAGCTAGTTCCCAGGAGCAAAAGTCCTCCCCCGCTTCTTCCAAGTCCGCCGCATGACGGTGGGGCTCCACAGGCGGAGCCAGGTACGGTGGGGGGCCGCCTCAAAAATTTCAGCGATCAGTGGGCTCGCTCACAGGTGGATCCCTGGATCTTTCAAGTAGTATCTCAGGGGTACAAGCTGGAATTCGAGGCGTCTCCCCCCCGCCGTTTCCTCAAATCAGCCTTGCCAGCAACTCCCTCGGACAGGGAGGCTGTGCTAGAGGCAATTCACAAGCTGTATTCCCAGCGCGTGATAGTCAAGGTGCCCCTACTTCAACAAGGACGGGGTTACTATTCCACACTGTTTGTGGTACCGAAACCGGACGGTTCGGTGAGACCCATTTTAAATTTGAAATCCTTGAACACATACATAAAAAAAATTCAAGTTCAAGATGGAATCGCTCAGGGCGGTTATTGCAAGTCTAGACGAGGGGGATTACATGGTATCCCTGGACATCAAGGATGCTTACCTGCATGTCCCCATTTACCATCCTCACCAGGAGTACCTCAGATTTGCGGTACAGAATTGCCATTACCAATTCCAGACGCTGCCGTTTGGTCTGTCCATGTTAGGCGCCGGGGTCCGCTTGTCTGCGCGGCCCGGCGCCTAGCAACTAGAGACGCCGTGCACGTACAGCCGCCGGCTCCCTAGCAACGCTAGACGCCGGGCGCGCTGAGCCGCACGGACCCTAGCAACGGGGACGCCACTGGCGGACCGCGTTCCCCGTTGCTAGGCTTTAGGAAATTAAGATATTCACCTGCTCTCTGGCCGTGCAGCAAGGCAGCTGCACGGCATTTATTCTAATCAGCCTTTAGCAGCTGATTGGAGGACTCCTTGTTAAATACACTCCCAGGGCTTCTCACAGACGCCGGTAATAGCTTCCTGCATGCTGCCTTTGTTTGCTGAGAGTCTGTTTCCAGTCCTGCTGTATCCGGTCATTCCAGTCCTCAGAAGTCCGGTATTCGGGAGTTGTCATCTCATCCCAAGAGGTCGTTTGGTTCCCTGGAGTCCTGACTGATCACCGTTTTATATCCAGTGGTGTTCGTGAGTTGCGGCTCTGCCGTGTGTTGCGGCTCAGCCGCTTTACCTTTTATATTTTGTGTTTGGAGCATTTGCGGAGGGTTCCGCTTCCACAAGTTCTCTCTGGTACTCGGCGGTGCTGGGTAGGAGAATTGGACAAGTGGATATTTTGGTTGTCCTTTTCCCTGGCGGTTTCTCCGCACATATTATAGTTTTGAGTTTGCTTCGCCCCTGGCCTGGTTGTTTAGTTAGAGGGCCTCTTGTTATCACCCTGTCTCGGGTTTCCCTTTGTCTCTCATTAAGACCGGGGGGCATCGAAGTTGGGCAGACATAATCCGCCCTTCAAACGCGGCTGCCAAGGGCTCAAGAAACCATAGTCTCGCAGGGGATTTCTGACAACACGGTGAGACAACAGAGTTAGGGCGCCAGGGGCTATTTTCCTGTCCTGCTCCCTTCCCCAGCATTCCGTTCCAGTGCTCCGGTCCTTGCCATAAGATCTCCTCTGACCAGAGTGCTGGAATCATAACAGTCCACGGCACCGAGGGTGTTTACCAAGGTAATGGCGGAAATGATGATACTCCTTCGAAAAAAGGGAGTTTTAATTATCCCATACTTGGACGATCTCCTAATAAAGGCGAGATCCAAGGAGCAGTTGTTGGTAGGAGTAGCACTATCTCACCAGCACGGTTGGATTCTAAATATTCCAAAGTCACAGCTGGTTCCGACGACACGTCTACTGTTCCTGGGAATGATTCTGGACACAGTCCAGAAAAAAATGTTTCTCCCAGAGGAAAAAGCCATGGAGCTGTCGTCTCTAGTCAGAAACCTCCTGAAACCAAAACAGGTGTCGGTGCATCACTGCACGCGAGTCCTGGGAAAGATGGTGGCTTCTTACGAAGCAATTCCTTTTGGCAGGTTCCATGCCAGAATCTTTCAGTGGGACCTGTTGGACCAATGGTCCGGATCGCA
The DNA here is from genome assembly GCF_028390025.1 of Pseudophryne corroboree. Lineage (NCBI taxonomy): Eukaryota > Metazoa > Chordata > Amphibia > Anura > Myobatrachidae > Pseudophryne > Pseudophryne corroboree. The sequence continues at coordinate 968,838,961 of NC_086445.1, read as the reverse complement.
TCTTCAGATGCATCGGCTAATAACCCTGTCTCCAAGAACCAGGGTGTCTCTACTGTGGTGGCTGCAGAGTGCTCATCTTCTAGAGGGCCGCAGATTCGGCATACAGGACTGGGTCCTGGTGACCACGGATGCCAGCCTTCGAGGCTGGGGGGCAGTCACACAGGGAAGAAACTTCCAAGGACTATGGTCGAGTCAGGAGACTTCCCTACACATAAATATTCTAGAACTGAGGGCCATTTACAATGCCCTAAGTCAGGCAAAATCCCTGCTTCAAAACCAGCCGGTACTGATCCAATCAGACAACATCACGGCAGTCGCCCATGTAAACCGACAGGGCGGCACAAGAAGCAGGACGGCGATGGCAGAAGCCACAAGGATTCTCCGATGGGCGGAAAATCACGTGTTAGCACTGTCAGCAGTGTTCATTCCAGGAGTGGACAACTGGGAAGCAGACTTCCTCAGCAGACACGATCTCCACCCGGGAGAGTGGGGACTTCATCCAGAAGTCTTCACACTGATTGTAAATCGTTGGGAACGGCCACAGGTGGACATGATGGCGTCCCGCCTAAACAAAAAACTAGAGAGATATTGCGCCAGGTCAAGGGACCTCAGGCGATAGCGGTGGACGCTCTAGTGACACCGTGGGTGTACCAGTCGGTTTATGTGTTCCCTCCTCTGCCTCTCATACCAAAGGTACTGAGAATAATAAGAAAACGAGGAGTAAGGACAATTCTCGTGGTTCCGGATTGGCCAAGAAGAGCGTGGTACCCGGAACTTCAAGAGATGATCTCAGAGGACCCATGGCCTCTGCCGCTCAGACAGGACCTGCTGCAGCAGGGGCCCTGTCTGTTCCAAGACTTACCGCGGCTGCGTTTGACGGCATGGCGGTTGAACACCGGATCCTAAAGGAGAAAGGCATTCCGGAGGATGTCATTCCTACGCTGATTAAAGCCAGGAAAGATGTGACTGTAAAACATTATCACCGCATATGGCGGAAATATGTTGCTTGGTGTGAGGCCAATAAGGCCCCAACAGAGGAATTTCAGCTGGGTCGATTTCTGCACTTCCTACAGACAGGAGTGTCTATGGGCCTAAAATTAGGCTCCATTAAGGTGCAGATATCGGCTCTGTCGATTTTCTTCCAAAAAGAACTAGCTTCACTACCTGAAGTTCAGACATTTGTAAAAGGAGTGCTGCATATTCAGCCCCCTTTTGTGCCTCCAGTGGCACCCTGGGATCTCAACGTGGTGTTGAATTTCCTAAAATCACATTGGTTTGAACCACTGAAGACCGTGGATCTTAAATATCTCACGTGGAAAGTGGTCATGTTATTGGCCTTGGCTTCGGCCAGGCGTGTTTCAGAATTGGCGGCTTTGTCATGCAAAAGCCCTTATCTGATTTTCCATATGGATAGGGCAGAATTGAGGACTCGTCCCCAGTTTCTCCCTAAGGTGGTATCAGCTTTTCACTTGAACCAACCTATTGTAGTGCCTGCGGCTACTAGTAACATGGAGGATTCCAAGTTGCTGGACGTAGTCAGGGCCTTGAAAATTTATGTTTCCAGGACGGCTGGAGTCAGGAAAACTGACTCGCTATTTATCCTGTATGCATCCAACAAACTGGGTGCTCCTGCTTCTAAGCAGACTATTGCTCGCTGGATTTGTAGCACAATTCAGCTGACGCATTCTGCAGTTGGACTGCCGCGTCCTAAATCAGTTAAAGCCCATTCTACAAGGAAGGTGGGCTCATCTTGGGCGGCTGCCCGAGGGGTCTCAGCTTTACAACTTTGCCGAGCTGCTACTTGGTCAGGGGCAAACACGTTTGCAAAATTCTACAAATTTGATACCCTGGCTGAGGAGGACCTTGAGTTCTCTCATTCGGTGCTGCAGAGTCATCCGCACTCTCCCGCCCGTTTGGGAGCTTTGGTATAATCCCCATGGTCCTTTCGGAGTTCCCAGCATCCACTAGGACGTTAGAGAAAATAAGATTTTACTCACCGGTAAATCTATTTCTCGTAGTCCGTAGTGGATGCTGGGCGCCCGTCCCTAGTGCAGATTGTCTGCAATAATTGTACATAGTTATTGTTTAATAACGGGTTATTGTTATGAGCCATCTGTTGAGAGGCTCAGTTTTGTTTCATACTGTTAACTAGAGATGAGCGGGTTCGGTTCCTCTGAATCCGAACCCGCCCGAACTTCATGTTTTTTTTCACGGGTCCGAGCGACTCGGATCTTCCCGCCTTGCTCGGTTAACCCGAGCGCCCCCGAACGTCATCATCCCGCTGTCGGATTCTCGCGAGGCTCGGATTCTATCGCGAGACTCGGATTCTATATAAGGAGCCGCGCGTCGCCGCCATTTTCACACGTGCATTGAGAGTCATAGGGAGAGGACGTGGCTGGCGTCCTCTCCGTTTAGAGAAGAGAGAGACACAGTAGTAGTAATTTTGGGGAGCATTATTAGGAGGAGTACTACTATACTACTATACTACTTGCTGAAGTGATATAGATTAGATAGTGTGACTGTAAGTGTATTGTATTATCTGACTTGTGGGGGAGACACTGACAGTGGGGAGCAGTTAAAGTCTGAGAGCAGGACTCAGGAGTACATATAACGTACAGTGCACACTTTTGCTGCCAGAGTCAGTGCCACACTGCCATTGTTGTGACCACACTGACCACCAGTATAATAATATATTTTGTGATTGTCTGCTTAGGACTCGGAGTACTAGTTGCAAGTTGCAACGTGAGTGACCTGACCACCAGTTTAATAATCAATCACCACCAGTTTAATATATATATATATATATATATATATATATATATATAATTGTATATAATATATATATATATATATAATATTGTATACCACCTACCCGTGGTTTTTTTTTTTTCATTCTTCTTTATACATACTACTATAGTAGCTTACTGTAGCAGTCTGCGGTGCTGCTGACCTGACAGTGTCCAGCAGGTCCGTCATCAGTCATTACATAATAAATATATATAGTACCTGTCCGGCTGCAGTACTAGTGATATTATATTGATTTCATCTCATTATCAATAATTTATCATCCAGTCTAGTCTCTATATTAGCAGCAGACACAGTACGTTAGTCCACGGCTGTAGCTACCTCTGTGTCGGCACTCGGCAGTCCATCCATAATTGTATACCACCTACCCGTGGTTTTTTTTTTCTTTCTTCTTTGTACATACTACTATAGTATAGTAGCTTACTGTAGCAGTCTGCGGTGCTGCTGAGCTGACAGTGTCCAGCAGGTCCGTCATCAGTCATCATTACCTAATAAATATATTATCTACCTGTCCGGCTGCAGTACTAGTGATATTATATATACATACATATATATATTGATTTCATATCATTATCATCCAGTCTATATTAGCAGCAGACACAGTAAGTTAGTCCACGGCTGTAGCTACCTCTGTGTCGGCACTCGGCAGTCCATCCATAATTGTATACCACCTACCCGTGGTTTTTTTTTTTCTTTCTTCTTTGTACATACTACTATAGTATAGTAGCTTACTGTAGCAGTCTGCGGTGCTGCTGAGCTGACAGTGTCCAGCAGGTCCGTCATCAGTCATCATTACCTAATAAATATATTATCTACCTGTCCGGCTGCAGTACTAGTGATATTATATATACATACATATATATATTGATTTCATATCATTATCATCCAGTCTATATTAGCAGCAGACACAGTACGTTAGTCCACGGCTGTAGCTACCTCTGTGTCGGCACTCGGCAGTCCATCCATAATTGTATACCACCTACCCGTGGTTTTTTTTTTTTCTTTCTTCTTTGTACATACTACTATAGTATAGTAGCTTACTGTAGCAGTCTGCGGTGCTGCTGAGCTGACAGTGTCCAGCAGGTCCGTCATCAGTCATCATTACCTAATAAATATATTATCTACCTGTCCGGCTGCAGTACTAGTGATATTATATATACATACATATATATATTGATTTCATATCATTATCATCCAGTCTATATTAGCAGCAGACACAGTATGTTAGTCCACGGCTGTAGCTACCTCTGTGTCGGCACTCGGCAGTCCATCCATAATTGTATACCACCTACCCGTGGTTTTTTTTTTTCTTTCTTCTTTGTACATACTACTATAGTATAGTAGCTTACTGTAGCAGTCTGCGGTGCTGCTGAGCTGACAGTGTCCAGCAGGTCCGTCATCAGTCATCATTACCTAATAAATATATTATCTACCTGTCCGGCTGCAGTACTAGTGATATTATATATACATACATATATATATTGATTTCATATCATTATCATCCAGTCTATATTAGCAGCAGACACAGTACGTTAGTCCACGGCTGTAGCTACCTCTGTGTCGGCACTCGGCAGTCCATCCATAAGTATACTAGTATCCATCCATCTCCATTGTTTACCTGAGGTGCCTTTTAGTTGTGCCTATTAAAATATGGAGAACAAAAATGTTGAGGTTCCAAAATTAGGGAAAGATCAAGATCCACTTCCACCTCGTGCTGAAGCTGCTGCCACTAGTCATGGCCGAGACGATGAAATGCCAGCAACGTCGTCTGCCAAGGCCGATGCCCAATGTCATAGTACAGAGCATGTCAAATCCAAAACACCAAATATCAGTAAAAAAAGGACTCCAAAACCTAAAATAAAATTGTCGGAGGAGAAGCTAAACTAGCCAATATGCCATTTACCACACGGAGTGGCAAGGAACGGCTGAGGCCCTGGCCTATGTTCATGGCTAGTGGTTCAGCTTCACATGAGGATGGAAGCACTCAGCCTCTCGCTAGAAAAATGAAAAGACTCAAGCTGGCAAAAGCAGTAGCACCGCAAAGAACTGTGCGTTCTTCGAAATCCCAAATCCACAAGGAGAGTCCGACTCCAATTGTGTCGGTTGCGATGCCTGACCTTCCCAACACTGGACGTGAAGAGCATGCGCCTTCCACCATTTGCACGCCCCCTGCAAGTGCTGGAAGGAGCACCCGCAGTCCAGTTCCTGATAGTCAGATTGAAGATGTCAGTGTTGAAGTACACCAGGATGAGGAGGATATGGGTGTTGCTGGCGCTGGGGAGGAAATTGACCAGGAGGATTCTGATGGTGAGGTGGTTTGTTTAAGTCAGGCACCCGGGGAGACACCTGTTGTCCGTGGGAGGAATATGGCCACTGACATGCCTGGTGAAAATACCAAAAAAATCAGCTCTTCGGTGTGGAAGTATTTCAACAGAAATGCGGACAACAGGTGTCAAGCCGTGTGTTGCCTTTGTCAAGCTGTAATAAGTAGGGGTAAGGACGTTAACCACCTCGGAACATCCTCCCTTATACGTCACCTGCAGCGCATTCATAATAAGTCAGTGACAAGTTCAAAAACTTTGGGTGACAGCGGAAGCAGTCCACTGACCAGTAAATCCCTTCCTCTTGTAACCAAGCTCACGCAAACCACCCCACCAACTCCCTCAGTGTCAATTTCCTCCTTCCCCAGGAATGCCAATAGTCCTGCAGGCCATGTCACTGGCAATTCTGACGATTCCTCTCCTGCCTGGGATTCCTCCGATGCATCCTTGCGTGTAACGCCTACTGCTGCTGGCGCTGCTGTTGTTGCTGCTGGGAGTCGATGGTCATCCCAGAGGGGAAGTCGTAAGACCACTTTTACTACTTCCACCAAGCAATTGACTGTCCAACAGTCCTTTGCGAGGAAGATGAAATATCACAGCAGTCATCCTACTGCAAAGCGGATAACTGAGGCCTTGGCATCCTGGGTGGTGAGAAACGTGGTTCCGGTATCCATCATTACTGCAGAGCCAACTAGAGACTTGTTGGAGGTACTGTGTCCCCGGTACCAAATACCATCTAGGTTCCATTTCTCTAGGCAGGCGATACCGAAAATGTACACAGACCTCAGAAAAAGAGTCACCAGTGTCCTAAAAAATGCAGCTGTACCCAATGTCCACTTAACCACGGACATGTGGACAAGTGGAGCAGGGCAGGGTCAGGACTATATGACTGTGACAGCCCACTGGGTAGATGTATGGACTCCCGCCGCAAGAACAGCAGCGGCGGCACCAGTAGCAGCATCTCGCAAACGCCAACTCTTTCCTAGGCAGGCTACGCTTTGTATCACCGGTTTCCAGAATACGCACACAGCTGAAAACCTCTTACGGCAACTGAGGAGGATCATCGCGGAATGGCTTACCCCAATTGGACTCTCCTGTGGATTTGTGGCATCGGACAACGCCAGCAATATTGTGTGTGCATTAAATATGGGCAAATTCCAGCACGTCCCATGTTTTGCACATACCTTGAATTTGGTGGTGCAGAATTATTTAAAAAACGACAGGGGCGTGCAAGAGATGCTGTCGGTGGCCAGAAGAATTGCGGGACACTTTCGGCGTACAGGCACCACGTACAGAAGACTGGAGCACCACCAAAAACTACTGAACCTGCCCTGCCATCATCTGAAGCAAGAAGTGGTAACGAGGTGGAATTCAACCCTCTATATGCTTCAGAGGTTGGAGGAGCAGCAAAAGGCCATTCAAGCCTATACAATTGAGCACGATATAGGAGGTGGAATGCACCTGTCTCAAGCGCAGTGGAGAATGATTTCAACGTTGTGCAAGGTTCTGATGCCCTTTGAACTTGCCACACGTGAAGTCAGTTCAGACACTGCCAGCCTGAGTCAGGTCATTCCCCTCATCAGGCTTTTGCAGAAGAAGCTGGAGACATTGAAGGAGGAGCTAACACGGAGCGATTCCGCTAGGCATGTGGGACTTGTGGATGGAGCCCTTAATTCGCTTAACAAGGATTCACGGGTGGTCAATCTGTTGAAATCAGAGCACTACATTTTGGCCACCGTGCTCGATCCTAGATTTAAAGCCTACCTTGGATCTCTCTTTCCGGCAGACACAAGTCTGCTGGGGTTGAAAGACCTGCTGGTGAGAAAATTGTCAAGTCAAGCGGAACGCGACCTGTCAACATCTCCTCCTTCACATTCTCCCGCAACTGGGGGTGCGAGGAAAAGGCTCAGAATTCCGAGCCCACCCGCTGGCGGTGATGCAGGGCAGTCTGGAGCGACTGCTGATGCTGACATCTGGTCCGGACTGAAGGACCTGACAACGATTACGGACATGTCGTCTACTGTCACTGCATATGATTCTCTCAACATTGAAAGAATGGTTGAGGATTATATGAGTGACCGCATCCAAGTAGGCACGTCACACAGTCCGTACTTATACTGGCAGGAAAAAGAGGCAATTTGGAGGCCCTTGCACAAACTGGCTTTATTCTACCTAAGTTGTCCTCCCACAAGTGTGTACTCCGAAAGAGTGTTTAGTGCCGCCGCTCACCTTGTCAGCAATCGGCGTACGAGGTTACATCCAGAAAATGTGGAGAAGATGATGTTCATTAAAATGAATTATAATCAATTCCTCCGTGGAGACATTGACCAGCAGCAATTGCCTCCACAAAGTACACAGGGAGCTGAGATGGTGGATTCCAGTGGGGACGAATTGATAATCTGTGAGGAGGGGGATGTACACGGTGATATATCGGAGGATGATGATGAGGTGGACATCTTGCCTCTGTAGAGCCAGTTTGTGCAAGGAGAGATTAATTGCTTCTTTTTTGGTGGGGGTCCAAACCAACCCGTAATTTCAGTCACAGTCGTGTGGCAGACCCTGTCACTGAAATGATGGGTTGGTTAAAGTGTGCATGTCCTGTTTATACAACATAAGGGTGGGTGGGAGGGCCCAAGGACAATTCCATCTTGCACCTCTTTTTTCTTTAATTTTTCTTTGCGTCATGTGCTGTTTGTGGAATGTTTTTTGGAAGGGCCATCCTGCGTGACACTGCAGTGCCACTCCTAGATGGGCCCGGTGTTTGTGTCGGCCACTAGGGTCGCTTATCTTACTCACACAGCTACCTCATTGCGCCTCTTTTTTTCTTTGCGTCATGTGCTGTTTGGGGAGGGTTTTTTGGAAGGGACATCCTGCGTGACACTGCAGTGCCACTCCTAGATGGGCCCGGTGTTTGTGTCGGCCACTAGGGTCGCTTATCTTACTCACACAGCTACCTCATTGCGCCTCTTTTTTTCTTTGCGTCATGTGCTGTTTGGGGAGGGTTTTTTGGAAGGGACATCCTGCGTGACACTGCAGTGCCACTCCTAGATGGGCCCGGTGTTTGTGTCGGCCACTAGGGTCGCTTATCTTACTCACACAGCTACCTCATTGCGCCTCTTTTTTTCTTTGCGTCATGTGCTGTTTGGGGAGGGTTTTTTGGAAGGGCCATCCTGCGTGACACTGCAGTGCCACTCCTAGATGGGCCCGGTGTTTGTGTCGGCCACTAGGGTCGCTTATCTTACTCACACAGCTACCTCATTGCGCCTATTTTTTTCTTTGCGTCATGTGCTGTTTGGGGAGGGTTTTTTGGAAGGGCCATCCTGCGTGACACTGCAGTGCCACTCCTAGATGGGCCCGGTGTTTGTGTCGGCCACTAGGGTCGCTTATCTTACTCACACAGCTACCTCATTGCGCCTCTTTTTTTCTTTGCGTCATGTGCTGTTTGGGGAGGGTTTTTTGGAAGGGACATCCTGCGTGACACTGCAGTGCCACTCCTAGATGGGCCCGGTGTTTGTGTCGGCCACTAGGGTCGCTTATCTTACTCACACAGCTACCTCATTGCGCCTCTTTTTTTCTTTGCGTCATGTGCTGTTTGGGGAGGGTTTTTTGGAAGGGCCATCCTGCGTGACACTGCAGTGCCACTCCTAGATGGGCCCGGTGTTTGTGTCGGCCACTAGGGTCGCTTATCTTACTCACACAGCTACCTCATTGCGCCTCTTTTTTTCTTTGCGTCATGTGCTGTTTGGGGAGGGTTTTTTGGAAGGGACATCCTGCGTGACACTGCAGTGCCACTCCTAGATGGGCCCGGTGTTTGTGTCGGCCACTAGGGTCGCTTATCTTACTCACACAGCTACCTAGGTGCAAATTTTAGGACTAAAAATAATATTGTGAGGTGTGAGGTATTCAGAATAGACTGAAAATGAGTGTAAATTATGGTTTTTGAGGTTAATAATACTTTGGGATCAAAATGACCCCCAAATTCTATGATTTAAGCTGTTTTTTAGTGTTTTTAAAAAAAAACACCCAAATCCAAAACACACCCGAATCCGACAAAAAAAATTCGGTGAGGTTTTGCCAAAACGCGGTCGAACCCAAAACACGGCCGCGGAACCGAACCCAAAACCAAAACACAAAACCCGAAAAATTTCCGGCGCTCATCTCTTAACTGGATATGGTATCACGTGTTGTACGGTGTGATTGGTGAGGCTGGTATGAGTCTTACCCGGGATTCAAAATCTTTCCTTATTGTGTCAGCTCTTCCGGGCACAGTATCCTAACTGAGGCTTGGAGGAGGGTCATAGTGGGAGGAGCCAGTGCACACCAGGTAGTCTAAAAGCTTTCTTTTAGTTGTGCCCAGACTCCTGCGGAGCCGCTATTCCCCATGGTCCTTTCGGAGTTCCCAGCATCCACTACGGACTACAAGAAATAGATTTACCGGTGAGTAAAATCTTATTTTTCTCTAACGTCCTAGTGGATGCTGGGGACTCCGTAAGGACCATGGGGATTATACCAAAGCTCCCAAATGGGCGGGAGAGTGTGGATGACTCTGCAGCACCGAATGGGCAAACACAAGGTCCTCCTCAGCCAGGGTATCAAACTTATAGAACTTTGCAAAGGTGTTTGAACCCGACCAAGTAGCTGCTAGGCAAAGTTGTAATGCCGAGACCCCTCGGGCAGCCGCCCAAGAAGAGCCCACCTTCCTTGTGGAATGGGCTTTCACTGATATTGGATGCGGCAAACCAGCCGCAGAATGAGCCTGCTGAATCGTGTTACAGATCCAGCGAGCAATAGTCTGCTTTGAAGCAGGAGCACCCAGCTTATTGGATGCATACTGGATAAACAGCGAGTCAGTTTTCCTGACTCCAGCCGTCCTGGCTACATAAATCTTCAAAGCCCTGACTACATCAAGCAACTTAGAGTCCTCCAAGTCACGAGTAGCCGCAGGCACCACAATAGGTTGGTTCAAATGAAAAGATGACACCACCTTCGGCAGAAATTGCGGACGAGTCCGTAATTCTGCCCTGTCCATATGGAAAACCAGGTAGGGGTTTTTACATGACAAAGCCGCCAATTCTGACACACGCCTAGCCGAAGCTAAGGCCAATAGCATGACCACTTTCCACGTGAGATACTTTAGCTCCACGGTCTTAAGTGGCTCACACCAGTGAGATTTCAGGAAACTCAACACCACGTTAAGATCCCAAGGTGCCACTGGTGGCACAAAAGGGGGCTGAATATGCAGCACTCCCTTAACAAACGTCTGAACCTCAGGCAGTGAAGCCAGTTCTTTTTGGAAGAAAATGGATAGGGCCGAAATCTGGACCTTTATGGACCCTAATTTCAGGCCCATAGTCACTCCTGACTGTAGGAAGTGCAGGAATCGACCCAGCTGGAATTCCTCTGTAGGGGCCTTCCTGGCCTCACACCAAGCAACATATTTTCGCCATATACGGTGATAATGCTTTGCTGTCACATCCTTCCTAGCCTTTATCAGCATAGGAATAACTTCATCCGGAATGCCTTTTTCCGCTAGGATCCGGCGTTCAACCGCCATGCCGTTAAACGCAGCCGCGGTAAGTCTTGGAACAGACAGGGCCCTTGTTGTAACAGGTCCAGTCTGAGAGGCAGAGGCCACGGGTCCTCTGTGAACATTTCTTGCAATTCCGGGTACCAAGTCCTTCTTGGCCAATCCGGAACAATGAGTATTGTTCTCACTCCTCTTTTTCTTACAATTCTCAGCACCTTTGGTATGAGAGGAAGAGGAGGAAACACATAGACCGACTGGAACACCCATGGTGTTACTAGTGCGTCCACAGCTATCGCCTGAGGGTCCCTTGACCTGGCGCAATATCTTTTTAGCTTTTTGTTGAGACGGGACGCCATCATGTCCACCTGTGGCAGTTCCCATCGATTTGCAATCTGTGTGAAGACTTCTTGATGAAGTCCCCACTCTCCCGGGTGGAGGTCGTGCCTGCTGAGGAAGTCTGCTTCCCAGTTGTCCACTCCCGGAATGAACACTGCTGACAGTGCTAGTATGTGATTCTCCGCCCAACGAAGAATCCTGGTGGCTTCTGCCATTGCCACCCTGCTTCTTGTGCCGCCCTGGCGGTTCACATGGGCCACTGCCGTGATGTTGTCTGACTGACTCAGCACTGGTTGGTTTCGAAGCAGAGCCTCCGCTTGACTCAGGGCATTGTATATGGCCCTTAGTTCCAGGATATTGATGTGCAGACAAGTCTCCTGACTTGACCACAGCCCCTGGAAGTTTCTTCCTTGAGTGACTGCCCCCCATCCTCGGAGGCTTGCATCCGTGGTCACCAGGACCCAGTCCTGTATGCCGAACCAGCGGCCCTCGAGGAGGTGAGCACTTTGCAGCCACCACAGAAGAGACACCCTGACCCTGGGGGACAGGGTGATCAGCCGATGCATCTGAAGATGCAATCCGGACCACTTGTCCAACAGATCCCACTGAAAGATCCTCGCATGGAACCTGCCGAAGGGAATGGCTTCGTATGACGCCACCATCTTTCCCAGGACTCGCGTGCAGTGATGCACCGATACCTGTTTTGGTTTTAGGAGGCCTCTGACCAGAGTCACGAGCTCCTGAGCCTCCTCCTCTGGGAGAAACACCTTTTTCTGGTTTGTGTCCAGAATCATGCCCAGGAAGGGCAGACGCGTCGTAGGAATCAGCTGCGACTTTGGAATATTCAGAATCCAGCCGTGCTGTTGCAACACTTCCTGAGTGCCTTTATGAGGAGATCGTCCAAGTATGGGATAATCGTAACCCCTTGCTTCCGAAGGAGCACCATCATTTCCACCATCACCTTGGTAAATATTCTCGGTACCGTGGACAGGCCAAACGGCAACGTCTGGAATTGGTAATGACAGTCCTGTACCACAAACCTGAGGTACTCCTGATGAGGTGGATAAATGGGGACATGCAAGTACGCATCCTTGATGTCCAGAGACACCATAAAATCCCCCTCTTCCAGGCTTGCAATGACCGCTCTGAGCGATTCCATTTTGAACTTGAATCTTTTCAGATAAATGTTCAGGGATTTTAAATTCAATATGGGTCTGACCGAACCGTCCGGTTTCGGTACCACAAACATTGTGGAATAGTATCCACTTCCTTGTTGAAGGAGGGGAACCTTTACCACCACCTGCTGGAGATATAACTTGTGAATTGCCGCTAACACTACTTCCCTTTCTATGGGGGAAGCTGGCAGGGCCGATTTGAGGTAACGGTGAGGGGGCATCACTTCGAATTCCAACTTGTATCCCTGAGACACAATCTGTATAGCCCAGGGATCCACCTGTGAGCGAACCCACTGGTGGCTGAAATTTCGGAGACGCGCCCCCACCGCTCCTGGCTCCTGTGGAGCCCCAGCGTCATGCGGTGGATTTAGTGGAAGCCGGGGAGGACTTCTGTTCCTGGGAACTAGCTGAATGGTGCTGCTTCTTTCCTCTACCCCTGCCTCTGGGCAGAAAGGACGCACCTCTGACCTTCTTGCTTCTCTGTGATCGAAAGGACTGCATTTGGTAATACGGTGCTTTCTTAGGCTGTGAGGGAATATATGGCAAAAAGTTTGACTTCCCAGCCGTAGCTGTGGAAACTAGGTCAGAGAGACCATCCCCAAACAATTCCTCACCCTTGTAAGGTAACACCTCCATGTGCTTTTTGGAGTCGGCATCACCTGTCCATTGCCGAGTCCACAGGACCCTTCTGGCAGAAATTGACATTGCATTTATTCTAGAGCCCAGTAGGCAAATGTCCCTCTGGGCATCCCTCATATATAGGACAGCGTCTTTTATATGCCCCAGGGTCAGTAAAATGGTATCCTTGTCTAAGGTATCCATTTCCTCAGATTATCTGTCCATGCTGCTACAGCACTACACATCCAGGCCGACGCAATAGCCGGCCTCAGTATAGTACCTGAGTGTGCATAAACAGACTTCAGGATACTTTCCTGCTTCCTATCTGCAGGATTCTTTAGGGCGGCCGTATCCTGTGACGGCAGGGCCACCTTTTTAGATAAGCGTGTCAGAGCTTTATCTACCCTAGGGGAGGATTCCCAGCGCATCCTGTCCGTTGGCGGGAAAGGGTACGCCATAAGTAACCTTTTGGAAATCGGCACTTTCTTATCGGGGGAATCCCATGCTTTTTCACATAATTCATTTAACTCATGTGAAGGGGGAAAAGTCAGTTCTTGCTTTTTCTCCCCATACATATACACCCTTTTGTCAGGGACAGGGTTTTCCTCCGATATGTGCAATACATCCTTCATTGCTATAATCATGTATCGGATGGCTTTAGTCATTTTAGGCTGCAACTTTGCTTCATCGTCATCGACACTGGAGTCAGAATCCGTGTCGACATCTGTGTCAACCAACTGGGATAGTGGGCGCTTTTGAGACCCTGACGGCCTCTGAGCCGCAGAATCAGACACGGGTTGAGACCCTGACTGATTATCCAACCTTTTATGCAAGGAGCTTACGTTATCATTTAACACCTTCCACATATCCATCCAATCAGGTGTCGGCGGCGACACCACAGTCACTTGCACTTGTTCTGCCTCCACGTAACCGTCCTCGTCAAACATGTCGACACAAACATACCGACACACCGCACACACACAGGGAATGCTCTAATTGAGGACAGGACCCCACAAGGCCTTTTGGGGAGACAGAGAGAAAGTATGCCAGCACACACCCCAGCGCTATATATCCCAGGGATTACACAGTAACTTAGTGTTTACCCAGTAGCTGCTGTTTATGATAATTTGCGCCTAAATTTATGTGTCCCCCCTCTCTTTTTACCCTTTTTCTACCTTGATACTGCAGGGGAGAGCCTGGGGAGCTTCCTCTCAGCGGAGCTGTGAAGAGAAAATGGCGCTGGTTAGTGCTGAGGAAGAAGGCCCCGCCCCCTCAGCGGCGGGCTTCTGTCCCGGGTCTGTGTAATAAAATGGCGGGGGCTCGTACATATATACAGTGCCCAGCTGTATATATGTGTCTTTTTGCCAAGAGGTATCCTAATTGCTGCCCAGGGCGCCCCCCCCTGCGCCCTGCACCCTACAGTGACCGGAGTGTGTGGGTAGTGTGGGCGCAATGGCGCACAGCTGCAGTGCTGTGCGCTACCTCATGTGAAGACAGGAGTCTTCTGCTGCCGATTTCGATGTCTTCTTGCTTCTGCCGGCTTCTGACTTCTGGCTCTGCGAGGGGGACGGCGGCGCGGCTCCGGGAACGGACGACAAGGTCAGGTCCTGTGTTCAATCCCTCTGGAGCTAATTGTGTCCAGTAGCCTAAGAAGCGCAACCTAGCCGCAGTTAGTAGGTTTGCTTCTCTCCCCTCAGTCCCACGTAGCAGAGAGTCTGTTGCCAGCAGAAGCTCTCTGAAAATAAAAAAACCTAACTAAAATACTTTCTTATTAGCAAGCTCAGGAGAGCTCACTAAAAGCACCTAGCTCTGGCCGGGCACAGATTCTAACTGAGGTCTGGAGGAGGGGCATAGAGGGAGGAGCCAGTGCACACCAGGTAGTACTAAATCTTTCTTTAGAGTGCCCAGTCTCCTGCGGAGCCCGTCTATCCCCATGGTCCTTACGGAGTCCCAAGCATCCACTAGGACGTTAGAGAAAATAGGATTTTAATTACCTACCGGTAAATCCTTTTCTCGTAGTCCATAGAGGATGCTGGGTGCCCGCCCAGTGCTCATTTTTCCTGCAGAATTACATTTTATCTTTTTACACAGGTTCTCATGTGTTAAGATGTTCACAGCTGTTGCTGTTGTGTTATGCATGCACGTTAGCATGGGTTATGTTGAAAGCCATGTTAGGCGGCATGTTTTGTATGGTGTGAGCTGGTGTGAATCTCGCCACTAGTTTAATGTAAATTCTTCTCTCGAAGTTGTCCGTCTCCACGGGCACAGTTCCTATACTGAGGTCTGGAGAAGGGGCATAGAGGGAGGAGCCAGTTCACACTGTTGAAAAGTCTTAAAGTGCCGAAGGCTCCTGCGTAACCATCTATGGGGGTCATTCCGAGTTGTTCGTTAGCAGATTTTGGTCGCAGCGCAGCGATCAGGCAAGAAAAGGCACTTCTGCAAATGCGTATGCGCCGTAATGCGCATGCACATCGTACTATTACAACGAACGATGCAGTTTCACACAAGGTCTAGCAAAGCATTTCAGTCGCACTGCTGGCGGCAGAGTGATTGACAGGAAGTGGGCGTTTCTGGGTGTCAACTGACCGTTTCCGGGAGTGTTCGGAAAAATGCAGGCGTGGTTGGGGAAATGCAGGCGTGGCTGGCCGAACGCATGGCATGTTCGTGACGTCAAATCAGGAACTGAGTCTGAAGTGATCGCTAGCGCTGAGTAGGTCTGGAGCTACTCTGACACTGCACAAAATTATTTTGTAGCCGCTCTGCGATCCTTTCGTTTGCACTTCTGCTAAGCTAAAATACACTCCCAGAGAGCGGCGGCTTAGCATTTGCACGGTTGCTAAAAGCAGCTAGTGAGCGGACAACTCGGAATGAGGGCCTATACCCCATGGTACTAAAATGGACCCCAGCATCCTCTACTGACTACGAGAAAAGGATTTACCGGTAGGTAATTAAAATCCTATTATTCTCACATACTGGGCCTAATTCAGATGCGGTTGCAATGACAATGCAGCAGCGATCTATTTTAGTGCTGGAACTGCGTGGCAACGCAAGTGTAGCAGCCAACCACGAGTGAACAGAGACATCCATCAGAGCCATCTCATACATTCTCAGTAACTGCGTACTCCACCACTACCACGATGCAGATGCAAAGAACATCGACTTACTGAGTGCCTTCATGGGCACGCAGACTTGACGTGGGAGCTGCTATGCTGGTGTCATGCTTTATGGGTACAAGATCGCAGTCACACGCCGAGACACAGCCTGACAATGGTCACAACATGCCTGCGTTTCTGCAAACTTTCCCCATTACCTCCACTGAACGTTTTTTCTCCATGTCAATCACTCTGAGACTGTTTCCTCACTGTTAGTGCATGTGCAGTCTACCAATAATCACTTAGTTGTAACACCAACGACGTTGGTCCATCATAGGGGATAATTCAGACCTGATCGTAGAAGTGCTAAATTTAGCACATCTGCGATCAGATTCTCTGACATGTGGGGAAAAGCCCAGCACAGGGATAATCCGCCCTGCATGTCAGGTCCAACCCCCACCCCTGCACAGGTACAAAATGATTGCACGTTCTAATGCCGTTGGCACGCCCCCTCCTGCCCCGCAACCGCCTCTCTCTGTCATCCAGGCAGAGGCGCTCGCTCTAGTGAGATGCTTTCGCATCTCACTGGCTGCACATGCGCAGTGTGCCCACCGCGCGTGCGCATAGTAATTCAGACTGCGATCTCAGTTTGAATTACCCCCATGGGCCTGATTCAGATTTGGGAGCAAAAAAAGAAAAAAAAAACAGGAACAAGTTGAATTCTAAATTGCAGTGTAAAAGTAAAGCTGTCCAGCATATGTTGACTACATACAAAAGTAGCCAGTATTTGCCCTGCATGCAGAAATAACAAATGTCTTTTCGCCCTATGCATTGTAACATGGTTTGTCTAGGTGCACATTTACTTGCTTTTGTTACTCCCCCAATAGGTACTAAGTATTATCTACATAGTTACTTTTATGCTTGTTTTACTATCACTAAAGTGTGCAATATATGCAATTACATAAAATTTGCTGTCAGAGATCTTGGTTAGAAACCTAAAGTGACTGCATTTAGTTGTAGGACACTGTGCACATTTTCTGGTGAACTTAAAAGAGAAGAATGCCAACAGCCTTCAAGTTCTCACACTAGAAATCCGACATGCCAGCACTGATGGTGGTAGAAGGGAGCTCGAGGATTAGGTATTAGAGCCCCAAGGACAAAAAAGAGAGGTCATTAAAGAGGCATTCCAAGGAGGGAAGTTCATTGGATCTCTCTGGTCTGCTAAAGAAACAGTAGCACCACTGAGTGCATGTGACTGTGGATGGTCCGCAGCGACATCTGAAGGCAGAGCAGCTTTGTCTGGCCAGAGTTTTTCAGTGCATTCCAGAGAGGAGAAGTGTTACTTGAACAGCTGCTGGCAGTCTTTGAGGAGGAGCGCACAGCACTAGTGACCACTGCACTGGGTGGTTCCACAGTCTGGAGGAATAGACAAGGTGGTATCTCCACAGCAGTTGGCTGAAGGATGAGTTGGACCTGAGTAGCTGGCAGTCTCTAAATAGGACCATTGTGCCACTCAGCAGTGTGTAGTGCTACCTTACTTTACAGGGGGGGGGGTTATGTCCCTGCTCCAAAACTGAGGGACCTAGCCAAGTTCAGATTTGCAAAATAAAAGTTTGTGCACCACCAAATGTTTGGCCAAGAGAAATGAAAATGTCTTAATATAAGGTTTAGTTGACACCAGTACTGTTTATAAGTAAATATTGATAGTTTTGTGAGAAAGATAAAGAAGGTTGTCTGCCTATCTTAAGTCACCCATATGTTTTATTTATTACACAAACTAGAACCAATAAACCTAGAAATAATGACACAGACAACTGTATAAATTGGAAAAAATGGAGGTCACAGCCAGATTTATTAAATTCTAATCAGAATTGAAAATATTATTCACCGGTGGCGAAAAAGCAGTGTCAACTCGGCCATGGCTTAAAACTTTAATTTTTAAACAAATGGGGCGGAGTTTCCGCCCCTTGCGCAATCCGTCCTGGGTAGAACCATCTCCCCTTAATTAGCACAGTGCTGGTCCCTCCATAAGATGGTGACCTGGTCCTCCCCTGAGGTAGTGACCGACTCGCCTTTTCTCAAAGGGGAAATGCTAGCCAAGCTCTGCTGCGCTAAATTAAGCCGCCGAATAGCACTGCTTTCCGCCCGCTGCGCCTCGCACTTGCTGGAATAATAATAACTCATTATTCCAACGTAAAGTTTCAAAAAAGAAAACCAAAACTTTTAATTTTTAGACCGAAGTTAAAATTGCCGGGTGGGTCGGTGGGATCACAAAAATGGCAAGAGGAATCAGATTACCTCAGCCCTCACTTAAATAAACTAATATAACCCGCCTACCTAAACCCTTCTCATTGGATAACTTATTTGATTGACAAACTTCAATCACCTATCAACTAATATCAACACAAAAACTAGAGATGAGCGGGTTCGGTTCCTCGGAATCCGAACCCGCCCGAACTTCATGTTTTTTTACACGGGTCCGAGCGACTCGGATCTTCCCGCCTTGCTCGGTTAACCCGAGCGCGCCCGAACGTCATCATCACGCTGTCGGATTCTCGCGAGGCTCGGATTCTATCGCGAGACTCGGATTCTATATAAGGAGCCGCGCGTCGCCGCCATTTTTCACACGTGCATTGAGATTCATAGGGAGAGGACGTGTCTGGCGTCCTCTCCGTTTATAGAGATTCGAGAAGAGAGTGAGACAGAGAGAGACACAGTAGTAATTTGGGGAGCATTAGGAGGAGTACTACTACTACTAGTACTTGCTGAAGTGATAGAGAGAGATAGTGTGACTGTATTATCTGACTTGTGGGGGAGACACTGACAGTGGGGAGCAGTTAGAGTCTGAGAGCAGGACTCAGTACTCAGGAGTACATATAACGTACAGTGCACACTTTTGCTGCCAGAGTGCCAGCCACACTGCCATTGTTTGTGACCACACTGACCACCAGTATAATATATATTGTGATTGTCTGCTTAGGACTCAGGAGTACTACTTGCAAGTTGCTGATAGTGTGACCAGTGACCTGACCACCAGTTTAATAAATCACCACCAGTTTATGAGTTTAATATATATTATATATATATATATAATTGTATATAATATATATATAATATTGTATACCACCTAGCACCTACCCGTGTTTTTTTTTTTTTTTCTTTCTTCTTTATACATACTACTATAGTAGCTTACTGTAGCAGTCTGTGGTGCTGCTGAGCTGACAGTGTCCAGCAGGTCCGTCATCAGTCATTACATAATAAATATATAATATATACCTGTCCGGCTGCAGTACTAGTGATATTATATATACATATATATTGATTTCATCTGATTATCATCCAGTCTATATTAGCAGCAGACACAGTACGTTAGTCCACGGCTGTAGCTACCTCTGTGTCGGCACTCGGCAGTCCATCCATAATTGTATACCACCTACCCGTGGTTGTTGTTTTTTTCTTTCTTCTTTATACATACTACTATAGTAGCTTACTGTAGCAGTCTGCGGTGCTGCTGAGCTGACAGTATCCAGCAGGTCCGTCATCAGTCATTACATAATAAATATATAATATATACCTGTCCGGCTGCAGTACTAGTGATATTATATATACATATATATTGATTTAATCTCATTATCATCCAGTCTATATTAGCAGCAGACACAGTACGTTAGTCCACGGCTGTAGCTACCTCTGTGTCGGCACTCAGCAGTCCATCCATAATTGTATACCACCTACCCGTGGTTGTTGTTTTTTTCTTTCTTCTTTATACATACTACTATAGTAGCTTACTGTAGCAGTCTGCGGTGCTGCTGAGCTGACAGTGTCCAGCAGGTCCGTCATCAGTCATTACATAATAAATATATAATATATACCTGTCCGGCTGCAGTACTAGTGATATTATATATACATATATATTGATTTCATCTCATTATCATCCAGTCTATATTAGCAGCAGACACAGTACGTTAGTCCACGGCTGTAGCTACCTCTGTATCGGCACTCGGCAGTCCATCCATAATTGTATACCACCTACCCGTGGTTGTTGTTTTTTTCTTTCTTCTTTATACATACTACTATAGTAGCTTACTGTAGCAGTCTGCGGTGCTGCTGAGCTGACAGTGTCCAGCAGGTCCGTCATCAGTCATTACATAATAAATATATAATATATACCTGTCCGGCTGCAGTACTAGTGATATTATATATACATATATATTGATTTCATCTCATTATCATCCAGTCTATATTAGCAGCAGACACAGTACGTTAGTCCACGGCTGTAGCTACCTCTGTGTCGGCACTCGGCAGTCCATCCATAATTGTATACCACCTACCCATGGTTGTTGTTTTTTTCTTTCTTCTTTATACATACTACTATAGTAGCTTACTGTAGCAGTCTGCGGTGCTGCTGAGCTGACAGTGTCCAGCAGGTCCGTCATCAGTCATTACATAATAAATATATAATATATACCTGTCCGGCTGCAGTACTAGTGATATTATATATACATATATATTGATTTCATCTCATTATCATCCAGTCTATATTAGCAGCAGACACAGTACGTTAGTCCACGGCTGTAGCTACCTCTGTGTCGGCACTCGGCAGTCCATCCATAATTGTATACCACCTACCCGTGGTTGTTGTTTTTTTCTTTCTTCTTTATACATACTACTATAGTAGCTTACTGTAGCAGTCTGCGGTGCTGCTGAGCTGACAGTGTGCAGCAGGTCCGTCATCAGTCATTACATAATAAATATATAATATATACCTGTCCGGCTGCAGTACTAGTGATATTATATATACATATATATTGATTTCATCTCATTATCATCCAGTCTATATTAGCAGCAGACACAGTACGTTAGTCCACGGCTGTAGCTACCTCTGTGTCGGCACTCGGCTGTCCATCCATAAGTATACTAGTATCCATCCATCTCCATTGTTTACCTGAGGTGCCTTTTAGTTGTCCCTATTAAAATATGGAGAACAAAAATGTTGAGGTTCCAAAATTAGGGAAAGATCAAGATCCACTTCCACCTCGTGCTGAAGCTGCTGCCACTAGTCATGGCCGAGACGATGAAATGCCAGCAACGTCGTCTGCCAAGGCCGATGCCCAATGTCATAGTACAGAGCATGTCAAATCCAAAACACCAAATATCAGTAAAAAAAGGACTCCAAAACCTAAAATAAAATTGTCGGAGGAGAAGCGTAAACTTGCCAATATGCCATTTACCACACGGAGTGGCAAGGAACGGCTGAGGCCCTGGCCTATGTTCATGGCTAGTGGTTCAGCTTCACATGAGGATGGAAGCACTCAGCCTCTCGCTAGAAAAATGAAAAGACTCAAGCTGGCAAAAGCACCGCAAAGAACTGTGCGTTCTTCGAAATCCCAAATCCACAAGGAGAGTCCAATTGTGTCGGTTGCGATGCCTGACCTTCCCAACACTGGACGTGAAGAGCATGCGCCTTCCACCATTTGCACGCCCCCTGCAAGTGCTGGAAGGAGCACCCGCAGTCCAGTTCCTGATAGTCAGATTGAAGATGTCAGTGTTGAAGTACACCAGAATGAGGAGGATATGGGTGTTGCTGGCGCTGGGGAGGAAATTGACCAGGAGGATTCTGATGGTGAGGTGGTTTGTTTAAGTCAGGCACCCGGGGAGACACCTGTTGTCCGTGGGAGGAATATGGCCATTGACATGCCTGGTGAAAATACCAAAAAAATCAGCTCTTCGGTGTGTGGAAGTATTTCAACAGAAATGCGGACAACAGGTGTCAAGCCGTGTGTTGCCTTTGTCAAGCTGTAATAAGTAGGGGTAAGGACGTTAACCACCTCGGAACATCCTCCCTTATACGTCACCTGCAGCGCATTCATAATAAGTCAGTGACAAGTTCAAAAACTTTGGGTGACAGCGGAAGCAGTCCACTGACCAGTAAATCCCTTCCTCTTGTAACCAAGCTCACGCAAACCACCCCACCAACTCCCTCAGTGTCAATTTCCTCCTTACCCAGGAATGCCAATAGTCCTGCAGGCCATGTCACTGGCAATTCTGACGAGTCCTCTCCTGCCTGGGATTCCTCCGATGCATCCTTGAGTGTAATGCCTACTGCTGCTGGCGCTGCTGTTGTTGCTGCTGGGAGTCGATCGTCATCCCAGAGGGGAAGTCGGAAGACCACTTGTACTACTTCCAGTAAGCAATTGACTGTCCAACAGTCCTTTGCGAGGAAGATGAAATATCACAGCAGTCATCCTGCTGCAAAGCGGATAACTGAGGCCTTGACAACTATGTTGGTGTTAGACGTGCGTCCGGTATCCGCCGTTAGTTCACAGGGAACTAGACAATTTATTGAGGCAGTGTGCCCCCGTTACCAAATACCATCTAGGTTCCACTTCTCTAGGCAGGCGATACCGAGAATGTACACGGACGTCAGAAAAAGACTCACCAGTGTCCTAAAAAATGCAGTTGTACCCAATGTCCACTTAACCACGGACATGTGGACAAGTGGAGCAGGGCGGGGTCAGGACTATATGACTGTGACAGCCCACTGGGTAGATGTATGGACTCCCGCCACAAGAACAGCAGCGGCGGCACCAGTAGCAGCATCTCGCAAACGCCAACTCTTTCCTAGGCAGGCTACGCTTTGTATCACCGCTTTCCAGAATACGCACACAGCTGAAAACCTCTTACGGCAACTGAGGAAGATCATCGCGGAATGGCTTACCCCAATTGGACTCTCCTGTGGATTTGTGGCATCGGACAACGCCAGCAATATTGTGTGTGCATTAAATATGGGCAAATTCCAGCACGTCCCATGTTTTGCACATACCTTGAATTTGGTGGTGCAGAATTTTTTAAAAAACGACAGGGGTGTGCAAGAGATGCTGTCGGTGGCCAGAAGAATTGCGGGACACTTTCGGCGTACAGGCACCACGTACAGAAGACTGGAGCACCACCAAAAACAACTGAACCTGCCCTGCCATCATCTGAAGCAAGAAGTGGTAACGAGGTGGAATTCAACCCTCTATATGCTTCAGAGGTTGGAGGAGCAGCAAAAGGCCATTCAAGCCTATACAATTCAGCACGATATAGGAGGTGGAATGCACCTGTCTCAAGCGCAGTGGAGAATGATTTCAACGTTGTGCAAGGTTCTGATGCCCTTTGAACTTGCCACACGTGAAGTCAGTTCAGACACTGCCAGCCTGAGTCAGGTCATTCCCCTCATCAGGCTTTTGCAGAAGAAGCTGGAGACATTGAAGGAGTAGCTAACACAGAGCGATTCCGCTAGGCATGTGGGACTTGTGGATGGAGCCCTTAATTCGCTTAATAAGGATTCACGGGTGGTCAATCTGTTGAAATCAGAGCACTACATTTTGGCCACCATGCTCGATCCTAGATTTAAAGCCTACCTTGGATCTCTCTTTCCGGCAGACACAAGTCTGCTGGGGTTCAAAGACCTGCTGGTGAGAAAATTGTCAAGTCAAGCGGAACGCGACCTGTCAACATCTCCTCCTTCACATTCTCCCGCAACTGGGGGTGCGAGGAAAAGGCTCAGAATTCCGAGCCCACCCGCTGGCGGTGATGCAGGGCAGTCTGGAGCGACTGCTGATGCTGACATCTGGTCCGGACTGAAGGACCTGACAACGATTACGGACATGTCGTCTACTGTCACTGCATATGATTCTCTCACCATTGAAAGAATGGTGGAGGATTATATGAGTGACCGCATCCAAGTAGGCACGTCACACAGTCCGTACTTATACTGGCAGGAAAAAGAGGCAATTTGGAGGCCCTTGCACAAACTGGCTTTATTCTACCTAAGTTGCCCTCCCACAAGTGTGTACTCCGAAAGAGTGTTTAGTGCCGCCGCTCACCTTGTCAGCAATCGGCGTACGAGGTTACATCCAGAAAATGTGGAGAAGATGATGTTCATTAAAATGAATTATAATCAATTCCTCCGTGGAGACATTGACCAGCAGCAATTGCCTCCACAAAGTACACAGGGAGCTGAGATGGTGGATTCCAGTGGGGACGAATTGATAATCTGTGAGGAGGGGGATGTACACGGTGATATATCGGAGGATGATGATGAGGTGGACATCTTGCCTCTGTAGAGCCAGTTTGTGCAAGGAGAGATTAATTGCTTCTTTTTAGGTGGGGGTCCAAACCAACCCGTCATTTCAGTCACAGTCGTGTGGCAGACCCTGACACTGAAATGATGGGTTGGTTAAAGTGTGCATGTCCTGTTTATACAACATAAGGGTGGGTGGGAGGGCCCAAGGACAATTCCATCTTGCACCTCTTTTTTTCTTTCATTTTTATTTGCGTCATGTGCTGTTTGGGGAGTGTTTTTTGGAAGGGCCATCCTGCGTGACACTGCAGTGCCACTCCTAGATGGGCCCGGTGTTTGTGTCGGCCACTAGGGTCGCTTATCTTACTCACACAGCTACCTCATTGCGCCTCTTTTTTTCTTTGCGTCATGTGCTGTTTGGGGAGGGTTTTTTGGAAGGGACATCCTGCGTGACACTGCAGTGCCACTCCTAGATGGGCCAGGTGTTTGTGTCGGCCACTAGGGTCGCTTAGCTTACTCACACAGCTACCTTATTGCGCCTCTTTTTTTCTTCTTTGCGTCATGTGCTGTTTGGGGAGTGTTTTTTGGAAGGGACATCCTGCGTGACACTGCAGTGCCACTCCTAGATGGGCCAGGTGTTTGTGTCGGCCACTAGGGTCGCTTAGCTTAGTCATCCAGCGACCTCGGTGCAAATTTTAGGACTAAAAGTAATATTGTGAGGTGTGAGGTATTCAGAATAGACTGAAAATGAGTGGAAATTATGGTTTTTGAGGTTAATAATACTTTGGGATCAAAATGACCCCCAAATTATATGATTTAAGCTGTTTTTTAGGGTTTTTTTGAAAAAAACACCCGAATCCGACAAAAAAAATTCGGTGAGGTTTTGCCAAAACGCGGTCGAACCCAAAACACGGCCGCGGAACCGAACCCAAAATCAAAACACAAAACCCGAAAAATTTCAAGTGCACATCTCTAGTATTGATCGACGACCACGTTGATTGATACCACGTCTTATTAGGATATTTAGGGTGGTATTCAAACGTCCTTCTGAATTGAAGTCCACCCGGATGGGACCTTCCTATATGTCCTTAACCTCCCAACGGGAGCGGATGTGTGCAGTACGCACAGGTGTGTCTGGGCCTTGCTCTCCTCCTCTCTCCCAGAAATCTTTTGAGGACATCACGTGCCTAGAGACTTTGCTGAATCTTACAGGGTGAAATCTTGGCACAGATTTTGAAAACTTGTAAATGTAAAAGAATAAAGCAAACATTATATAAAAGGTATTATCACGGAACCTGTGAATATATGAGGAGAAGCCAGCCGGGGACACACCAGAAAGGATCCTTGTAAAAGAACCCTTTACACGTTTAAGAATGCATCTAAACTTGTAAGTTTGGGTACGTTCCTATATTCATTTCTTACAGACAGTCCCTGCGGTGACCCTAGTGAGCACAGGGAAGAGGGAAGGTGTGCTGCCATGTAAAGATACCTTTATGTGTGAACATTTATCTAGTATGGTATGCTACCCAATTAATGTCATATAGTGGAGGATCAAGAGTTTTAACTACCCAGTATCTAGAACTGTGTTTACCATCAAGGGGGCGTGAAACTTCCTTTTTTAAGACTTATTACACTATTGTATCTCTTTTCCTCCTGTTACATGTTCATCATCGTTGGGCGGTCAAGGATGTACAGGAAGGTCCCATCGGGTGGACTTCAATTCAGAAGGACGTTTTAATACCACCCTAATGGTGCCCATAAACTTATGAGATTATCTGTACTAGCCTTCGATTTCGACCACATCTGTGAGAGAAATTGAAGGATTGTATGCAGATTTTAGTACCTTTTGACGCGATGCACGGGCACGCCGGTCGAATATCGCGTCTCAAGATATTATGTGCTGCACATAATATTTATCGAATCGCAGTGTGATCGCATGTGTTTCTAGAAACACATGCTATATATCGCACTGCGATGTGCGATGGGCACCCACCAGGAGCGGCCGGAGGCCGCTCCCACTCGGCGGCGACGTGCCCATCACGTGATTACCATGCGTTCTATCGCATGATCGCATGGTAATCTTTTTGACAGTTCAGGTGCGATTTCATCGCGTGGGGCATCGCACAAGTGTGTGGGCACCATAAGTATCCTAATAAGACTTTAGACTTGTGACCGCCGGTTAATATGTGGTAACCATTTGTATTTGTATTGTGTTGTTCTATTATGTAAAAGGGTGTTTTACATTTATCACATACAGATCTGCAGCTCCGGGTGTGCGCAGGACCACTCATAAATGTTTCGTATAATTTTTTGCATGTAGGGCACTGAATAATAAAGCCATCTACTGTAGGTCACATTTTTCTGTTTAGAGATTTTTAAGATGGGTAAACACACTGGCAGATTGAATGGACCTTGGGCGCAGCCGCGCAGCTAATCCAACTAACAAATAAATTAAATAGAAACTGATTTCATTAAAGTCTAAAATGTGTTATGCATGCACTAAAAAACTAACAACAACAAAAATGTATAACATGACATGAAAGTCCTATATACCCACAGCAGGCATGAAAACAAATATACAAACAGAAAAGCTTAAATATCACAAATTAGAAAATGCTATTCAATATATTCAATAAATTAAATGTGCTATCATTCAGTCATTATGCACCCCCTTGACTGCTGTTCTTAAATGGTTATACATTGATTCCCATTATAATCAGGGTCCACCGGTGACTGACATCTCACCTGGGCCGGGAAAATGTAAATGCCACACATTGGGTGGATGATAGGTAAGTGTATATGCATTTACTAATCATTAGATAGGTCAGCGGTTGGCCAGATGTGTACTCAGCCTCAGCGCATGAAGACATAAAGCATTACTCTAATGTAAATGAATAATTTTCTGTAAAGGAAACGTTTTCCCAAAAGGTTACTATTCCTGCATACAGTACATTGTTATTTGTGTATCTAAAAGAGTTACTCAGTATATCATTATGCTAATTGAGTGGTTGTAAACTCACTGGATGTGATAAACATTACATTGTGTTATTTCTGTCAAAATGCACACAGGAGGAGGGATCCAGCCTAATAAATCATACTATTCTAAGCATTGTTTATTTCTGTGTCATAGACTGCAATAGAATAAGAAAGCAATATTTATCAGCCTTACCTCCCTAGCGCCATGTAACACTAACCACTGGCATCCTCAGAATGCTCACATTTCCCATGGAGACAGGGTAACTGTTGACATTGTGACTATTTTGACATTCTGATGTTTATATTAAGGTCAGTAGCACCGAGAGGTGGGAGGTGGGCATGTACAAATTACCCAGGCCCAGGTCCAATCTCCCCCTGCCTCAGTATACCTGTTGCCAGCATCAGTGGCACCATCTTCCCGGTGATCTCTTCGGAAAGATGGCGCCGCACATAGAAAGCAAAAACTCTGGCAATGTGCCAGAGTCTTTGCTCTCTAGTGGCCTGCATCATCTTCCCAAATATCACTGGGAAGATGGCGCTGGCCGGGACGGAGGGACCTACATTAAAATCGTGCCTGTCTGTGGAGCAAAGCGGCCCAGCAATTATTTTTTTGTATTAATATTTTAATAGCAAAGTGCCTTATCACGCCCCTTTTTTAAGCTGCGCCCCTTTACCGGGCCCCGTGTGGCTCTCTCTGCGGCCCTGATTGTGTTGTCAACATTTTGAATGTTGAAATGGCTACTGTCGACCATGTGACCAGTTCCCCACATACGTATGCAGGTCAGGTTGTCTATAACTGACATGGCCTATTATCCTATATATTGCAGCACATTTAGATGTATTAAGGGAGCTCCCATACAATGTTAATATAGGTTACACAGAGTGCCACATTTAACCCATCAGCTCCTGGAAAGAAGTCAGCACTTATTAATATGTTATCCTATAACACCTTTCAGAATACCTATGTATGCAAGCCGTAGACGGAAACACTACAACTTTTTACTATTATTTCCATAGAAATGGATGGTGTACAGAAGGAGGAAGTCTTTTAATTTTTATTTATTTTGCACAATATAAGCCTCATATTTGATATTTTGGCTCATGTGTTTCTCCGAAAGCCAAATCAAAACGTGCAATGGAAAGTAAATGCAAAAATCCTCAGCGCTTCTGGTTTATCCGAAATCAATATTCCTCTAGTCCATTTACATTTCTCTTTGGGAGATGCCACTCTCAATCAGTTTAGAAGAGTTTAGACAAACATAGAAAGAGAGAACCATGCCATACATATCTAATGCAATCATAAGAGCCGTGGTACTGCTGCATCTGACACATTTAAAGGCTTGACAATGTTAATTTCACATCCTAGACATGTAGCAATATTGGTGCCTGTTATCTGACTCACCAAGAGTACAGTGATAGGTGAGAGGTAGGGACACAACAGTGTATCACTGGCCTGCATATGGAAGGGGAGTATCACAAAATTGCTGAGATACCCTCACCTCTAGGCCAAAGCTGAGTGACTGAGTCCCTTCTGTAATTCTGCTCATGACAGAAGGTAGTACGGACATGTAATGGTTAGCATTACTGCCTCACAGTAGTAGCATAACTGCCTCACAGCACTGAGGTCATGGGTTCATTACCCACCATGGCCCTAACTGTGTGGAGTTTGTATATTCTCCCCATACTTGTGTGGGTTTCTTCTGGATATCTGGATACTTCAGTCTCCTCCCACAATCTAAATATATTCTGGTAGGTTAATTGGCTCCCAACAAAAATGAACCTTAGTGTGTAAGTGTGCATACATTGGCAGACTAGATGGGCCAAGTGGTTCTTATCTGCTGTCAAATTCTAAGGTTCTATGTAAGGCATTCCTCCCACAAGTCCCACATTTGTCCTTATTTGTGGATTCCAAAGGGGGTGCCTGTGACAAAGAAAAATATGGGTGGAATAATTTTGCTGATGATACTCAAATCTACCTATCCTCCCCAGATTTATCACCATCTGTATTGGCACTGCCTTTCTGCCATTTCCAAAACAGAATTAATTATTTCCCCCTAGCCAAGAGTAGTTACCAACCTGATATCTGCATAACTGGTTACAATGCGACTATCCACCCTACCCCACAAGCTCGATGCCTAGGTGTCACCCTTGTCTCTGAACTGTCCTTTATTCCACACATTCAATCTGTCTCTAAATCATGGCCCTCATTCCGAGTTGTTCGCTCGCTAGCTGCTTTTAGCAGCATTGCACACGCTAAGCCGCCGCCCTATGGGAGTGTATCTTAGCATAGCAGAATTGCGAATGAAAGATTAGCAGAATTGCGAATAGAAATTTCTTAGCAGTTTCTGAGTAGCTCGAGAGTTACTCAGCCATTGCGATCAGTTCAGTCATTTTCGTTCCTGGTTTGACGTCCCAAACACACCCAGCGTTCGCCCAGACACTCCCCTGTTTCTTCAGACACTCCCGCGTTTTTCCCAGAAACGCCAGCGTTTTTACGCACACGCCCAGAAAACGGCAAGTTTCCACCCAGAAACACCCACTTCCTGTCAATCACAGTACGATCACCAGAACGATGAAAAAACCTCGTTATGCCGTGAGTAAAATACCTAACTTTTGTGTAAAATAACTAAGCGCATGCGCTCTACGAACCTTGCGCATGCGCAGTAAGCGACTAATCGAAATATAGCGAAAATCGGCAACGAGCGAACAACTCGGAATGACCACCCATGTTACATGCACCTATAAAACCTATCCAAAATACGTCCTTATCTTACACAAAACACTGCAAAAACTGTAATCCATGCACTCATCATCTCCCGCATTGATTATTGCAATAGTCTCCTTACTAGTCTTCCCAAACATAGGCTCTCACCACAATCCATTTTAAATGCAGTTGCGAGGCTAATCTTCCTTGCTAGACGTTCTTCTTCTGCTGATCCGCTCTGTCAGTCCCTCCATTGGTTACCGGTATTCTACCGTGTTAAATATAAAATACTTTTACTTAAATACAAGGCTGTTAACCAAACTCTACCATCATACATCTGCTCACTCATCTCAAAATATCTCCCTACCAGACCTCTCCGCTCTGCACAAGATCTGCATATCTCATCCACATGTATTACTTGTTCCCACTCAAAATTATAGGACTTTATCCGGGCTTCACCCACTCTGTGGAATGCCCTCCCACACACAATAAGACTCTCCTCTAGTCTCCAAACCTTTAAACAATCCCTGAAAACTCATCTCTTCAGACAAGCCTATCAAATTCCAGACCCACCCACATAACCTTCAGTGCTTTCCTATCCAATTACATCCTCTCTGTACGGTACAAATAACATCACATATCTTGTCTTTCTTTACTCTCACACCTTCCTGACACTTGGCCAACATTGCAGGGTGATCATATCATACAACCCATTAAGAACCTAGAAATCAGGTGGACCATTATGCAACAGGTAGCATCTATCCTTGTGTATCAATGCCTATTTCCCTATAGATTGTAAGCTTGTGAGCAGGGCCTTCCTACCTCTATATCTGTCTGTCTTTACCCAGTTTTGTTTTATAACTGTTGTTCTAACTGTAAAGCGCAACGGAATATGCCGCGCTATATAAGAAACTGCTAATAATAAATAAATAATAAATTAGGAATCTGAAGGGATGAGATGAATCTGGAAGGAGTTTAGACACATACTGTATGGGGTGTATCTTGTTTTGTCCCAATTTTGCACTTTTAAATATTTGGAATAATGAGTGGGTTACAGTAGAGACTGTGCTGTACTATCAGTTGATTGCATGTGTCCTATATCCATCTTATATTACTTTAAGATGAGGACGATGACGATGAGTCAGAATATAGATCTGAGGTTGCTAGGTTAGAAGCTTGGAGTCAAACAAATCATTTAATCCTAAACGTAAAAAAAACGAAAGAAATGATTGTAGATTTTAGGAAAATACATAAGCAGCCCTTTTGTTCTATAGTTGTAAATAACCAGGTAGTGGAGACAGTTGAGTCTTTTAAATTCCTGGGTATTAACATCTCCAGTGATTTGTCCTGGGGTACTCATACACGATGTGTTGTTAAAAAGGCCCAACAACGCTTGTTTTTACTGAGGAAAATGCGTATGGCGGGAATACGTAAGGAGATTTTAGTAAATTTTTATTCGGCCATCTTAGAGAGTGTCCTTACATACGGGATTATGGTATGGTTCGGTAACTGTACTGCCGTAGAACATAAGTCCCTTCAGAGAGTGGTTAAAACTGCGAGTAGAGTTATTGGAGTTAGTTTGCCCTGTATTCAGGATATATATGAAAAAAGGCTCCTCACTAAGGTGAGAAGTATTTTGGGAGATATATCTCATCCTAATGTAGGGATATTTTCTGTGTTGCCATCTAATAGGCGTTATCGTTCTATTCTCTTTCGGACTAATCGGTTAAAGGGTAGTTTTTTCCCAACAGCAGTAAACATGTTAAACCGGATAGGACCGAGATAAAGTGATAATTGAGAATGTCTTGGTTTCAGGAGTGTTCTTTCTGTTCTGTTCTTATGGTCTCTGTATATGCTTGCTTTTAGTTTCGTTGATTGTTCATGTATTTTTTTCTTGAACTATTGATGACAATAAATTATTATTATTATTATTATTATTATTATTATTATTATTATTATTAAGATTGCAGCCTCTTCTGTAAAAATATGGCATGGATAGAGGCTCCTCCAAAAATTACTAATGTCCGAATACCAAACTGTGATAGGGTGTGTGATCACAAAGTTCTACCAACTGTGATATTTGCTCCATCTTCTACCACTTTCCTAATGTCGAAGTCGAAAATATTAAATCCACATCCAACATGTGCAAACACCACACAGAGTGGCCTCTGTGCGTGCACGTGTTCTGCCGTGCGTGTGCATACCAGCACGCTGCGTACATTGGCTCACAAAGCCCTGCGTATTAGCGCGTGGTATGAGTAAATACGGTAGCATACGCATTCGCATAGAACAGCCACAAATACATATCTGATATTTTATCCACAAAGTGCATAATTTACACATAGTCTACTCTACACACACCACACCAGCAAGTTACATTTACTTAAGAAATAGAACAATAAAGATACCCAGCTTTACAGGATGTGAGGGGAAAGAATTAGGTTAGGACATAGTGTTTGGTATTCAGATATACAGTATTTCAAAGGCTACATTCCGATCGCAGTTTGCAGATTATAGCATGCTCCTGTGCATAGATATGCGCAGGAATACAATATTCATATCTTACTGTAATTACTATACTCATGATATTCGGCGGGAACCCGGTGGAGGACATCTGCAAGTACACCTGGACCAAGCATCGCCAACCTATTCAAACCAACCTATGACCCCTCATGTACTGTAAATGACCTGCCCCTTGACCTATGGAAGAAGATCTTCCAGTTTCCTTTGTATTGTGTTTTGGACCATTGTATAAAAGCAGGGCCTCCTGGCCGGCCACGGTCTATTCTCTGAAGGTCATCTTGCTAAGATTGACTGAGGACCGGATCCGGGAGGCGCAGGCGAACAAACGTATGTACTATTGGTTGTAGCTCTTCTCTTGTAATATTGTTGTATTTCTGTGTATATACCTTTTAGTAAATATTTGTTGCTGCGCTGGACCACAACATAACATATACTACTGGTGTCGCATTCCATTCTTGTTTGGGTATTGAAGTATATTCAGCCACACATGTCACTGTATAGTGCGCATAGCATGTCGGCGTGCATACGCTACGTGCATTCACGTTGTAGGGGTATTATCTGCATTCAGCGGCCTCAGCAGCCCGAACCAGTGTATTGTATGGTATATCATTTCAATGTAAGTTAAACAAACTTCACACTAAAGTGAAGTTACAGTAATAATTGCGAGTGTGTATAAGGATGCTGGTGTTTGGGATATTGGCAGTGGTCAGCATCCCGATGCCGGTATTCCAGCCACAGAATGCTGGCACGCTGGGGGGGGGGATGGGCATGCACTTCAAGCCCCTTGTGGACTCCGTGGTGTGGTTCTATTCCCACTCTATGGCTGTCGAGAACACCCACGAGTGGGAATAGTTCCCGGTGGTCGGCATGCCGACCATCAGGATTGTGAGGAGGCACAATGTAAGGGGAGGTAATGGAGACTGCTATTCACATAACTACATCCCATAATTGCATTAGTAGCAATCTGATTTATGGGGCTGGATATAATGCTGTCCTAGTTGGCCTGAGCTGCGGGATGCCGGCTGAACTCGGGCATTTTTTTAAAGTGTCAATCATTTACAAGGCAAAAGCATGCCTTGTAAATGATTGCCGCTTTAAAAAAACTTCCGAGTTTGGCTGGTAACCCACACCACTGGCCAACTCGGACGTCATTACATCCAGCCCATTAGCTTGAATGATAAATGTGGTGATTTGAACCACATTTATCTTATAAACATATAATTGCATGGATAAATTTGTTATGGAACCATCTGTGATGAAAAGAGGTCCCCTGTACTACCGCTCCCAGAGTCGCATTCTCACTCCTGTGGTTAGAAAGATAGAACATCCATATTCAAAGAATCAACCACATGACTGCTAAGTTCCAGCTCAACATGAGATCTGAGCTGGTTATTGGCATGCATCAAGGAAAACTAGGAACAATACATTTGGGGATATACTTTAAGTACAGTAACATTTCTATTTTGAAAAATGAGACTTAAATGTCTGATAGATTATGGTGGATATTAATATCACAATTTAAGATTTCTGATTTTACAGTAATTGTTTATTTTCCATTAAACCTCTTAGCTAGAGATAGAAAGTGCAAGGCCCTGGCGGCGAGACCGTCACTTTCCCATGGACCTTGCATCTGGCTAACAGGGTTTCTTGAATGGGCATTACTCCACTTTATACTGCCACCGACCCCTCCCCTCCATGTGATGTCACCGGTACAGGGGCTGGACACAGGCCATCAGTGAGCCCTGCTCTTCTGTTGTACCTAGCACAACCTTTGTGTAAGCCTATCCATATCAGATACTAATGACTGATACCCAGCAGGAGGGAGAAGAGAAGCAGTACTATGCTCTATTATATATCCTCCTTCTGGGATGTTGTCAAAAGATCGCCATTACCATTTGACATTCATAATTTCAGCACAACAGGCATGATATCGACATTGTTGAGATCGTCTGAATGTCGACATTAGGGTTAGCCTATGGGCAGGAGGGTTAGAATGGGGGAATTAGGATTAGGATGCAGGGGGATTTTAAAGTTAGGCACTAGAGGGATGGTTAGGGATAGGGATTAGGGTTAGTTATAGCAGAGAAATACTTACTGGAACACCGGAGGTCTGACATGGAAGTGAGGGTCACATGATGAATGTTAACATTATGACTGCTGACATAACGTTCCCAAACCATCCGTACACCTCAACTGTTTATCCTCCATCTCCTCAGCTAACTGCATGGGCCACTAAGTTTAATGTCCCCTTAGTTTCTATTGTGTCTCATAGACCTCCCCCTCTAGAATGTAATGTTATATGTCTCATGTCTGTGCACTCTGTCTTCCCCTGTTCCTGACCTTTCCTATGCAGAATTGCTTCTGTATGCTAAGTGGTTTGCTGCTGATTGCATCCATGCATTTATTTTCTGCTTCTGTGTCCACATTTGCTCACTGTTCTTGTAGATGTCTTTATTTGCATGATTTATTAACTTGTAGCTGCCAGTTAATAGAATAACATGTAACATGTATGCATAGCCTTCCTGCTATGGGCCTGATTCCTTTTCCGTGTCTGTCTTCTACTGCAGTCACATCTGAGACTTTATACAAATGCTATTACAAGGTCCTTCCCAGATTAACATTCTTGCATCCGAATGTGCAAGGACTGAGAGCTTGTATAGATTCTGTAATAATGCTGTAATAATACGTGGTGCATCTGGGTTGGTCGCATCATCACTCATCAGACACACTTGTACCAGGTCAATTGCAGGTACACATTATCAGATGAAAAACATCACTGCCCTGCATCTAACTGTCCAATCAGTAACCTGTTTACCCTTGCAATGCTAACAGTATTCAACTAGTGTCAGAGGCATGGTGAGAGCATCAATCAAAAGGGGTTCCAGATTTATAAGCCCTGTAGTTAGCTAATGGGGCGAGTAATTCCTTAATAACCAAGAATTCTCTCAGAACTGATTAATGAGAAAGAAAAATTCCGATTAAAATTGAAAATGTAGTGCTAAGCTCAGCTATGTGCACCTTATATGTATTACTTTCCTTTGAACTTGTGTTTGCTCATAATATGAACCCAACCTCTAGATGCCTCTGTGATGTCTAATGGCTGATGGCTTCTGCAGCCCATTTAATCAGGGAGGGAAACCTGAACCCCAAGTACTGAGACCAATGGAGCTTGCAGCCATGTCGGAGAGAAGAGGCAAAAACAGATTTGGAAGATGTCACACTGGCTGATGCTAATAGCGATTAATCTGGTCAAACTGTAGGAGCTTTCAAGAGGAGCTTCAGCAGCAGCTGGTACTTTGCTTACCCCATGAGCCAGGATGAGCTCTTTCTTGGGAATGGAGTATTTCCAGTTATGGACAAGCTGTGACCCAATAGCAGAGAGTAGCAGGAACCGAGTGCATGGTGATTTTTGTAGTAGGGATGGCCATTGATGGCTTATCCGTTGATGTTTGCTAGCTTTTAACCATCAGGAGGAAAACTTGATGGTTGATTTGTTGATGGCTCCCGAAACACACGTGCAAACCGTGGTCACGCTTGTGCAGTTCACGGTCAATGTATGATCTACATGGCGATGATCACCATCGGTCGACATCCAAACTACTTACCATTGGTGTGGATGGTCACTACCCATTCATAGTCTGTGACCATCCATATTTTGAAGGAGATTCATAGCAAATGGGCTGTACCATAGAGAATTTGAGATTCAATAGCTTTTTGTTTAGGTGTGAAGAACAAAATAGCCACTCATCTTCAGTTCAACAGTAAGAAGTGGAGATTTCTCTTAGGTTGTAGAGAGATAAAGGAGGTAATTCAGATCTGATCGCAGCAGCAAATTTGTAAGCTAATGGGCAAAACACTGCACTGCAGGGGGGCGAAGATATAACATTTGCAGAGAGAGTTAGATTTGGGTGGGTTATATTCAGGGGCGTATCTAGAGAGGAGGGGACCCGTGTGCAGTCTCCGGGTGTGGGCCCTCTCCTCTACCGTCCCGTAGCTGGCAGCCGCAGCAACACTGTTAGCGCTCTGTCTGAGCACTAGAGACTCTGGCATAGTGCCAGAGTCTACAGCGCATGCACAAGTCTCCGAAAAAAATGCGGCAGCCATTTTTTCAGAGACCTGCCCCCTCCCCTGCAGTCCACATGGTTTTGCCCATTAGCTAACAAATTTGCTTCTGTGATCAGATCTGAATTAGGCCCAAAGTGTAGAGTGATAAAGTACTACAAAATCAGCTACTAATTGTCATGTTAAAGGCTGTGTTTGAAAAATTACAGTTAGGAGCTGATTGATTGGTTGGTAGTGTATCTCTCTCCACTTCATCTCTCCCTCTGCTTTGATAAATCTTCCCCAGAGTCTTTTACATAAATCTTCCCATTTAACATTCCATCAATTTTTTTTAGTTACTGTATTACCATTTGTTTGAAAGAGTAGGTGTTGTGATGTCAGAGAATCAGTATGTTCCCAGACAGAACAAGGTAATCATTTAAAGATAAAAAATAATGAATATTGCAACAATACAAAACAGTTTAAATGTACAGTATACGGTGGCAGATAAGGTAAGATTGTATAGCAGATGCGCTTTATATTTAAAATGGTAAAGCGTTTTCCTGTGTCCCCAAGCAATGTAATATATTTTATCAGTATATATAGATTCTGACAATACTCAGTCTTCACATCCTGTAATGTAATAAAGACAGACAGGTAAACATTAAATGTGTATTTTTCTATCAAACCTTTATGCAAAGATAAATTAGTTTTTAACAATAAACATCCATAGCAATACACTTTAATGTACATCAAAAAAAGTACAATACAGGAGGAGTCAGAACATTTATAGTCAAATCGATCATTCTTATTGCAAACAATGTCAAACATACCTAACATTTCTCCATTTAAATTGGAAGAGAAATTGTCCATTTCCTCAATTGCATGGTAATTGAAGAGTTTCAACCAGCAAAAAAAAGCATATATTTTTTATTTTATTATTTTTCATAATGTAGCAAGACACGGATTCCAGTTTACTTATGAATCAGACATGAGTATTACAAAATTGTTCTTAAAATGTGCCTCAAGGGGGAGCCATTAGTTCTTGTTGCTGAACTGAATGCTGATGCCATGAAAGAGTCATTCCAAGCTGAAGCTTTAAAGTTTAGTGATCCGGGGAAAAAAAATAATAAGTCTGATATATTTTTCTTGCATTTTGGTGATAAGTGAAGTCATTGTTTTGCTAAACCTCCATAGTTATATCGCTTCTTGGGGCTTTTGAAATCCACAATGTAGACTGAGTAGGGCTGGTCTTTGAACGTTCTTTGCTATAAATGAAATAGAAATGTAGGAAACATTATACCATACTATACTAGTACCATAATATACAATAAACTATACAATATACTAATATCATTTAAAGAGGATGTAGTTACAATGCCGCCGGACGGGAACCTGGTGGCCGACATACCGACGCTGGAATCCCAACCGGCGGCAT
Source organism: Pseudophryne corroboree (assembly GCF_028390025.1). NCBI lineage: Eukaryota > Metazoa > Chordata > Amphibia > Anura > Myobatrachidae > Pseudophryne > Pseudophryne corroboree. Next base: position 968,801,340 of record NC_086445.1, on the reverse strand, counting down.
AGTGCTGGCATCAAAATCCTGACGGGGATTGGGATCCTGGTGTCAAAATACCGTCGCCAGGAATCGCGAACGTTCTTTTAGCGGGACACACTCACAGGGGGGAGGTTAGGTTTAGGCATTAGAAGGGGGTTAGGGTGCAGGGGCGGGAAGGGGGTAGTTAGGTACCGAAGAGGGGGTGAAGTGTTAGGCACTTACAAGGGGAGGTTAGGGTTAGGCAGCGGGAAAGGGAGGGTTAGGGTTAGGCTCCACCAAGGACGGTTAGGGTTAGGCACCAGGTTATTGGGCAGGGTAGGGATAGGGTTCTTTTTGGGGGGCTGACGGTATTCTGATGGTTGAGATGCCGGTGTCGGTATTCTGACCGTTGGCATCCCGTCAATCAGTATATCATACTGAATCCATTTAAATCTGTAATCACAAATTACTCTGCTTCTGTCATATATGTAGCTCAGTCTTTGAAATGACAAAAACTTATAGGTTGGTTTGGGCAAATACTCCACTATAGCTATCTCCAAGGCTTGATACATCCCACTTCTATTAATATGTCATATGATATGGTAGTCATGTGACACTTACTGTATCAAGTTGTAAACCATTAATGGTAGCTTAAAGAAAACAAAGAATGTATATTTCCCAAACTCTAGCATTAGAGTCCAGGATTTAAGATATCCATGCTTGAGACCAGATGGTTAAATCAAATTGAGCTACTAATTAAGTCATCTGTGCTCAAGCATGGATATCCTTAAAACCTGGAATGTAATGGTGGAGTTTGGAAAACTTTGATGTACTGTACATTGTAGAGAGAGCATCATCATCATCATCATCATCATCATCATCATCATCAATTTCTATCTGTGGCTTTTTGAATGGACTGTGGGAAAAGATGATAATGATGATACAGAAATAAGAAAGGGGCATTTACAATTTAGCAAAAATGTAAAAAAAAAGTAAGCAATATGCGACTTTGCACTTCAAATCGTAGCAAACCACCATCGGTACAAACAATGTCAAAATAACATTGGTATCAATGGAAATCGCAAATTTACTAAGAATCATCTCTGCAAATCATTCAAATCTGCACCCAAAATCGCATCAAAATCACACCTCAATGCACGAAATCACTGAGGTGGTGGACATGTGAAAACCACTTTTTTTACCTAAGTCCCATCCAAAGCTCCTGCTCCACCAAAATGCACATAAATCGCACCACAATGCACCACTTCCAAAGAGCACCATGTAAAGAGCATTATAATTAAGACTAAATCAATTACAGTGCTAATAAAAGCCGTTAAGTTACCAGCAGCACTTTCTGCTCTCAACCATGACTGAGGTAGGATTTGGTGTGGCCTGGATGCAGGCAGTGATTTCATGTGGCCTACACAAGCTGACTGAAAGGAGATCCGGTCAGGATCCCAGCGGCCGGGATCCCAGCAGTCGAAATACTGACGCCGGAATCCTGACATTGAATGCCGGCGCTGGCATCCCAACTGGGATCACAATCCGAGTAACGGAATTCCAACCGCTGGGATCCCGAACGAGTGTTTGCTGGCCCGCAGGAGAGGTAAGCTGCGGAGTGTGGGAGAGGTAAGTGTAGGCTGAGGGGTGAGGGTTAGGAGGGCATTGCTGAAAGTTAAGTATACTAATCTTGCCCCTGCCAGGATTCTCATCATCAGGATGCCACGTTCGGTATTCTGACCGCCGTCATATCAGACCCAACCCAACTGAAAGGGCCCATGACCAAGAAACAGAACAGAGGAATCAGCAGGTCAGAATGTGTTTGGGGATTCTGACGTTTTTCGGCAACTCGTGGTGAGAATTAAGATGAAAATCGAGGCATGAGTTGGTTTGTACTGGCATGTGACTTCTGAGGCATTCTATTGCAAATGTATTGCTACTCACAGTATATTGCATTCAAGTGCGACTTCTAAAGCGACTTCCAGGAGAAAACCGCAAAATTGACACAAATCGCACACGCCAAAATTCAACTACATACACCATCGAAAGACATTCCGTAAGTTAAAACACTTGTTAGTAAGTGTACGATTTTTGTTCTGGCATTTTGGGGTGATAAAGGGCAAATATGGACGATTTGTATAGTCTTCCAAACACAATTCTAAGTAATTTCCCCCCCGAATCTGTAAACGAAGAGCTATGACCAGGGCTTAAAGTGGTCATGGAGAGGTGGTAGAACTCATTTACTCAGCCACCCGCCACCCCATCCCCCCTCACATTAAGCGGAGCCAGGGCCAGTGCTAATGTTTTTGACACCCCCCTGCAAACCATAAATCAGTGCCTACTTCCCATACTTTATATGGGGACATTAATCTCACAAAGAAGCAACATGGTCACATAATAGTATTTTCAATTCAAATTGCACAACACGGTAGCACAATTTTATTCAGATAACACCACATAGTAATGCCCCTTATTCAGTTTACATCACTCAGTAGTGCCCTTTATGCACATTGCACTACACAGTGGTACCCTCTATACATGTTATGCCACACAGTATTGTCCCTTACATACAGTACCCACAATAGTGCCCCTTATACACAATTCCCACAGTAATAGTGCCCCTTACACTAAATGACCACAGTAGCACCACTTATACACATAATGGCCACAGAAGTACCGCTTATTCACAAAATGCCCACAGTGGTAATGCTACTTATATATGGAATGCCCACAGTAGTTGTGCCCCTTAAACATAATGCTCAAAGTAGTAGTGCCACTTATATACAGAATTCCCACAGAAGTAGTGCCTCTTACACATAATGCCCACAATAGTAGTGCCCCTTATACACATCTCTGCCTCTGTCACGCCAGCAGCTCACCACCTGTGTCCCTCCAGCAGCTCCATGCCCTGTATCCCTCCAGCAGCTTCCCCACTTCTATTGTCACTCCAGCCCCTTCTCATCTTGACTTCAAGATGCACAGAACCTGCTCCTCTTCATGGCTCCTCTTCACTTCAGCAGCGGTGACAGCATGACCTCACATACGCCATGATGGAAAAGGAAGTTACCGGGCCCTGAGGAGGGGATGAATGCTGTCCAACAGACATAGCATTTGTGAGTACCAGGAGGGGTGGGATGTAGATAGAGGACCATTGAGCCACCAGGACCTGAGGAAGGGGGAGGTGGCTGCTACTTATTAGTAACACATCTATTGACATAGGTGATGGGGCAGGTTTTTCTGTTGGAATTACTGTGCAGGGAAATGAAGATGGTGGAACTAGTTCCCCCTACCATTAGAGGTGGGGGAACCCAGTTCCACCTCATTCCCCCTCACTTTAACCCCTGGCTGTGATGCATCGGCCTCAGATTTTTCAGTCATTCTAAAGTATGTAGGATACTTTAAGCAAGTTTATTTTTATATACAATAACTTTTATTCTAGGATACTTAATCCTTGATTTTTTTTTCAACCTATAGAATACTATGAATTATTATGTTTATTGTAATTACACACGGCAGAATATTATTTTCATTGTTCAATGTTCCTAACTACTGGTTAGGAGATACAGCGCTGCCACTGCCCTTTTTTATTGGGTTATATGGAGTTACTCTTTGCAATTATTTAAATAAATGTCTGCATAAAATAGTGAATAGTGAGTCTATCTGATTTAATAAACTTTAAAAAGTGTCATTTCTACAGCTATAACTTTTTTATAAAGTTCCTCTGTAATACAGTATATCCCAGCAGTGGCAAAACTATGGGGGTCATTCCGAGTTGATCGTAGCTGTGCTAAATTTAGCACAGCTACGATCATTCACACTGACATGCGGGGGGACGCCCAGCACAGGGCTAGTCCGCCCCACATGTCAGTGTCGGCCCCCCCGCAGAAGTGCAAAGGCATCACACAGCGGCGATGCCTTTGCACTTCAAGTGTAGCTCTCGGCCAGCGCAGCTTTAGCGTGCTGGCCGGGAGCTACTTTTCTGCTCCCCGGCCCGCAGCGGCTGCGTGTGACATCACGCAGCCACCGCGGACCTCCCCCCCAACGGTCCGTCCACGCCTGCGTTGGCCGGACCGCTTCCCCTAAACAGCGGCTTAATGCCGCCGTTCAGCCCCCTCCCACCCAGCGACCGCCTCTGTCTCAGAGACGATCACTAGGCACCTACGGCTGCCATGCGCCGGCGCACTGCGGCGCTGGTGCATGCACAGTTCCGACCTAATCGCTGCGCTGCAACAAACTGCAGCGAGTGATCGGGTCGGAATGACCCCCTATGTGCACATTCTGTATTTTGCACTTCACAATTGTGTTACTGCGCTGATGCAGAGTTACACACTGTATTTGATGAGACTATGGAAACTATTTATCATGGAATATTTGTGTCATATCCCCCCAAATACACCCATTTCAATGGGGATATGCCAAAAATCAACTCTGATAGTAATGTCGCTAAAATCCAACATATAATCTTCCCATTCTGCATAGATTTGATTAAATACCAATTAAATATAGAAATCACTTCTTTTTTTTTTTTTGCATTTTTTGAGAATTGTTTTTAATATTAAAGGTCACAAATTTATCAACCAATAATGTTGTTTATGAGTATAAGCGATATTATCAAAGAGTACTCCCTATCTTGCCGTCTTTGAGCTCTGCAAAACTTGGGTTGGGACAAACGTCACTTACTGTTTTTGGCCTTCAAGTGATGGGAAACTACAGACTCAATACTTTGGGGGATAAGCATCAGGATAACAGCAGGTTCAGAAGAGGAAGGCATAGCGGGATCCGGTCAGGATCCCAGTGGTCAGAAAACTCGGCTGTCAGAATCCTGATGCCAGAATCCTGACAATGATTGCTGGAGCCGAAATCCTGACACCCAGAATCCCGATTGAGTCACTGCCAGGCTGCCAGAGAGGTAAGCCACATGGGGGTCGGGGAGAGGGTTAGGTTTAGGCTACAGGGGGAGGGTTAGGGTTAAGCTGAGGGATGGGGGTTAAGGGTTAACCTGCAGGGAGGTTGGGTTAGGTTCAGACACCCCTGGGGAGGGTTAGGCTGCAGAGGTGGGAAGGTTAGGTTTAGGCACCACCGGGGAGGGTTAGGGTTAGGCTGTGGGGGGGAAGGGGAGTAGGTTTAGGCTACAAGAAGGGTGGGTTAGGGTGAGGGGTCCTTTGGGGGAAGGTAAGTATACTTACCATCCCCTGTCAGGATTGTGACTGCCATGATGCCATGGTCAGTATTCTGATCACCGGCATCCATCCGCCCGCATTTCAATCCCAACTGAACACAGCATATCCTATTTTGATACTAGGAAATTCACATTTACATTTGACAGTACTGTAGCTTGCTTTTGTGACGTAGGCACCCACTAATAAGGGATTTTTCAAAATTCCACCTTCAAAGGGGTTAAAAGGGGTGAGATCATTATTGGGAATTCCCCCCTCATAGGGGAGAGGTAAGACAGCCTACCCAGCCGGGGCTATAAAGAATGCATGGTGTCGGCAATACCAAGTCGTGGAGGGGGTAGGACACAATGCTTTGTTCCTGGACTTCCTTGACAGTGGCAGTTGCACAGCAGTCCATTATTCAAAAAGGGGAGCCACAACAACTGCCACCCCTAAACACTCCTAAGGAGAGCGAGAAGCTAAGCAAGGAGACCTAGGGCCCTTTGGAATAGAGTCTGCCTGCAAACCTTACATATTTAACATTCAGCAGGCGGAGCTTGGCCTGTTGTCCCAGGATTTACAGCACTGAGCAGGGCAGCATCAGAGCCGGGATGGGGCAGAGAAGGAGGCAGATTATTCTCCTCAGCGCCAGCCTTTTGACAGCATCAATCCCAGGAAGACCCGCCCGAAGGTGCGGCCTGACAAAGTTTGGCAGCGGTGGGTGGAGCATGTCCTGTTGTAAGTCTAATTGCTGATCTTCTGTGATAAACTAACCAGTTAATTTAGGTATATCCCGTTGCCCAGAAAATAAGACACAGAGACTACAGATTCTCGTAATTTCCTTGGATCATCATCCTCAGACAGGACTAGGCTAATATTTAAGGGCCCCATACGTCACTAACGGATTGTCGCAATTCAGCGATCCCCAGATGCTGGGGTTGTTAGATCAGTGAAATCAAACATGTTGAATTTCACAGATTTGCAGATCATGATCAAAATAAGATTGTGATTAGGAACTCGGTCATTATTTATATATAGAATTTAGCCGATCCTCAGAAGGATTGGCGTTCATCGATGGTCATTTCCAACTGGCAGATCAGCATTTCCGATCTGTTTGGAGGAACGGGCAATCAATCATTAGGTGTATGGGGGCCTTTAGTCCTATCATGTGCCTGTTTGGCATATTGCAAATATTCCATTCATTCCCTGATCATAACATATGCCCATAACAAAAATGTAGAAATGTGTCACTGGATTTAACTATAGATATCTCAGTATATTAAACCAAGGGGCTAATTCAGACCTGATCGCTGGGCAACGATTTTTGCAGCCCTGCGATTGGATAGTCGCCGCCTACAGGGGGCTTGCATTTTAGCTGTGCAAGTGTGTGATCGCATGTGTAGCAGAACTGTGCAAACAGATTTTGTGCAGTTTCTGCGCTGTCCAGGACTCACTCAGCCGCTGCGATCACATGAGCCTGTCCGGGACCGGAATTTACGTCAGGAACCCTCCCTGCAATACGTATGGACACGCCTGCGTTTTTCCAAACACTCCCTGAAAACGGTCAATTGACACACACAAACGCCTTCTTCCTGTCAATCTCCTTGCGATCGCCCGTGCGAACGAATCCATCGCACAAACCCATTGTTGAGCGGTGATCCGCTTTGTACCCCTGCGAAAACGCACAGCAGCGATCAAGTCTGAATCGGCCCCTAAGAGCGAAAACTCTCACTTGGAATATTAATACCCAGTGTTATGATGCACAATTGTGGAAGAGTCAACTTTACCTTTTATGCAACATTTGGAAACAGCAGGTTCCGAAAGCCACCAGTATCAGCAGCAGCAATGGGATGGTAGGTATAATAACATAGATTAAATTTGGCATTATTCCTGGAATACAGCAAGATAAACAGAGAAGAGAAATCAATGTATTGAGTATTACACGGTCACAGTTTACATTTCATATACAATGTTCTCTGCTTAAACAACAATATAAACGTATTTACGTCAGCATTTCAAAGTATTGATAATTAATAAATGATCGGCTACTCTCAGAGCCTTAATTACTGCTTTGAAATACAGCACACGCTGCTGGTTTTCTTCAGCTTGACAACTATATTACGGGAATATTTACTGCATGCTGCTGGTCTTATTGGAAAATAAAGTAAGCCGTCCGCCCTCACAAATGAATTTTAGCTGAGTGGTTTCATGTTAATACAAATAAATCACCTGTTTCTGCCAGGACTACACGAGACGAGTCCTCTGGCCGCTCTGTTGCAAATGGTGTGTCAGTTGTCACAGGAGACAGTGGGTCTGGAAATCACAAGAAAAAGTTATTGTTATTTATATTATTATTGGTTTTATTGTTGTTTTGTACTATTATTATTATTATTATTATTATTATTATTATTATGGGTTGAGTCTTTCTGCTGTGTTTAAGGTGATGTCTGTATATACCTACAGCAGATGCATCTCTGTCACCCCCAGTACATCCATGTCTCCCCCAGCCTACCAGCCTAGTGGCACAGACAGCTCGATCATTTATTAGGCAATATAGTTACCTACCTAGTAGGCAGTGTTGGACTTGCCCACAGGGAAACCCCCGGTGTACCCCACTGGCTGGGTGCCCACCTCTTCTTCTTCTTGGGACCAGGTTTCAGACAGAGCTCTTGAATTATACATTATATATATATGTTATATTATACTGTGCATGACGACTGCTTATTTTCTTCAGTGCACTGCCATAATTACTCTGGTACATTATTATGCATACAGTAGCAGTATTTACTATGAATATATATAAATGGGCCCAGACCAGGCACTCTCTAATGGTTAGCCAAACCTCTGTGGTAGTTTTCACACCCCCTCTGCAAACTGGCCACACCCCTAAACATGGGCCCGTATCACTGCATTCCCTGGTGGGTCCTTCTTGCCCCAGTCTGACACGATGCCTAGGGCTCAGTGGGCATTGAGGGGTGCATATTATCATAAACTGTTTCAATGAGTGTGTTGCAGTTTTTTATTTTTTTATTGTTTTACAAAAATCGGGGACAGGAGGTGGTCCAGACTCCAAAGCTGGGTACTGCCTAGGGCCATAAAAGGTATCTGGTGCGGCATACCCTGTACATGTGTACAGTTACTATGATATTCTTCGATAAATGGAATTATAAAAAAGCTTGGCAACACTCTTTAAAAATGCTTTTGCACATTCAAAGTCTCAGATTTTGAAGCACTGAGTAAGGTTTCTATGAAAAGCTTGAAGTGTACACAGTCCTGTGTCCTCATCACAGTGCAGGGGGACTATGTTACGCATATATGTTATGCTATATGTAATATATGTGCTGGCTGGTTCCCCCAGGGATCAGCAGCGGTGTGTACTTCAGTATCCATGCAGCACCCGGGACTTATACATTGTAGCTTCAGTCGCGCCAAACAACCCCTCTCAGCGCCACAGGTCCAGGACGATTCACCCATGCTAAGCGTTTTTCTCATTCAAAATTTCCATCTTTTTTGTATAAATAAAACAACTAACAGAGACATAACTACTTTGCTAGATCATACTGATACATTTGATGTGTGATGCTTGTACACCTGTGTGTGAATGATTCTGAATCTGTATACGCAGTTCAATGATGCAGCGGCCACAACATTTTCTCATGCCAAGTTCTGTTGTGCTTCATCTGTGACTTTGGGCGGGATGTATTAACATACATCGCCACGACCCGCCATCCATCACAGCGATGTTGATCACATATGTACTAACATATGCGATCAACATCGCAATGCGGTGACGGAGGCACCCGCGATACCTGTGAGGTGGTGTGCGGGGGGTCTCCGTCACCTCCCTGGACTCTCCCTCTCCTCAGCTGCCGGGAACAAGGAAGCAGGCTGTCCCTAGCGCCTCCTCCTCCCCCCTGCACCCGGAAGGTCCTCTGTTGGCTGAAGGCGCCATGCCGCTACTCAATAGAAGATTCCTCCAATCAATAGAGGCTGCTCCGGCTAGCGCTACTGCATAGCGCCTTTTCTTCATTTCCAGTGGCTGTCATCACTTTGGTGGAACTTCTGCAACTAACAGCGGCTCCGGCCAGCGCCATTGCACGGCGCCTTCAGCCAACAGAGGACTCCCCTTGCAATTAAGGGCGGCTACGGCCAGCGCTATCATACGGCGCTCACAGCCATTAGATGATTCCTCTTGCAATCAACGGCAGCCCCGTCCAGCGCCATTGCACGGCGCACTCAGCTAACAGCGGCCACTAGCAGCACCTCTGACTGGGAATACTGGACATTATACTTTTCTCCTTCATTCAAGTGGGCATTTAAAGGACTTTCTCCAGCCCTCGGGAGATCACATGAATGTCTTGGTAACTATCATAAAGACGCCGGTCATTACACAGTAGCAGTCTCTGTTAGAGCAATTCAGCTCACTTCCTTTCCTTTTTCAATCAATTAGTGGGCTATAGTGGACTCCACCGAGGACGCTCGGTGTTCATAGCCCCAGGAGAGGTAATTATACACTATCAATAACTGTTATTCTACCTACTGTTGGGACTTCTACGTTTCACTAGCTATAGAGTGCATGTTGCCTCTGCACTTATAGTAAGATTATTTGTTACCAAGATAAATTCTTGAAGTGATACAATTTTAGTAAGCAGCCATAGTAATGATACATTTTTTAAACAGTATTACAAATCTATATCTGCACTGATTTAATACTCTATATATTGGTATAATCACCTTAATTTGTGGATACTGTTTATCAAATACATTTATGGTTTTTTCAGAGTATATACAATTTTATAATGTTTCTATATATTGTACAACAGTTTTTATTGGTGTGTTATTATTTTAATAAATATATTTCATATATTTCGTTTGTCAGCTCTCCATAAATATGGCTTATTAACAACACTATAAGCGCAGCCAATTTTTTCTTTTCTTTCTTGTCAGTTCCGGGACCTGCAACGCTGGATTCATCGCACAGGGTAAGTAAATTACCCTGGTCTTGTTCTACACAAAACTTTTTTTGCATAGCAGGCCTGCACAAGTGATCGCAACCCTGCTATACAGAAATACACTCCACCATAGCGGCGTCTAGTTGATCGCATGGGCTGCAAAAAGTTGCAGCATGCGATCAACTCGGAATGACCCCCACAGTCCGTTAAATAACAAGTCCACAGGGGTGGGATTAGTGGGTGGGGGAGGCTGCCTTATAAAGTAATGGGGAGGCCCGGGAAGAAGTACATAAACTCAGTCTCATAAAGATAAGACTCTCGTGATTTGAAAAGCCACACTTGTATATCTGTATAAAAAGTAGCATTCACAGCTTTTATCTAATTTTGACTGTATATCTATATGAAGCGCGACAGAACTTGTTTTGGGAAAATTAGAAAAAAGCTGTGGAAGCTACTTTTTACACATATACAATACAAGTGTGTACTTTGCGGGAATCGAACCATAGCTCACAGACATGGTAACTATCGGTGATACCACTATGCCATGAGAACCACAGAGACAGGTAACTGAAACCTGCAGTGACATAGTGATGTCGCTCATTGTAATTTTTTTTATAGTGCTGTGTGTCTCAACTACATCGCTGACTGTAATGACTTTTTGCTATTTTAGAGAGCTGTGTAGAACTCTCAACTGTACTTTTCTTTGTGAGCATTGGAGACACTGAGAAAACCTTTCTGTGTTCCCATTTCTATTTAATGTAGGATCATATTAAATAGCTCACCAGGGGAGCATTCAGTTGTAAGGCATGTTGTCAATGGGTACCTGCCATTCCAGTGACTTCATAATCTGCCCTGTACTATTATTGTACTAAAACAAGTACTACTGTAATTACTGTGCACTGACTCACTTGTCAGGGCTTGATACATTGTACAGCATTCTACAGTGCCATATCCATACCCTCCTATTCAACACTGTACTGTAGTTTTCATAAGTGGAGCAATCGCCACCCAGTGGTGAAGCTATGTATTGCATGCTGTGGAACCTATTGTTCCTTATCATGCCTTACTTTGCCAACCTGCACTATTTTTATGGTGCAACTAGGACCCATGCATGGTGCAGCAGCAGCAACGATGAGTGTGACTACATCTGTATGTACATGCATAACACAGCTAGCCGGTCCATGCATACGCAGAGGAACTGAATGTTTTGATGCACTTTTTATTGGTAAAAAGTAGATATGTGCGCTGACTCCCTTGTTTTGATTTTGGTTTTAGTTCTAATTAATCATTGTTTTGGTTTTGGTTTTGACAAAAAAAAATCCTCAAGTGTTTTGGTTTGGATTCGGCTTTTGGCTCGGTTTAAAAACAATTTTAAAAAAATTGATAGTCCAAAAAAAATCAATAAAAAATGATAGAAACATGTACTTTTTGCAATCCGAAACCCAAAATTTGGATTTAAAATCTGAAATCCAAACTGCATGGAAAATCTGAAAGGGCACTCGGCTCAGATCTCCCCGGGAGATTTGAACCAGGTTTTGGTTGGGTTGGAACCACAAAATTCACGTGGATTCAAGTTTCTGGAGAGTGGAACCACACATCTCTAGAAAAAAGAAAATATAAATAATGAATAATGGGCCTAATTCAGCATTGATCGCTATTCAGAGAAATCACAAATCAAGCGATCATTGAACGACTGTGCATGCATAACATTTGCATTGCATACGCATGAGGGGTAATAGCCATTTTTTGGGTTTGTTAGAAAAAACGCAGGTGTGCCCAGGTGATTTGGGGGAGGGTCTCTGACATCAGTGCAGATCACTTCCAGGCCATCTCAGTTGCAGATTAGTGGCAGCCTCAGATCTACAGTACTCACATCTGCTCAGATGGCAAAGATTCTTCGATGTTCTGGGAATTGCGTATGCATCTGCGAGAAGATAGTGATCTAAAATGCATTCACAATTTTGCACAGGGCGTTTTTTCTTCTTGTTGGGGTGGCGCCTTTCTACTTACAGACAACTGCAATTTCTCTGAATAGCGATCCATGCTGAATTAGGCCCAAAGAATTTTGTTAATTGAATGCCTATTTCTTTTGCTGAAGAAGTCCGGCAAATCTTTTCATTGGCAGGGTCTACTGAGGGCAAAAGCATGTTGGTAGCCTCTGAAGAGATATGTCAGCTTTCTCCAGTGTAAATTAATCATGCAAAGAGATAGGGATTTTTATAAGGTTAATAAATAAGCCCCTACTGTGAAAACACTTTTGTGCTACCTTTTCAGTCATCCATTTTAAATGGTCTTGAATGACCTTTGTTACATAAACATCTGCTCTATAAATGAGTGTAACATGCCCTGATGACATTTTTCCAGTCAGCTTCTTATTTACCTCTTACTTTAGCGAAACATATGTTTAATACATGTATGTGTCTAAGTACATAAGCAAACTATGAACATCTGAATTCATGATATGTGCACGGTAACATTGCATCATGTCTGGAAATCAAATTACAATGAAACAGAAGGGAACATTTCAGAACCATGCACCATTATTATTATCTTCTACTAGATTATTTTTCCATCTTTATATACTACCATAAAAATGTCCTTTATAATTGAGTTACTCCTTTTGTCTGGTGTCTGGATATTTGCCGTACAACTGGAAGGCTTTATACTGTAGTTTCTTACCATAATCTGGCTCTGCTCTGTCTCCTAAGTCTTTCTCTATGGTATTTTCTGTTAAGGAAAGGAAAATAGTCCAAGAGTTGTAGAGTTGAGTTATCTAACACATGTACTTATTTCTGTTACACTTACTGTATTCTGCCAAATATATTGGATCTCTTTGTGCATGCTACAATAGGCAATAGCTTTGCTGAATTATGAGCTTGGTAGGTATGCTAATTGTGCCTTGATTCTGAAGTAAAACTCAACGCACAATGAACATTCTTGTCTTATTTTTCTGCCTCGTGCCCACAAGATGCAGAGGTGCAATTCAAAAATTAGAGATTGGTGGGGTTTTATACCAGGAATGGGCAGACAATCATGTCATTAAGCCACACCCACCTCACCATACATTGATTGGCAATGGTGAATTTACACAATTAATGTCAACCAGCCCTTCTAAATTTTCTTTTCTAAAAGGGCCACCTAAGGTCTCCTCTTAATCTGCTGGACATTCAAAAAGAATAATCAGGTTCAGTATGATACCCTGGCTGATGGGATGACGGCTGTCAGGATCCAGACAGACATAATACCAGAAGCGAGCATAGTGAGTCCCCTCAAGGACACGCTTCACTCACCATGGGTTCTCTTCTCCCTCGGGTGGTGGCGTGGATCCACCACCCAAGTTGGAATACTTTGGGGCAGTCGGTAGTCCGACTGCCTGCATTTTACCAACTTTGGGATCCTGAACGCTGGGATCCTGACAGCCAGTATATTAACTACATCCCAAATAATCAATTATGACAGTGGGTGACCCAATCAAATACATGTATTCCCCTTCCCATGACTAACATTTAAGTGGCACCTAAACACAGTGAAGGTAAACAGTTGCAGAATTGTTTGTAAGATTCATGCTTCAGTGGTGCCCAGGACCACCATCAGGGGGGTACTGGGGGCACAGCTGTCCCGCGCCCTGCCTCTCTGACAAAGAGGGGAGCGCCCAGGCCGCTCATGCTTTTTTTTAATTGAAATTGTCCCTCCCATAATGGCCACCGCCACAGAGGGACAGCCCTTTAGTATCTTGAAATTCTGTCTCCACCATTTCTGGAGGGACGTTTTCAATAGATTGAAGCATGTAGCAGGAAAGAGGCAGACAGCAGACCCTCAGCAGCAGACCCACAGCAGCAGCGACTGGTGGGAGGGTAGAAGGAATCCCCTGACAACAAATAGAACCCCTGACAATGAGCAGTACCCTTGACACTGAGCAGGTACTTGAATAATTATTGTGTGGCCATAATATGGTGACAAGGGCATTAATGTGGGGGGAATAATATTGTGTCAGAGGCATTACTGTGTGGGGCATAATATGGTGACTGGGGCATAACTGTGGAGACTTAATATGGTTTAAGGTGCATAATATGGTGGTGCTCCATGTGTGCATAGAAATGTTTTATTTTGTCAGTCCTGGACCCCACAATTTCTTATGGCAGCCCTGTGGTGCTACTTGCTCCCAGTGAATTTCTGCTTATCTAGTCATGTATATTGGTTCCATTATATGTAGACAAAGACTGCTCAAAACTCAAAGACCTAGTCGGACGACAGCGTAGTTCTGGCATGGAATCTGCTTATACATCATTGTCCAAAATTATGCTTTGTGAGTGCCTCAAATTAGGTGTCATATGTATCTCTGCATGTGTGTGCTTGCAAGCTGTAACAGGTCTGTGTAAAATGGGCAGAAGCTGGGTGGGGAGTACTGAGTCGCACGGTAAAGATTGTTTCCATAGGAAATGTATGAAAATGTATTTTTGTAGCAGTCACACGGTAATCCGACTCCTCATGCAGATAATTTACACCAAGCTTGGGGCTGACAGACATTCAGATACTAATAAGGAGCCCATTTATCGAGTGATAAAACTCGTTGTGAATGTTAAAACTTGTTGTGTATGATAAATTGTGATTCAGCTAATCAGCTATCAACTGTAATTTTTCAAACACATGACAGTTGTGAGCTGAACAAATGGCAGTTGGGAACTGATTGTCTGGAGCACCATTTACCATATGCAACGAGTTTTATCATTCGCAAGTTTTATCACTCATAAAAAATTGAGCATCTAAGTAGCTGATTTATTAACAAGTTTTATCATATGCGATGAAGTTTAAAACTCATAACATATGATAAATGGTGCTCCACTAAATCAGCTGCCAACTGTCATTTTTCAAACACATGACAGGAGCTAATTGGCTGGAGCACCATTTATCACATGCAACAAGTTTTAGAATGTGTTGCGTATCATAAAACTCATTCATAAATCAGACCCTAATGATAAAGGCTGTGTACACAGACACTAACACAGTGGGTAGAATAAGCTTTGCACATTCAGTTGCATGGACTTCCAACAGCTAGGGATCCCCAAAATACCCAAATCCTAGAGGTAGATGTACTAGAGCTTCTAAAACAGACAAGTGGTGGTTACCCATAGCAACCAGATTCTACCTATCATTTCCCTATTGCATTCTAGAAAATGATAGACATAATCTGATTGGTTGCTCTAGGCAACCCCACTACCTGTCTGTTTTAGAAGCTTTAGTAAATCTACTCCCAAGGGATATATCTGAAGTTTATACAGAGGTTAGGTGTACTTTAGGAATCACTATGACTTATACTGTTGGAGTAATGCGGTATCTAACCAATCACACATCACAAAACAATTGTGTCTAAATTTATACAGCATCTTAAATAATGCAGATTAATTTGAGCATAACATATTTTGTGTAGTAATCACACTGGGGAAGTTATGTACAGTTAATTGTAATTACTGTATGTTAAAAGTTACGTGTGCAGTTCTGGGATAGACCCTTAGTTAATTATAAAAACCAGCCAGTCATCAGAGTCTTGGACATGACATCATCTATGGGGTGGGAGGTACAGTAAGCTGAGAAAAGGTATGAGAGTCTTTTGTTCTGTGTCTGGGGGATCAATTTCTAATACCCCTTTTCCACTAGCTCAAAAAACACGGGTAAATGCACGGGTACGCGGATTTACCCGTGTTTTTTGCTAGAGGAAACGGCTCAATCAAACCGGTAAGCTGTGCAGTGTAAACAGAAGCCGTGTCGATGCGACATGGCTCCCGTTCACACTGTGTATGGAAGGGCGGTGCTGGGAAATCATGTGATCTCCCAGCGCCGCCCCTGCCGCGCCACCAACCCAGCAATACAGCGGGTTGGTGAGTGCAATGGGAAAGGGGGTTCTGATGCGGGTCGCAGCTGAGTAGCACCCATGTCAGGCTCCCGGCTGTGACCTGCATCACCAGTGGAAAAGGGGTATAAGTTGAAGCCTGTACCTGCCTTTCCTGCCATTCCTTCCGACCACAATAAGATACATAGTTTCTCATTTTTATCTAGAAATTACTAAATGTTTATCTGTGTATCCTGTAACCCTTTTGTTTCTTTACAACATTTCTGTAACTAAGCATTGTACTTTAGAAATGAATTGTTCTTTATTAGCCTATTTCATATACACTCCAGAACCCAGTCTGGAGAAATGTTATTTATTGCTAGAAGCAGGGGGTGACCTAACTAAGTGTGTGGTAGTTTGTCTTGCTGAGAATGCACAATTGTCATAGGGGGTGATTCTGACTTGATCGTAGCTGTGCTAAATTTAGCACAGCTACGATCAGGCACACTGACATGTGGGGGCACGTCCAGCACAGGGCTAGTCCGCCCCGCATGTCATTCCCTGCCCCATCGCTGAAGTACAAAAGCATCGCACAGTGGCGATGCTTTTTTTCTTCAGGAGTAGCTCCCGGCCAGCACAGCTTTTGCATGCTGGCCGGGAGCTACTCGTCACTGCCTGTCTCACAGTGGCTGCGTGTGACGGCTTGCCTCCTGCATGGTCCGGCCACGACTGCGTTGGCCGCACCACACCCACAAAATGACGGGCAAACACCGCTGTGCCACCCCGACCACCCAGCGACCACCTTTGCCTGTCAATCAGGCAGAGGCGATCGCTACGCAATGACAGCCATTGGCTGTCAGCCATGTGACGGAACACTGCGGCACCGGTGCATGCGCAGTTCTGACTTGATCGCTGTGCTGTGAAGAACTGCAGCAAGCATTCAGGTCAGAATGACCCCCATGGAGTGTTAGGGGAGCTCATTGCATCAGGACTTGGTGATCTCCACGATCTCAGTCCTGACAATAATGTGATACAGTCAAGATGAAGCAAATGAACTGCCTCTGGCCAAAGTCAACTTGTTTACATCAGGGACAATTATTATACTTTATATTTATTTTCTGCAGTGCGGTACAGGCAGAGGTGTAACTAGGGTCTTTGGCGCACAGGGCAAGATGAAGAATGGCGCCCCCCCAATAAAAAAAATGATCCCTGCGTGCTCCAGAAAGGGGCATGGTCGACTGGCAAGGGGCATGGTTTCACTTTTTGGTTAGGTAACTGTGAGAGAGAGACCAGGGGCAGAGAGAGAGAGAAGACATAACAGGGTAGAGGGAGAGAGACCAGGGTCAGTGAGAGAGAGAGAGAGACCAGGATCAGAAGGATAGAGAGAGAGAGACCATGGCAGAGAGAGAGTGACCGGGGCAGTGGGAGAGAGAGAGACCAGGAGCAGAGGGATAGAGAGAGAGAAATCAGGGGCAGAGTGAGAGAAAGAGAACAGCAGGTAGAGGGAGAAACAGACTAGGGGAATAGGCTAAGTAACTGTGAGAGAGAGACCAGGGGCAGAGAGAGAGAAGACATAACAGGGTAGAGGGAGAGAGACCAGGGTCAGTGAGAGAGAGAGAGAGAGAGAGAGAGAGACCAGGATCAGAAGGATAGAGAGAGAGAGACCAGGGGCAGAGAGATAGAAGACAGGCCAGGGGCAGAGGGAGAGAGAGACAGACCAAGGTAGAGGGAGAGAGACCAGGGGCAGTGATAGAGAGAGAGAGACCAGGAGCAGAGAGATAGAGACCATGGCAGAGAGAGCAACTGGGGCAGTGGGAGAGAGAGATACTAGGATCAGAGAGGGGGAGGGGTAGACCTGGGGCAGAGGATTAGAGAGAGAGAAATCATGGGCAGAGTGAGAGAAAGAGAACAGCAGGTAGAGGGAGAGTCACACTAGGGGCATAGGCAGAAAGAGAGAGACCAGGGGCTGAGGGAGAGAAAGACCAGGAGCAGAGGGAGACAGAGAAACAGACCAGGGGCAGAGGGAGGGAGAGAGACGGACAGACCAGGGGTGGAGGGAGAGCAGGGACAGACCGAGATCAGATGCAGTGACAGAGAGAAACCAGGAGCAGAAGAAGAGAGAGAGAGAGGCAAGGGCAAAGAGGGAGAGGGCAGGGAGAGACAGACAGACCAGGTGCAGAGGGAGAGACAAGGGGCACAGAAAGAGAGACCTGAAGCGTGGTGAGCGAAGCGAGCCCGCGAGGGTACGAGGCAGCATAAATAAGACAAAATGCCCTACCACAAATGGAGATTCAAAAAAACATTAACATGCTTTAAGGGCAGAAGAGAAATTCCACCCTCATCTAATTTCAAATCCAGGTCCTTTCCACAAGGTGAAAATATCCCCTTCCCCAATCCCCCCACCCCTCCCCACATACACACACCGCACAGCTTGCATTCCCCAGCACCTACACCCTGACTTAGAGTGGGCCACTCTGAAAAGAACGGTAGATCTAGGGGGCCGAACATTTGAGTTTTAATATAACACAAGTAAAGTTAAAATTTACACATGTGCCATTGGATCCACATTTGCCTCTTTTTATGCTATCAGACCCCTCCTCCGCAGGACACCAGCATTTGTCACACATGTCCCCGTGCTCACCAGCTACTGACAGTATTGGCCCTTATTCACATTATGCCTTACATAATGAGTCAAAATTCACATTACTTATTTAGAGTGTTTAACCACTCCAACTCCTGGCGCAAATAATTAAAAATAAATTAATTATATATACATCAGCTGCAACCACTGAGGGTTAGCCAATTCCCCCAAACAAAAAGGACAAGAAATATACAAAAATGTGTAATGCGCTTGATGTATAAATATTAAGATTTAAATTGTCAAAAATTAATATACAGGTGTCTGCTTGTATCAAATTCAACACACATGGAACTTGCTAGTATATTTAAATAAAAACAAATTTATTAACACATACATTTAAAACCAATATATATAGAAGCTCAGGCACACTAATAGAACGTTCAAATTTCTTTGCCACTTTATAGTTGGAATTGAAACAGTGTAGCTTGTAAGCTGCCACACAGACCTGTCTGGTCTATTGAATCATTGAACAGATTGCAACAGTTACTACAGCCTTTAAAGAAACATTGTAGCTCCCGTCCTCTATGCTACTGGCGTCCCAGTGCAGAGCAAGTGCTGCTGGTTATAATTACCCGACCTGCGGGAATGTTCAGTCTTGCAGCGCAGGAGTCACGGGAGTATCTTCACAACGTCCGCCGCCGGCACTATCACGGTGCAGATGTTACTGTCCTGGCGGGCGGATACGGACGCTCCGGAGGTTTGCTAACCTGGCGTACCAGTAAGGAAGCTCCAAGGCTGGTCCCAAAGTGACCGCTAAATGCGGATTCAACAGACAGCAATCTGTGCGTGTGCAGACTGAGCAAGGGGATGACGTCAACGCGTTTCGTCCCGTCACAGCTCGGGACTTCCTTAAAGGCTGTAGTAACTGTTGCAATCTGTTCAATGATTCAATAGACCAGACAGGTCTGTGTGGCAGCTTACAAGCTACACTGTTTCAATTCCAACTATAAAGTGGCAAAGAAATTTGAACGTTCTATTAGTGTGCCTGAGCTTCTATATATATTGGTTTTAAATGTATGTGTTAATAAATTTGTTTTTATTTAAATATACTAGCAAGTTCCATGTGTGTTGAATTTGATACAAGCAGACACCTCTATATTCATTTTTGACAATTTAAATCTTAATATTTATACATCAAGCGCATTACACATTTTTGTATAAAATTCACATTACGCCACACAGTATGAGCCAAAATTTACATTATACCACACAGTATGAGCCGAATTCACATTACCCCACACAGTATGAGCCGAAATTCGCATTACCCCACACAGTATGAGCCAAAATTAACATTACGTCACATAGTATGAGCCAAAATTCACATTACGTTACAGAGTATGAGCCGAATTCACATTACGCTACACAGTATGAGCCGAAATTCACATTACGCCACACAGTACGAGCCGAAATTCACATTACGCCACACAGTATGAGCCGAAATTCACTTTATGCCACACAGCCAAATTCACATTACCG
Organism: Pseudophryne corroboree; assembly: GCF_028390025.1. NCBI lineage: Eukaryota > Metazoa > Chordata > Amphibia > Anura > Myobatrachidae > Pseudophryne > Pseudophryne corroboree. The sequence goes on along the minus strand of NC_086445.1, from coordinate 968,781,336 downwards.
CATACAGTATGAGCCGAAATTCACATTACTCCACACAGTATGAGCCGAAATTCACATTACTCCACACAGTATGAGCCGAAATTCACATTACTCCACACAGTATGAGCTGAAATTAACATTATGCCACACAGTATGAGTCGAAATTCACATAATGTCACACAGTATGAGCCGAAATCACATTACATCACACAGTATGAGCCGAAATTCACATTACTCCACACAGTTTGAGCTGAAATTTACATTATGCCGCACAGTATGAGCCGAAATTCACATTACGCCACACAGTCAATATGCATATTATGCCACACAGTATGAGCTGAAATTAACACCACGCAGCAGGAGGCGAAATTCACATTACGTGACATTGTATGAGCCAAAATTCATATTACGCCATACTGTATGAGTAAAAATGCATATTACGCATCACAGTATGAGCCGAAATATATATTGTGCCACACAGTATGAGCCAAAATTCACATTATGCCACGCGGTATGAGTCAAAATGTATAGTATGCTAAACAGTTTGAGCCAAAATATACATTATGCCACATGGTATGAGATGAAATTCACATTACGCCACATGGTATGAACCATAATTCACCGTATGAGCTGAAAATCACACTACACCACACAGTATGAGCCTGATAATGCTGATATTATCTTAGACCGAAAAGCTATACCTCTAGATACACTATTACCGTGGAGCCGCTATGGCCGCTAGACTGAATAAACGTGCTACGCACTTTGTACGCTATTTGCGTACAGAGTCCCGCACGTGGTACGTACTTGGCATACACACGCCGCGCTGAGTGTACAGAGTACACACAGCGTGCGCACACACAATTGATAACTTTTAAACCTTGTTAATGATACAATGCAATGATATGATTACACTTTAAACCCTTAACAGCAAAGTACTGCAATCGATGTTATACCTTAAACCTTAAGTATCGCTGACGGTATAAAGTACCCGCAGTGCGTACACCTTATCAATACTTATACACCTTATACAGATAAATACACTTTAAAACCCTTGCAGGAAAGTGAAGACACAACACTGATTTGTAGTTGAAACTACAGGGTTCTAAGGCCACAGTGGATTAATTCCAAAAGGTAAAACAGTACAAATCATACACTACAGGCTAACAAGATAAATCTAAACAGAATAATGGCTACAAAGAATGTACATACGTGAGAATGTTCGCAAGTGCAACCCGGCCGGTCCTCCGCTGGTCATACAGATAGCGTTCAGAGTCTTCTGACCGGCCAGGCAACAATGGGTTTTTTATACACAACATGCATACACAATACAATGGTCACTGTAATCTCATTGTCCATTGGACACAGGGATGTGTCTTTACATTACAGAAGAGGTTATAGGTTGATTTGAATAGATGGGCGATGTCTTTCCCCAACTGCTCTTGTGGGTGGTATCCTCTGGATTCCCGCCGCATACATAATATACAGTAAATACAGTTAATATCTATATTCTACTTCTGTACATAACTATACGCAGGATCATGCGATCTTTCTCTAACTAACACCGGAATGTTAACCTTAAAATACCCTACAGCTGGATACTAGACATCACCTTCTAACCTTTGTCTGACCCTTCCTATCATGCAAAGGCGAATCCCTTAGTCCTGGAACTGTTTAAACTATTGATACTCGCTGATGCGGTCTAGGGGAACTATATCTAAAATGTACACTATTTGGGTTAAATATGTAATGTTCTAATAACCCTCTATGCGCTCACAAACTCTACCGTAAATGTGCATACCACGCTCTAAAGCGCATGACCGTGGAAAGCTACTTTACGCAAATTGCGGATATGTGCACGCACGGCAGACTGAGTGCACGCGCAGCGGGCATGTGCATGGGGTTAGTACATGGGGCATGCATTACAATATTTTTCGACTTTGACAAGCCAAATTTAAATTAAGCCACACGGTATGAGCCGAAATTCACATTACGCAACACGATATGAGCTGAACTTCACATTACATCACATGGTATGAGCCAAAATTGATTGTATGCCACACAGCATAAGCCGAAATTCACACTACGCCACACAGTATGAGCCAAATTCACATTATGCCACACGGCATGAGCTGAATTTCATGTTGCGCCACACAGCATAAGCCGAAGTTCACACTACGCCACACAGTATGAGCCAAATTCACATTATGCCACACGGTATGATCCAAATTCACATTAAGCCACACGGTATGAGCCAAATTCACATTATGCCATGCGGTATGCCCCCAACAGTGCCAGATACACATAATACCCCCAGCCGTGCTTGATACACATTATGCCTACAGCAGTGCCAGGTACACATAATACCCCTAGCCATGCTTGACAAGCGTTATGCCCCAAGCAGTGGCAGTTACACGTAATACCCCCAGCATTGCCAGATACATGAAATGCTCCCAGCAGTGCCAAATACACGTAATACCCCCAGTAGTGCTAACTGCTGCTAGGCTTCTGCTACTGCTCCTGTTTGAGGGGAGCGTGTGCCTCTCCTGAGTCCTGCCCTTCACTAAAGTCCTCCAGGGGCCATTTGAAATATGGCGCCGGCTCATGAGCCAATCAAAGCTTGTAGTCTGGCAGCGAATCAGGAGCCGACGCTGTTGGTCCGTGAGCTCCGATTAGTTGACGCCCGACACTAAATTAGAAAAGGCCAGGCGCAGCATAGGGGAGGAATCATGTGGGAGGAATTGATCAGCACGCTCGGCGGGAGCCGGACATTGCACACACTTATGCATAGTATATGTATATTATATGGACAAAGGTCAGTTTTCATTTTCAATGTATGTACAGTACAGTTTATATAGACAGAGCCCTAGTGACAAGTGCACAGTCAGACAGCAGTGATCACATGAACTGTAAATACAGTGCACACTGCAGAATCATGCCCAATAGTGCACAACCCCTGACCCTGGAATCAGATACCTGGCGGCAGCAGCACAGGACAGACGGGCCGGTGCTGCACTGTTCCTGCTCCCGGAACCTGCTTCCAGGGGCAGCCCGCACTCTATTCTCTGAGACCCTCCGCCATAAACATCTTGTAGCCTCCATTCCCACTGCATCCACGGCCACCTGGCTCCACCCGCTCCGCTCAATGGCGTGCAGGGGACGTGAGAGCAGAGCAGGCAGCCTCAGGTGATCCTCAAACTTCCTCATCTCTCCACGGGCAAGGGGAGGCGGGGATGATGGTGCCACTGTCGGCCAGCTACTGCTACAAAGATAATTTATTTGGGGGGGTCTACTCCGCTGAGTGGGCGCCGGGAGTACTCTGCTGGGATGACAGTGACACGATCCTCGCCAGCGGTACCCCCCTCAGGTGGATTTGCCACAGTGCCCAGGGCATGAGCCCTACTCTCCCTACCCTTGTTACGCCTCTGGGTACAGGCTACAGTATATGCACATATTAACAGTACAACAAGACCACTTCCGGTTCCGGGTGCATGGAGTGAGCTGCTCCATCTCACAGCTCCGCTCCGTGCCCGGCTAATTTGGCACTTTTACAAGGCCTTGCCACCTCCAAACTTCACCTCTTTAACCCTCCCCACCTGGGGTCTACCTGTGATGGACAAATTTGTAACAGCCACGCAGCCGCCGCGCTCACAGCAGAAGGCGCTGCTACAAGTAAAGAGAGGAGCGGTTCCTGTCATGACGCCGGACGGCGTCTCCCTCGATCACACCCCGGCGTCCAAGAAGTCTGTGGCGGATACGCAGGACTCTGACCCGACATCCTCACCCAGGCACCGTGACAGCCCGCTTCTGTATGGGGATCTGGTGGACGCCATCTCATCCACCATGGGCCCGCTGCTGACCAAGGCGGTGAGTGATATTACAGCACAGCTGCAGCACTTAAACACACGGGTCTCCACAGCGGAGAACAGGATAGGCTCCATGGCTCACAATATTGCTGATATGCAGTGTGAAATTAAACGTCTTGAAAAAGACAATTATGCCTTTATTAATAAGCTGGAGGAAATCGAAAATCGTTCCAGACGAAATAACATCAGAATCGTGGGTTTGCCTGAATCCCTAAAAGGGGCCTCCTTGGAGAATTTTGTCACTAACACATTACCCACACTCCTTGGCATCCAGGATGCCTGTAAAGATATGGTTATAGAACGGGTGCATCGTATTGGCCCCCCTCCCCGCCAGACTGACACCCGCCCCAGAGTGACCATCTTTAAATTTCTGAGTTACACACATAAGTTGGAAATATGGTTGTCCTGAATTGGGAAGGCAAAAATCTCAGACTTTTTCAAGACTTTTCTGCCGAATTGACGAAAGCACGACGTGCCTTCTCCCCTATCTGCTCCCGGCTCATTGCCGACAAGAGAAAATTTGCACTGATATATCCCGCTAAGTTAAGGATCTTCGACAAGGATAGACATTATGACTTTACCACCCCGGATGACGCTGCTGATTTCTTCTGCGAAGGTCGCTCTCGCTCAGATGCGGACATCTCTGACCCTAATTGACCCTGCGGATCTCACCAGTTTTCATCGCTTTGCTGTTGCTGCTCACCGCATGCAAACTGCTTTGTCCCAAAGTTTGAGGCTCAAGTCTTTGCAATTTTTGTTCTTTATGTTCATACATGGTTCCTGCTCCATTACATGTTGTCCCGCCTTAAGATGAGGTTTCATGATCTCAATTCTCCCCGGGCACGGAGGGAGTAATGCTCCAGGTTTATGTTGGTTTGGTCTCTGTACCTATGGGTTCTCCAAATTTTTCCGGGCTTCCGGAAGTTATGTGAATGTTTCATAGCTGTCCTTAACGCGCTAGGCGGGTTCTTTAGTGTTTTGTCCTTGTCTTTGTGTCCCCCCCCCTCTGTTGTTTCCCCAGTGTCCCACCTCCTCCCTGCCCCTCTATGGACTCTACTAGTTCCACGCTCCTTCTCCCTGGATACCTTACAATTCAGATTACAATGCATGTGTATACAATATGGCTGAAATTAAGATTGGGTCCTTAAATGTGGGGGGCTTTAACTCCCCTGCGAAGCGGAGGAAAATTTGGCTGTACTGTAATAGATTACATTTAGATATTGTTTTTGTTCAGGAGGCACACTTGGTTCCTGCGGAAATGTTGAAACTACAAATGTTGGGGTGTCAATTATTAGCTAGTGCTTCTTTTAATTCCAGGTCCCGTGGAGTAGCCATATTGATTAAACGTCAGCTCCCCTGCGAGTTTCTAAAAATGATTCCTGACACGGAAGGCAGGTTTGTCATCGCACACATTACACTACACTCCAAACTATACACTTTATGTAATGTATATGCCCCGACAGTATACAAAAGACACTTCTTTGTGAAATTGATTACGCTATTGACACCTTATATGGATGAGGGTCTGATGGTCTGCGGTGATTTTAACCTCATCTCAGATGTTTTCCTGGACAGGTCATCTGCCCCCTCAAACTCTTTCTCACTTCCCAAGTACGGTATTCCCCATTTTACCACACAATTGTCCCTAGTGGACATCTGGAGAGTTATAAATCCCACTGTCAAAATGTATACCTGTATGTCTGCAGCCTATCACACCCTGTCCCGCATAGACTACCTGTTGCTGTCCCTGGCCTTGTTCACGAGAGTCTCGTACATGGAGATTGAGCCGATATCTGTCTCGGATCACTCTCTGCAGTGGTTCTCTTTACACGTTTCTGACGAACCCCTAAACAAAGTCATATGGTGTTTCCCATCCCACCTTTTGACCTCCTTGGAATTTAAATCTATGCTTCAAACTAGTTGGGAGGAACACCACGCAAATAATCGGTCCCACGCGATTGTCAATCCCCCTCTATTTTGGCAAGCGGCTAAGTTGGTCCTACGGGGAAACATTCTTTCATATGTGGCCCGTCTAAACAAATCTTACGCCGCCACTTATTTATCATTGCAAAGTCTGCTATCCACTGCCTACTCAGCTTATTGCCAAAGCCCTACGGTGACCAATAAGCAAGTATACCTCACTGCTAAGACTCACTTCAACGAATACTTAAACAGTAGAGGTAATAAATCCTTATATGCGGTTAATTATCGCTACCACCGGTTTGGGAACAAGTCCGGTAAACTGCTAACTAACGTTAAATGGCACGAGACCCTCCTCTTTAGTTCACCCCCTAAGGAAACCAGACGGATCCCTGACATCCTCCAATGTCCAAATTGTCTCTGTCCTCAAGGACTTCTATGCTTCCCTTTACTCACCTGGCCCTTCTCTCTCCCCTGAGAATGACACATTCACCTCCTCCATGTCTCTCCCTGATTCTGAATACGTTCCCCCTAGATTATCCACGACACTAGATACAGATTTGACGGCCCCCATAAGCCCAGCGGAAGTCTCGGCACAGCCCCGGGCCCCGATGGGTTTGGTAGTAGCTTCTACAAGCTGATGCTTCCGTGCATTCAGGACACATTGGTGCTCTTTTTTAATCACATATTGCGGTCGGGTCAGGCCCCTTTATATTTTAATGCCGCTTATATCAGGATTTTACCTAAGCCAGGGCGGGATCTGACCCTGCCAGCCTCTTATAGGCCGATTTCCTTGTTGAACTCAGATTATAAGAGTCTTACTAAGATTTTGTCTGAAAGGCTTAAAAATATTTTACCTTCTATTATACATCCGGATCAAACCGGGTTTATTTCAGGTAGGCACTCGGTCCTGAATGTACGGAAGGTCATATCGGCAATACAACATTTACAACACACCTCAGGCTCTTCCCCACCAGGCGTCATCCTGTCACTAGACGCAGAAAAGGCCTGTGACCTTGTTCTGTGGCCATACCTTTTTAATACCATGTCTAATTTTGTGTTTTCCTCTACCTTCATCTCTTCTATTAAACTTTTATACTCCAATCCCATCTCTCAGATACTATGTAACGGCCAGATTTCGGACCGCATCCCCTTATACAGGGGTACGTGACAGGGGTGCCCTCTTTCCCCTCTCCTCTTTGCAATTGCCATCGAGCCACTTGCCATCCTATTACGCAACTCATCTGGAATTAAGGGTATAACAATCTCCAACTGTGTATTAAAAGTTTCCCTCTATGCAGATGATATGCTACTCTTCATCACTGACCCACTTACCTCGATCCCACACATTATGACCCTGATCGAAGCCTTCGGCTCAGTTTCCGGCTATAAAGTAAATGTAGAAAAATCGGAATTGATGCCGATAGGTTCATATTCCTTAGATCTATCCTCTGCTCCTGCTTTCTCCTGGTTTCAGATTAATTTGTCTCAAATCAAATATCTTGGGGTCCATGTCACCAGCAGGGTAGAAGACTTATATAAGGCAAATTTCTCCCACATTATTCAAAAAGTGACTGCCTTGATGCTGTTGTGGAACCATCTTCCTTTATCTCTATTGGGGAGGGCGTCGGCGGTTAAGACCGTTATATTCCCTAAAATATTTTATATGATTCAAATGCTGCCTGTTGTCCTCACCAATGGTGATATCCTCTCCATCAACTCCGCCATCTCCTCGTTGCTATGGAATGGAAGGCGCCCCCGAATTGCTCTGGCCAAATTTATGCTTCCTAAAAAATTGGGAGGCCTGGGGATTCCTGATTTCAAATCTTATACCACTTCTGTTTTCTTCCGCTATGCTGGTGACTGGTTAGAGGGGGAATGGTGCATTCAGAGGAATAGCACATTTGAAAAAGACAGAATGAATGAAACAATATTGTTGCATATCCGGCAAAAATGTGGGGGATGCACCATTCCCCCTCTAACCCGCCCCCTACCCCGCCCCTAATTGCACAGAGAACCAATGAGACAGAGACTTTTTTCAAAGATGGGCTATAACAGCCCACATCAAACATGGCCGAAATAGATACCCTGACGAAGGCCGTAACGGGCCGATACGCGTTGGAAGAACACAGCACCACAGAATACTTTACTCATCCCCTTTAACTTCAACAGAGCCTAAGGGAGAGAAAAACGAGGACGGGTGAAAAAGAACAGCCACTTTACCGAGGGAACACCGCGGTCACGTGACCGGAACAACCCAGAAGCAAAAGAAGGACACCATCGACTAGGAAGAACGGAGCAGGCCGCCGGCAAGAGGAAACAAGACGGAGCTACGAGGACAAGGTAAGGGACTCTGTAGGAGAGGAGAAGACACGGCAGACAGCCCAGCAGGGCTAGAAGCAGTTGTCTTCCTCCCTCTCCAAGACGGTAACCGCTTCCCTAATCGCACAGACAACCACGCTGCGCTCATAAGAGCGACACCGCGTTTTGTCAGAGCACAGGAGTGGACGGTATGTCCGGAGCCCTCATTACCTGACTAGTAGCCACCATCAGGATCCCGTGCCGATAGCGGCCCTCCGGGGGTACCCCTATTTGTTTTTTGAACTCTTTCCATATTGGACATTATTACAGACACCCACCAGAGGCTCTGGTTATTATAGCAGAACTACAGACACTACAGAGGTGGGACGCCACCTATCTGAGTGTCTCTACTTTCACTTAAACGGACTTGCCACTGTATCTCCAGATACACAGACGCATTTTTCCCCCCCATTCCCCACCGCCCCGTCCCCCTCCCCATTCTAACCACAACCACTTTTTAAGAACTGCATAAGCTCATATATGAATGCAGCAGATGCAGACACAACATCATTTTGAATAAAAGATACAATTTAAAACTATATGGTCACTAGTCTGAAAATTATTATACCAAACATCTATTTGTAATTATTGTTTATTTGGCGCACCTATTCCTGCATTCTCCCAAGTCTTCACAAGAAGCTGAAAAGGGATTTTCGGTTCTCCCCGTATCTCCCCCTCTGGGGTAACCCTGACTTCTCCCCCTCCCTGAACAACCCTGCGTTCCGGGTTTGGAGACAAAAGGGTGTGGCTCTCGTGAACAAGGTATTCGACCCAGGTGGCAATGTCCTCCCCTTCGCTGATATCCAGCAACAGTTCTCTCTTCCCAACAGCATGTTTTAGCTATACCTCCAGGTCAGACATTATGCGCAATCACTCCCCCACCCAGTCCCCCCTCCGACCAACACACACATCATTCTCCACCTCCTACAGTCCCGTTCAGCCATAGGATACAGACTTCATTACGTCTATCCCCGGCTCATTTCTGCCAAACTAGAGGTCACCCTACTTTCGAAGAAAATACTCTGCAGCTGGGTCGCGGATATACCTTCCCTCACTACATGCTCTGATCTCCTGTTTTCCCGATACTTCTCATACTCTAAACATTTGCAATCTGCCTACTTACAGGAGACCCACTTTAGATTTATTCATAGGGCCTACATCTCTCCCGCCCAGAGGAAACACATGTCCGGTAATGAACTAGGTGTCTGTATGAAATGCTCTATGTCTAATGCAAAGTTTTTTCACTGTTTTTGGGGTTGTTCCAACATATATAGATTCTGGTGTAAGTTAATGGGTTATATCAACGAAATTCTTAATGTCTCGCTCTCACCCTCACCTGAAGCATGTTTATTATTTTGGTTTGACGGTTGGGTGCTGGGTCCTCGACCCCATACACGAATCCCCTTCCTTGTCATTATTTTAGCTCTGGCAAAAAAGTTAGTACTACTCCATTGGATTAAAAAAACGGCTCCCACTATACAAGAGTTGAAATCTCATCTTCTCCAGTTAATGTATTTTGACATGAGATCTTTGCTTCTCAATGAACCATTGTCCTTATCCTCATACCACAATAAATGGGACTCGTTTATGTGCTCGTTGGACACTCAATCAAAACGAACATTTTCGCTATACTTTGGGAACCAAGACTGGTCCAGAATAAAATCCCACTTTGTTTGCTGAAGGCCTCCTGCTATTCCACCTCCTTGTGTGGTACCATTATCTGGAATCTGTTACAATATTATGGACATATGTACTCCGGCAAACGCTTCCTCTCCTTTACAGTTTAAGATTGTATCCATCTGTCATTCATTTGCTTATAATACACTGTACACTGGTATCCTTGGTCTAACCCTCCTCCTCCCCCCCCCCTTCCCAATCTATCTTAGTCCCCCCCCCCCCCCGCCTCTAGTTCTAATTCCTTTTGTTCCTGTCTCATCTTTTGGTTTGTCTGTATTGTCTTAACAAATCCGCAGTTTGAAGGGTATATGTTACTCTCTCTCACTCCTTAAATATATGTCCTGTTGTTTGGTTTACTTTTACCTATTACAGGGAGTGTCTCCCATTGTGATTGTAAAATATATTCACCTTTGAAAATACAATAAAATGTGTTTACAAAAAAAACAACAACAGTATAACAAGACACATCAGTGTTACTGTAAATGTAAAATGACATATCATTGGACAATATAGGGCATTTTACTGCCAAACTGAATAGAACGTGGACTAGAGTCATGATATGGGAATAACATGTTTCCTAAACACATTCACTTCAAAATGTCCAGGAATTTAAAATTGTTATTGTGTTGTTGGGTATGGGACTCCAGGTCAACACCAAAAAGGTCGACACCAATTGGTCGACAGTCGACACACCTTAGGTCAACACCTGAAATAGGTCGACATGGACAAAATGTCGACATGAACAATGTCGACATGGAAAGGGTCGACGTGCATTTTTAATGGGGGGGATTTGTGTAGTTTTCTGCGCCAGGTGACGGGAAACCCAATTAGTGCACCGAGTCCCCTCGCAAAGGTGCCTCGCTCCGCTACCACTTCGCTCGGCACAGGTTACCGTTCTCAGTCGTAGTCCACATGGATCGTAAAGTACGAAAAACTTCAAATTATTTTAAAAAAATTAAAAAACTAATTTCAACCTTTTTCCATGTCGACCTAGTACATGTCGAACTTTTGTCCATGTTGACCTATAGCAGGTGTCGACATAAGGCATGACGACCAATTGGTGTTGACCTAAGGTGTGTCGATCTGTAGTCCGGATACCATGTTGTTTACCCACAGAAAGACGATGAATATGTTTTATTAGTACAAAATACACTCACACAGATATATCATTTGTTTTCACAAAGAATCTTAGACTTTAAGTTAGGTTACTGGAATGTAGTTGGCATATGGGACGCCAGTGCTCAGGATGACGGCACCAGAATACCAACACTTGTCAGAATGCCAGCGTCGGAATCCCGAATGTAAGTATCTGGGGGAAGTTAGTGTTAGGCTGCGGGGGCGGTTAGGGTTTGGCTGCGGGGGGAGGGTTAGGCTGTGGGGGGGATTATGGTTAGGCTGTGGTGGGGGGAGAGTTAAGGTTAGGCTACAAGGAGGGAGGGTTAGGGGGAGTGTTAGGGATTGCTTCTATTTTCACCCGCTGGCATCCTGACTGCCGGTCTCCCAAATCCAACCCAGGACACTCACTAAAGTAATAGAATATTGACAATAATAATAATATTGATCACACTTCAAGCTGTAAAAGTTCTCAATATGCCAGTAGTTCCCAAACTGTGTGTCGCAGAGCCAGGGCCGTAACTACATGTGTGCCAGGTGTGCCTGGCACACAGCGCAGTTGCCCTGAGGGCGCAACGGCCAGCAGCATGTAATGAGTCAAATTGACTCATTACATGCCGCCTCTGCTGTGTGCCGTGTGCCGCGCTGGGGAGGAGAGAGCAGCAGCCGCGCCGGGTAGCGGTGAAGGAGGAGGAGGGAGGGGGACTGGAGCCGCAGCAGCGCTATGTCATTGGTAGTAAGCGCCGCTGCAGCAGTCCCCTCTCCTTCCGTATAGGCTGCCCGGCGCTGCTGTGAATGCTGGGATGCGCTTCCTCCATCCGAGCAATCACAGTGGCGCCGGGCAGCCTATATGGAAGAAGAGGGGACTGCTGTACTACCAATGACATAGCGCTGCTGCGGCTCCAGTCCCGCTCCCTCCTCCTCCTTCTCCGATGCCTGCACCGAGGGAGCTGCCAGCACGAGGAGCCTGACTGTCAGCGGGGAGATGGTAAGTATCTCTCTCTCTCTCTCTGGGGGACACCGTCTGCCATAAAGTGTAAAAAGGGGGACTGGCTGCCACAATGTGTAAAAAGGGGAACACAGTCTGCCGTTATGTGTAAAAAGGGGGACTGTCTGCCGTAATGTGTAAAAAGGGGGACTGGCTGCCACAATGTGTAAAAAGGGGGACGCTGGCTGCTGCAATGTGTATAAAGGGGGACACCATTTGCCGTAATGTGTAAAAAGGGGGACGCTGTCAGCCGTACTGTGTAAATGGGGACGCTGTCTGCTGTAATGTGTAAAAAGGGGACGCTGTCTGCCGTAATGTGTAAAAAGGGGGACGCTGTCTGCCGTACTGTGTAAATATGGGGACGCTGTCTGCCGTAATGTGTAAAAAGGGGACGCTGTCTGCCGTAATGTGTAAAAAAAGGGGACGCTGTCTGCCATAATGTGTAAAAAAGGGACGCTGTCTGCCGTAATGTGTAAAAAGGGGACGCTGTCTGCCGTAATGTGTAAAAAAGGTGACGCTGTCTGGCGTAATTTGTAAAAAAGGGGCTGCTGTCTGACGAAATGTGTAAAAAAAGGGGACGCTGTCTGCCGTAATGTGTAAAAAAAGGGGATGCTGCCTGCTGTAATGTGTAAAAAAGGGGGACGCTGTCTGCCGTAATGTTTAAAAAAGGGACGCTGTCTGCCGTAATGTGTAAAAAAAGGGGACGCTGTCTGCCATAATGTGTAAAAAAGGGACGCTGTCTGCCGTAATGTGTAAAAAGGGGACGCTGTCTGCTGTAATGTGTAAAAAAGGGGTACGCTGTCTGCTGTAATGTGTAAAAAAAAAAGGGGACGCTGTCTGCCGTAATGTGTAAAAAGGGGACGCTGTCTGCCGTAATGTGTAAAAAGGGGACGCTGTCTGCCGTAATGTGTAAAAAGGGGGACTGTCTGCTGTAATGTGTAAAAGGGGCTCTACCTGGTGTAGTGGCGCTACTGTGCAGCATAATTTGAATAATAAAGACTACTGTGCACCGTAGTATGAATTGCTATTATTTTGTGGTCACGCCCCTTCTCCATGAAGCCACGCCTCTATATATATTTTTGTGCACCTGCAGCGCGCACTGCCCCTGTCTTGCATGGGGAGGGCCCCAATGCCGTTTCTTGTACACAGCGCTAAAATGCCTAGTTATGACACTGCGCAGAACACCGGCATAGGTGTCACTGGCAGGTGATTCCATAGTAAGTTTTCAGGATGTTCACGCACTGCCTACAGCCTTAGAGGCAACATGCGGCCACTTTCACAGCCTACATCCTGTAGTGTCCGGCTATGTTGCTAAATGTGTAGCCCTGGCCCTCTCTTCCGTTCCCTGTCTTTTCTCCTCCTTCATCACCTCTATGGGGTGTATTCAGTAAGAGTCGGATCCATTCCGGCATGAATTTGTCAGAATGGATCCGACAACCCCTATTCAAAGAGTTGCCAAATTCGACTGTCGGATTTGGCTGCTGCTGCTCACCTCACCGCTCCCCTCACCTCGGCACCGCTCCCCTGACCCCGGCGCCGCTCTCCTAACCCCCTCACCACTCCCCTCACCCTGGTGCCGCTCCCCTAACCACGGCACTGCTCTCCTAACCCCTCATCGCTCCACTCAACCCGGCGCCACTCCGCCTCACCCTGGCGCCACTCTCCTCATACCGCCGCCACTCCTGACCCTGGCACTGCTCCCCTCAAGGTGAATGGAGGAAGCGGTGGCAACGTCAATCCGAGTTTTTACAAAGTCGGATTGACATTGTCAGAAACGGGACCAAAACCTGTCAGATTTGGTCCCCTTTCCGACAGAAGCATGCGGATCGGTGGAATACGTGCATTCCGACAGCTTTCCGACAAGTCGGATTTCCCGGCTTGTCGGAAAAAAACGGGGCTGCATAGAATAGGTCAGAACCCCTTCCGACCAAAATCTGTCAGAAACTGACATCTTTCCGACCTGACGGCAGTTTCCGACAGGTATTGAATACACCCCTTAGTGTCTTTCTTCAGACTCCAAGCTAAAGTTTGAGGTAATTAGCTTTGTGAAGCTTGCTTGCTAGTCCCGACTGAAGACCTGTGGTGTCACTGTCACTTTACAATAGGTATCTTGAATGTTTTTTTTACCATTAAATTTTTCCCAGTTGTTGAGTGCCAACTGCTGTCTGTTTGATACTGATTTCTGTAGGTGCTGACACTGCATATTCAGCTCTGGTATGTGGGGAAGGGTGGATTGGGAACCATGGTAATGATACTGTTATATGGTTATAGATACAGTATATGAAATAAAGATAAGGGCCTAATCCTAAGTAGCATGTACTGTGGTTGCTATTGTGCCAGCTTTGAAAGTCCTACAGTATGTGAACACTCTCCTGTATTCTGTGTCACATCTACTGTATGCAATTGCATCATCACCAGCCTCTGGCCACAAGGACTGCCATCATCACTCATAAAGGCCCATGCTTGCACATGATTGAAGATGTGACTGAAAATGGTGTAAACTCTACTTTTGCTTAAGGATTGAACATGTTTAATATTCCTGATTCGTCGACCCAGCTGTCAGGGGATCGGGACATTGCTGCATTATAAGGGAAAGTATGGGTGCCTTTACCCATAGCTAATGCATGCGAAGGGTGCAGGTCGCAACGCATGCGCAGTTTGCTAAAAAATACGAGATGTGGACGCATTCAGATTTGTATATACAGTACCTCAGAACCAGGCCCATCATGTATAAGGATACAAACTTTAACACAGGTGATTATATTAATTATTGTAAAAGAACTAGGTGATTCATCGCGCCCTACGGGCGCTCTTCACACCGTCATAAGGGGCTGCTCCCCCTTAACCCTTGCACACCCTTGTGGCATGCAATATTTGTATTATATGGAATATTACCTCCAATCATAATTGTGTGAGTGGGTAAATATTGCACGGACAAAGGGCGTGCAATGGTTAAGGGGTCGTAGCCCCTTGTAAAGGCGTGAACAGTGCATGCAGGGCCTGATGAATCACCTAGTAGGTGCTGTGGTTGGGGTAGTGGTGGGTGAGACGTGGATGGGGAGGGGTCCAGGGGTGCCGGGTGGGGGAGGGGCGATTGCAGTGGTGCCGCAGGTGGGACTGGTGCGGTGGTGGCGCGGGTGGGGGAGAGGCAGGTGCGTCGGTGCCACGGGTGGGGGTCCGGAACCACCGCGGGTGGGGGAGGAGTGGTTGCGGGAGTGTCGAGGGAGGGGTGGGTGCAGTGGTGCCTCGGGTGGGGTAGGGGCATGTGTGGGGGTGCTGCAGGTGGGGAAGGGGGTCCGGAGCCACTGCGGGTGGTGAAGGGGGGGTGTGGGGGTGCCGCGGATGGGCCCCGGAGGTACTGCGAGTGGGGGAGGGGCGGGTAATACTTCTCCTGCTTCTCCTCTTGGAAGCAGCTAAGCTGCTGTCCTCCCTTTGGCAGTGGCTCTCCCAGAAACTTGCACAGCAGCCAAGCAGCCAATCACTATTGTTAGCGCCGGTGTCCCAACGCACCGCATTTCAGGGAAGAAGATGCTCTCAATAAACTACAGCTTTCAGCAGCTTTTAGCGCCAGAATGCTTCGGCGCTAGGGGCTGCTGGGAGCTATAGTTTATTTAGTGCTTCTACTTACCTGTAATGTGGCACGTTGGGACACCGGTGCTAACAATAGTGACTAGCTGGCAGAACTGACTGACTCGCTGAATCAATGTAAAAGGTGAGAGTGCTGTGCAGTGTCATTGACACTGCACACCCACTGCACTGCACAGCATGGTCACCTTTTACATTGATTCAGCATCCAGACATTACCCTCTGCCATATCACCCACTCTATCCGTTACATTAGCCATCTCGGGGCTCCCAGGCCGGCAGCCCAGGTGCTGTGTTGCGGAGTCAGGGCCTCTGGGGATCTGGGTGCGGCTGTGGTGGGGAGGCACTTCTGTGACATCACGCGCAGAGGAGGCTCCGGGGCTCAGAGAGTATGCGGTGCAGGGAGTGCTCTGAAAGCCTTCCGCTGCACCGCTTTCATACACATCTATGCCGGTGGTCACAGCAGCTTTTGTTCCACCTGCGCCGCGGCTAGGGAGTGGGGATTTTTTATGCCGGAGGGGACAGGTGGACTGGCAGCAGGACATAGGGGGTCATTCCGACCTGATCGCTAGCTGGCTACTTTTAGCACTGCTGCGATCAGGTAGTCGCCGCCTACAGGGAAGGGGGGAATCGCTGTGCAGGGCTGCAAACGCTTGTGCAGAGAGCTGCACAAACAAAAGTGTTTGCAGTCTCTGCACAGCTCAGGACTTGCTCACCAGCTGCGATCATCCAGGACGGAGCTGACTTCAGGATCCCTCCTAGGAAACGGCTGGGCATGCCTGCGTTGGGACGGACACTCCCTGAAAACGGTCAGTTGACGGCCTCTTCCTGTCAATCTTTTTGTGTTCGGCGCTGCAAACGCTTTCTTCGTTATTCTTGTCGCTGCCCGGCGACGCCCATTGCCAGGCAGCGTTGCGCCTGTGCATTGCCGCTTGCGTGCATGCGCAGTTCTGACCCGTTCGCATGCGAAAAAGTGTAGCGTGCGAACGAGTCAGAATGACCCCCATAGGACGCTGCAGTAAAATTATTTTTCCCCCCTATCTACAGCGCAGAGACTTGCTGCAGATACAGTGGCATACCCTCCAGCTGCACCTTTTTGGCAGGTACAATACCTTTTTTTATGGTCTGTACCGATTTCTGACTCTCCAAACTCCCATTGAAAGTATAGGGAAAGGGGCGTGGTCAAGGCACTTTACACGTGACCACGCCCCCTTTACGAATGTGTGCCAATGTTTTTGTGTAAATTGTTGGAGGGTATGTTGCTGCAGATGCAGTGGGCCTATTTTGGGGTGTGGACCTGGAGCTGCAGCTCCATCAGCCCCATTGTTAATCCTGCTCTGGGAACACACAGCAGCCAAAGGGCAGAGCCTCCTATTGGATGTAACCTGTGTGGGAGGGCGTTTCTCGCCCAATCAGCTGTGGACTGGTTGTGATGGACCTGCTGCTAACCCAATGAGATCTCCTAGCCACGCCCAGCGTTAGACACACAGACACAGAGTCACAGATCTGGGCTATTATAAAGGAGATACATCATTGATAAAATAAAGGACAGATAATTCAAACACAAAGTTGGTGTTATGTAATAAATAAGTGAAATAATTTAGTAAACGTTGTTTGTACCTAACTACTTAACAAGCGGTTAGTGTTTTTCTTGACCTAGGGGTGCCATGAAAACTACGTTGGATGTGAATCAAGAGAGTTTGGGAAATATTACAATCGACCATTTATATTCATGTTTTGGTGGAATCAGGTCAGCTGATCACGGAGGTGAGTATACTGAAAACAAGTTCCTGCAGCGATGTTTCAATATGAGTGTTCAGAAATATTGCTGAAGATTTTTTTTATTAAACCTCTGAAGAAGACCTGTGAGTGCCATTTTTCTCATACTTATTGATAGGTGGCAGTTTTGATCTGTGCCTCGGTTGTATTTCTGCTATGAAAGAAGTCAAGTCTCTTTATAACTGATAACATTAAAAACAGATGTTTTTGTGCCCTTTCTGCAGATTTGTAAGCTGGTGTCGGAATGTCACCACCTGTGCTACAAGACTTTCTGAAAATCGCCCTTGCCTGGTGCCAAACATAATAGTGAATTGTTCTCAGGTAATACTCAATTAAAATGTGTCTTCTTCTTAGTAGACTATAGACTTCTTCCTTCCTTGGTTTCCATGTACAGTAGATCAAGGGGGATATCCAATTAGCCCCGGTATTTCACTGAGGCTAATTGTTCAGCCAGGGGCTATCCTATTGGCCTCGATAAGCCGGCACGAGCAGCGGATTATCGGGACTTCTGGTGCTGCACCGGCTGCCAACTCCTGACAGCACCTGGAGTAGCGCTGACCTCCCCCGTCATGTGACCACTGATGGGGTCAGGAGAAGAGGTGGCTGCGGCACTGCTGCGGCTTCGTCGCTGGGGGTCCCGGCACTGAGTGCCAGTTCCTGAGACACGGCACCTTCACTGCGGACCCAGCCTGCTGCTGCATTAGGCACTGCAGTTCGCCTTGGCTTCTCAGGGATTTTGTTTCATCCTGCCTCAGGCAGGTGAAACCAAATCCCCAGAAACAGCCCCATTTTCAAGCTAAAACAGGATTGTTTCTCACGAAAATACACTGGTTTCACTGAACCTGTGTGTTTTTGGGAGAAAGGGCATGTTTTTACAGATGATCTAATAGGATAGCCTGTAAAAAAAAAAAAAATCTGTGAAATATCAGGATAAATCACAAAAAACATTAGTTTTTTGCGTCCAATGTTTTACCGTGGGTAATAGGATACCGCCCCAAATGTGTTCAATCGCCATATGGTCTTCCTCAGTCTCATGCACACTGACCTCCATTATAGAATACTGTACCTGCAGGGCCATATTAATAAAGGGGCAGCATTCTCTACCTGTCTTCTAGCCTGCATCTAGACAGTGAATGGCTGTCACCTTGCTGATTGGTGGATGGCTGGAGCTATTACAGTGCTGACAGTCATTCACTGTATGAAGCATGTGGAGAGAAGGCACAAGGATCCAAGGGAGTGGTAAGTTATGATATTTTTAATGTATTCCTGTGAATGAGTGGGTAGGGGCCCCAGTGCATTGCTTTGTCCAGGGCCTACCTACTGCCCTGGGTAGTCTATGGCATAATATGAACTGGGGCACTTCAATGTAGCAAAATGTGAACTGTGGCATTGTGTGGCATACTTGAAGTAGATCTCTAATAGGTGGCTAAAATAAACTGGGGAACTACTGTTGCTATGCGGTCCATTCCTTTGCTGGAGCTTGGTTTGCTTTCTTTTGAATAGCCCCTACACTGGGAATAGCCAGTTTACTGTATTCTACCACAGATCATCCCCCCTCCCTCTTTCTCTCCCTTCTCTCTCCTGCAGACAACTTAAACACTTGGGGTTCACACCATTTGGCATGCTTATCTTGTCATGTGTCCAGGCAGCAAGATAAGCAGACAGAAGAGTCTACCTGTAAAATCTACAGCAACAGATTGAAGAAGGCAAGTGTGAGGATATAGAGGGCACTTAATGTAAAGGCATGGAGGCATCAGCTAAAAGTTTACCCCCATAGGTAATGGAATGGGGGGGGGGGCACCTTTCATCCCCAATATTTGAGAGGTGCAAGTCAATGTACTGAGTTGAGGTGCACAGTGCAGCTGCCATCTAGGGTTACCACAGGAAGCGTGCCTGCAGCCTCTGATTGAAGACAGTGCCATTTCCTGCTGCTCCATCTCCTTCCTCCCCACAGCCTTTACCCTTCCACCTTCTTAGTCCTCCTCCTCCCTGCACCTAACTCTGACTGATGTAGTATGTGTCTAGTTACTGTGGGCTGGCTCTGCCTTTGGGACAAGCACTTGCCTGCTCACCTCCAACTTCATATGTTCCTTCCTCATTCCAAACCTTGTACTCAAACCCCCTCCCCCTTTGTGGCACCAACAGAACCCTCCCACCCATTTCCCAGTGTGTTCAGGAAAAAAATAAACTGTGTAAGCGGTAAGTGGGAAGAAAAGCTAAGTGTCATTATCCTCTATGCACAATCTCAGCCATGGTTGGAGCTATGAGTGGATCCCATCTCTTCATCTTCCTTATGAAGGTAAGTAACTCACATGTTACAGTTATGTTTTAGGAGCGTATTCATTATATACATTTTGTGGGAAATACCCTGAAAACTAACGTTTTTGAGGGGATACTTACAGTACATAGGTGGTCATTCCGAGTTGATCGCTAGCTGCATTTGTTCGCTGTGCAGCGATGAGGCAAAAAAACGGCACTTCTGTGCATGCGTATGTGGCGCAATGCGCACGTGCGACGTACTTTTACAACGGCCGATGTAGTTTCACACAGGGTCTAGCGAAGCTTTTCAGTCGCACTGCTGACTGCAGAGTGATTGACATGAAGTGGGCGTTTCTGGGTGTCAACTGACCGTTTTCAGGGAGTGTTTGGAAAAACGCAGGCGTGCCAAGATAAACGCAGGCGTGGCTGGGCGAACACAGGGCATGTTTGTGATGTCAAAACAGGAACTGAAGGGTCTGAAGTGATCGCAAGCGCTGAGTAGGTATTGAGCTACTCTAAAACTGCACAAAAAAACTTTGCCGCTGCTCTGCGATCCTTTCGTTCGCACTTCTGCTAAGCTAAAATACACTCCCAGTGGGAGGCGGCATAGCGTTTGCACGGCTGCTAAAAACAGCTAGCGAGCGAACAACTCGGAATGACCACCATAGTGTAAGTATCTCCTGAATATATCTCCCTGTTTCCGTTCGCAATAGCGATGTTGTTAGACATTACAGCCTAAGGGCTACATACTGCATATTTTTCCAGGAGAGGCATCCTCTGGACCCCTACCCGATGACAACCACTGGCGCTTGCGCAGTCTAATGACCACGCGTGTGGCGTAAGTCCTCAACGTAAAGTAAACCAATCACTAATGCAATCACTACTTTATACATCACAGGGACAGGCTCCTATTGGAGTATCTGTCCGTGAATGTGATTTGTAATACATCTGGACAGAAATTAATTATTTTTTATATATGGGGGCCCAAAAATTTTTTTTTAGCCTAGCCTAAAAACATTCTGATACCACTGTTTACGGAGCATTGTGCCACAGCGATTATATAAGGCCCATTAGGCAACCAGTGTCACTTTAAGTACTGTAATAGGTACATTAACTGTAGTTTGCTACATGGGTCATATGATAATGAAACTTCCTATGCAGCTACAACATTTCATTACCCATGCATAATACTGCCTCAGGTGATGCCTCATTACAGACTCTAACATTTTAATGGTGTAATCATTCAGTGGCAATTGGAAATCATTCATTAGCTGCTTGGTTGGTGGTTGTTGATGTTAAATACAGGTTGAGTATCCCTTATCCAAAATGCTTGGGACCAGAGGTATTTTGGATATCGGATTTTTCCGTATTTTGGAATAATTGCATACCATAATGAGATATCATGGTGATGGGACCTAAATCTAAGCACAGACTGCATTTATGTTACATATACACCTTATACACACAGCCTGAAGGTAATTATAGCCAATATTTTTTATAACTTTGTGCATTAAACAAAGTGTGTGTACATTTACACAATTCATTTATGTTTCATATACACCTAATACACACAGCCTGAAGGTCATTTAATACAATATTTTTAATAAATTTGTGTATTAAACAAAGTTTGTGCACATTGAGCCATCAAAAAACAAAGGTTTCACTATTTCACTCTCACTCAAAAAAGTCCGTATTTCGGAATATTCCGTATTTCGGAATATTTGGATAAGGGATACTCAACCTGTATATCAGTGTTGTCAAGCCAATGATTATTAAAGTGGGGTGATGGGACTATTCATTTAAATCTGTAATGATTTCAGAGTTATTAACAGAATTTGGTGCTGAGGGGCAGATGTATTAAGCCTGGAGACAGCATAAGGAAGTGATAAACCAGTGATATGTGCAAGGTGGTAAACACACCAGCCAATCAGCTCCTAACTGTTAATTTACATATTGGAACTGATTGGCTGGTGCGTTTTCACCTTGCACATGTCACTGGTTTATCACTTCCTTATGCCCTCTCCTGGGTTAATACATCTGCCCCTGAGTTTGTAGGGAGAAAGACATTATTTAATGTGAATAATAATTATTTAATATTGGGGCTATTTGGGGGGATAGTTTATTTATTATACATTAGTACTGTTAATTTTATGTCAGGGCTGGCTGGGAAGAAATGTGTGTATTTATTAAATGTGATTACTATTAATTAATGTTGAGGTTGTTTGTGGTAAAACTTGTCTATTTAATAACTCATGCTATCATCAAACTACCATCATACACCTGTTTAAAACTGCTGAATATAATACACTCAGGAATATCTTTTGTCTTTTTATTTACTGTTCTATTTCGTGCTCTGTGGTGATTATCAAATATATACAGATAGATATGTTTGAGGGATATAGAGTATATAAGTTATTGTAGAACATAGAAGTAATGAAGAAAATGTATAAATCTGCAAAAAAGTACAGCGTGAGATAATTCACCTACCTGGAGGGTATTTACATATAAAATTGTGCTTCATGTTACATCTGTCATCATTCCACTGATACAGGTATGGTCCGCCTATTCCCGGATTAGCAGTCGGCTGATGGTACATAACTACACATGCTTCACTACCACACGATGGTTCATCAGCATACCAGTTCCTACCAGGAACATATAAAGAAGGTAGCATTTTTTGTTTTATATTCAAAATGGCAATATATTATGAACAACCTGTAACTTAAATAGTAATATTTTACACAGTAGTATTTTAATTTCAAAGTTCAATATTTAAATCAAGTTCAAATAATTTTTTGTTAATTCAAATTTTTTTTTTTTATTGGGGGGGGGGAGGGGGGGGGGGGGGAGGGGGGGAGGAAGGGTAAATTAAAGCTTCATCACTCCCAGCCAGTATCGCTCTGGCAGGTGAGATTTTATTAGTTATGGTGATAAGTGATAATCAATCACTGGAATGAGCAGTGTTAAAAAAAACTGGTCACCATTTAGCACAGAATCTTGATGAATATGCTCCCAAATGTCCAATATTACAGCTTTATTATTACAAAATATATACAGGGGCGGATTGGCCACAAGGCTCACCAGGAAGATTCCTGAAAGGCATGCTTTGTGTGTTGTCATGTGGCCCCCAACACCCACATGACAGGCAGCCCACCACATGCAGTACACTGCATTGACTCTATTAATTCTCTTATTACATCTCTACAGCAACTGTGCCATCTAGTGATGCTGCCATGGCTACACAGTATGTTATACCTCTTGTGCTGCCCATGTCAGGCCACTTTTAGTTCCCAATCTGCCCCTGGTCTCAGACACAACAGCAGCAAAAGATGCAAAGAAGGCCGCAACTGCATACAATTAGGCAGTATGAGGAGGGATCCCGCCCCCTCGACAGATACCACCCCCTCATCAGACTGCACTCCCACTAGGGCTGCTTACATAAATTTCCCCTGTATAAATCTGCCCCTGTATATACAGTGTATATATGTCATGCTATAAAAAAGTAGGAAAAGAAACTGTAGTTTTTTTATGTGGTCATTTATCAACTGTATAAAATGAACAATCTTTGAGTGTCTTTTAATTTCTCTCTGATTGCTCAGTTGCTCATTGTAAAACTAAGAACATAATTTTATTCAATTATGCTGAAAATAGACAAGTGTGTTTTGGATTATCTTTGAATATGCCAATATATTTCTATCTTGAGCATATCCAGGCGTTCAATTATATTACTATCTTATTAACTTCCTATAATATACTTGATCAAATTATTACTTTGCACTGAATAAACATTCAGACATGATTAAGATGACTTATAATTACTTGAACTGGGAGGTGCTCCCGTCATCCCACTTGTAGAGATCTGGACAAGCTCCTGATGACGCCATTGATTCTAAGTTTCTTGAGAGCCCGATCCAAAAATCTCCATCAGATTTCCCAGAGCCTGAATTTGTGAGATTTTGCAGCATTCTTTCAATTAGTTTTTGCTCAGCTTCACTTTCAATGCTTAAAAGATGTCCGCCTTCCCCATCACAGACCTGATATGCTTGCTGATACCCTACCCGTGCTGTTAAGTCTTGGAAATAAGCAATCTTGTAGCATGGATGCTTGTAATCGGCATAGCAAAGTTTCCGTCCTGAAATAAATATATATATAAATATGATAAAGAAGAAGAAGAAGAAGAAGAAGAAGAAGAAGAAGAAGAAGAAGAAGAAGAAGAAGAAGAAGAAACAAATGTAAGAATAGGTAAAAAAAATTAAAATTATTCAGAATATTTTTGTAATACACAAAAAACACTGAATTATTTTTGCTAATATTTCAATTCTATATTTATTTCTTGTCCAGAGGATGTAGTCAACCACATCCAAACCCTGATGTAATATGAGATTCATGTGCATAATGCCATGTTTAAATTACAGGTAGGGTTTATATCATTATATATTATATTATAATTATAATTATATTAAGCATGTAATTGTCCAGTTTTAACAGAATATTTTGAAAAATTATCAGATACTCAAACAAGTTTAAAAATATAGAATGTTGGTGCATTTTTACCCTTGTTAGTCAACACTTAGTGGTAAATTTACTAAAGCTTCTAAAACAGAGAATTGGTGATATTACCCATAGCAACCAATCAGATGCTGTCTATCATTTCTCTATTGCCTTTTAGAAAATGATAGATAGCATCTTATTGGTTGCTATGGGCAACATCGTCAATTCTCTGTTTTAGAAGTTTTAGTAAATTTACCCCTCATAATCAATTCTTAAGACAAAGCATTCTAATACACTATAGGCCAAATGTAATAGCCCATGATTTGTGGGATCTGGTGCAATTCTGGCAAGATAGTTATTAGATTTAAAGAGGCAATTAGTTTAAAGGCAAAATCAACCTGGTTCTGCTTTTAAACGAATTACCCACATTTGCTCCCTCTCTTGTCAAAAGCTGGCTATACCACGGGGTCCAGCATTCCATCTGAGCCAACATCTCCTGATATCTACCTTAGTCTGCTCATTTCTCTCCTTGGTCCTGTTTTCATTGGACAACATGCTAGCATACAGTAGCAAAAAAGGGTTTGTCCACAGTAGGGAACATTCTCTGATGTCCTGCAATGGTTCTGGTGGCTACTGCCATGACAGACTGCTCTCAGATAAACAGTGTGTTGTCCAACAAATTGACGGAAGGCTCAAGGAGTGCATCTTTGGATCATGGCAGACACTGGAGGATCTGCAAGCTTGGATGCAATGCTTTTCCCCAGCTAACTACTGTTTTGCTTTCATGTTTAAATTATGGAATTTCAGTAAAAATCTTAAATTGTGTGGATTTAGCCTTCAGCTAGCTGGTCATGAAATAAAATATGCAAGGAGCACACACTTCTAACTAGGGATGAGCGGGTTTGGTTCCCTGAGAACCGAACCCCCGCAAACTTCACGTCCCGAGCCCGGATCCGAGCCCGGCTCGGGACTTCCCGCCAGCCTCGGAAACCAGAATGAGGCAAAACATCATCATCCCGCTGTTGGATTCTCAAGGGGTTTGAATCTCATATAAACAGCCGCGCGTCGCCGCCATTTTCACTCCGGACTTGGAGAGTGAGGGAGACACACCTCTGTCTCTCTGTGGGTGGTGGCGTGGGGTTAGTATGTGCTCTGTTGGGGTGCTGCTTCAGTCACTGTGGTGTATGGGTGCTGTCCTGGCTGCCCCTGCTGTACTGGCTGTCACTGGTGTTACTGCCGGGTGCTGCAGCTGTACATGTGTGTTGCTGTCTTGGCTGTCACTGTGTTGTACAGGGGACAGGAGCACTGTGAAATATAGGGGTGCTGATGTCTTAATAACATTACACTTGCCCTGTCTGCTATAAAAATTTGGGTGCAGTTAAAAATTAAAAGCACACTACTCCTGTATGCTGGGAAATATAGGGGTGCTGATGTCTTTATAACATTACACTGGCCCTGTCTGCTATAAAAGTTTGAGTGCAGTTAAAAATTAAAAGCACACTGTTCCTGTAAGCTGTGAAATATAGGGGTGCTGATGTCTTAATAACATTACACTGGCCCAGTAGGCTCTAAATACTTGGGTGCAGTTAAAAATTAAAAGCACACTGTTCGTGTATGCTGTGAAATATAGGGGTGCTGATGTCTTAATAACATTACACTGGCCTTTTCTGCTATAAAAGTTTGGGTGCAGTTAAAAATTAAAAGCACACTGTTTCTGTATGCTGTGAAAAATAGGGGTGCTGATGTCTTAATAACATTACACTAGCCCGGTCTGCTATAAAACTTTGGGTGAAGTTCTTACAAATTAAAAGCACACTGCTCCTGTATGCTGTGAAATATAGGGGTGCTGATGTCTTAATAACATTACACTTGCCCTGTATGTTGTATATATTCAGGAATGCTGCTGCTGTTAAAATACCATTACACTGGTCCTGTATGCTGTAAGAATACAGGGGCACTGTGAAAATAAAGGGGCACTGTTCTGTGTGTTGTAATAATAAAGGGGTGCTGTCCTGTGAAATGGAGAACAACAATTTGGAGGAAACAATAGTGGAAGATCAGGAACCACTTCCAGTTCCTAGTGCTAGTGCTGAAGCTGCTGCTGCCACCAGTCATGACATTGACAATGCAATTCCATCAACGTCATCTGCTAAGGCTGATGCGCAATGTCATAGAGGGTGTGTAAAATCCAAGAAGCAAAAATTAATAATCAGAAGAAAAAAAAGAAATTATCTGATGAGAAATGTAAAATTGGCAATACTGTATGCCATTCACTACACGAAGTGGCAAGGAAAGGCTAAGGCCTTGGCCTATGTTCATGACTGGTGGCTCAGCTTCTCATGTTTAGCTTAGTCATCCAGCAACCTCGGTGCACCTCTTTTTTTTCTTTGCATCATGTGCTGTTTAGGGCCTATTTTTTAAATCTGCCATCCTGTCTGACACTGCAGTGCCACTCTTAGATGGGCCAGGTGTTTGCCATCCAGCAACCTCGGTGTACCTCTTTTTTTTCTTTGCATCATGTGCTGTTTGGGGCCTAGTTTTTAAATCTGCCATCCTGTCTGACACTGCAGCGCCAGTCCTTTATGGACCAGGTGTTTGTGCCGCACACTTGTGTCGCTTAGCAAAGTCATCCAACTACCTCATTGCACCTTTTTTCTTCTTTGCATGATGTGCTGTTTGGGGCCTAGTTTTTAAAAGTGCCATCCTGTCTGACACTGCGGTGCCACTCCTAGATGGGCCAGGTGTTTGTGCCGCACACTTGTGTCGCTTAGCAAAGTCATCTAGCTACCTCATTGCACCTCTTTTTCATCTTTGCATCATGTGCTATTTCGGGCCTAGTTTTTAAAAATTTCATCCTGTCTGCCACTGCAGTGCCACTCCTAGATGGGCCAGGTGTTTGTGCCACACACTTCTGTCGCTTAGCAAAGTCACCCAGCTACCTCGGTGCAAAATGTTGCCCTAAAAACAATATTGTGAGGTGTTCAGTGTTCAGAATAGACAGTAGGATCAAAATTACCCCCAAATTCTGTGATTTTAGCTGTTTTTCTGTTTTTTTCAAAAACCATCCAGATCCAAAACCAAAACCCGAAAGGGTGGTTTTGGCAAAACCAATCCAGATCCGAAACACGAGCGGGGACCCTGATCCGAAACCAAAACACAAAACATGAAAAGTGCCTGCCGCACATCTCTACTTCCAACCAAGTCTGTCTACCAGTTCCGACTCCATTCTTGTTTGCAATATACATTCTACCACTAAGATAGTCTGGAGTAAAACAGTACATGATGGCCCAAACCACCCCTTGTACGTAACAGCACAGTATTGTATATTACATGTAACCTCCCTTTACCACCCAGGGGCTATTACTACAGAAATCGTGCCTCCACCCAAGCTAATGCTAAAGTCTTGATGCTAGGTTTGCTTGGGTCAGCCTTGTTGTTATTCTTAATATGGTAATAGTTAATAGTACCCAGGTAATAAAATTCCTACTTAATAAATAATACTTTTAAATTTCTTTAATTGTTTGTATGTATGTGTATAATTATACAATTTTTTCCTTTCCTTTCACAGGACCTGCGAAGAACGTCACACTGGAACTTTATTTAACAGGTGAGTAAAATAAGGTATATATATATATATATATATATATACAGTATATATATATATATATATATCCATGTGTATATAATGGCACTCACTGTCCTTTTATCGACCACCGGGGTGCCCTCCTTCCATAGTATAGCAAGTGCTGGCTCTCTGGGATGGATTACTGCTCCTCTCCTCTATGCATAAAGAACCAGGCGGCACTCCACGGATTTAAATAAATGAAAAATGTATTCAAAATAAATCAAGCAATGACAAGCATAGTGGACACCAACGTTTCAACGCTTCCTGGGCGTTTTTGTCAAGGTGCTACGCTGTGTAGTGTAAAACAAAAACCACAGCGTAGCACCTTGACAAAAACGCCCAGGAGGCGTTGAAACGTTGGTGTCCACTATGCTTGTCATTGCTTGATTTATTTTGAATACATTTTTCATTTATTTAAATACGTGGAGTGCCGCCTGGTTCTTTATGCAAAGAGGAGAGGAGCAGTAATCCATCCCAGAGAGCCAGCACTTGCTGTATATATATATATATATATATATATCTATCAAGAAGCAGTAAAGCAGTCAGCGGCACTCAGGGTCTTAAAGAATCAAGTGTATTAAAAATCACTCCAAGTTTCCAACGTTTCGGGACGCACAGGTCCCTTTGTCAAGGTGAGTAACAAAAAAGAGAGAAAGAGACATACCTTTATACCCGTGAAGAGGAAAGCACCAGGTGCTGGTGCGTGCGGCGCCGCCCGTTCGTCCCGGCTGTTCCCGGCGTCTTCCGTCGACGTCATCACGCGGCGTCAGTCGGAGCCATGGAGACCGGGTGACGCCGGCGCTCCAGGTGACGTGTGACAATAAACAATGCTAAAAAGAAAAAGAGAGACCACTCATCGGTAGGTTGGCAAGGCTTGGAGGACGTAGTTGTCGGGCCCCAGTATTGCGGACCTAGACAGAGTAAAGACCTGTGGTGTCAGTGTTGCTCCACGGCTGTGTAACAGGATGCAATAAAGTAATGTCATAATGGTGCATACGAGCAGTGTAAAACACGCTGTATATACAGACGTGTGGGTGCCATGATGGTGCAAGTTAATATAGTGACAAGGATGAATTATAGCTCTCATAGGGATAAATGCAGGGAATGAAGGACGAAGTGAGAGGGATAGGGAACAACTCTGGGGATAAGGGACTGTGAGCCAAGCCTGCCGTGTGTGGTGAGTGATGTTAATAGTGAGTAGATCGTGAGGTGTAAAATAGAGAAGAGTAGGTTAAATGAGTACTGACCCTGGAACCAGAGGTAGGAAGACGACAGGTAGCTGGAAGGGGTCATGCTGATACAAAGGCAAATATACACATACATTTTAAAAAAATTAAGCAGCATGCCACAAGCTAAAGAGGTTAGTGGTCCTAAGGTGAGCAGAGATGTAAGTGAGGTTCAGAAGTTAAAGGTTCTTGTGAGGATTATTCCGCGGTGGATTCTTTCACTTGTGCAGAAACAGATTCCAAGGCATCATTTCATTCAGCCCTCTAGGACTGATGGTGTCGAGTCTGAAAATCCATTTGGCCTCTATGCGCAATAAATTGTTAAACCAACGGACCAAAACACCATCCTAAGGGCCAATAGCCACCACCCGAGGGGCCTCATTAGGGGACTTCCAAGGTCCCAAATGATCCGTGTTTCCAGGATAACCAGTGACAGATCAACCATAGAAGGTGAACTCGACAAACTAGTTGACAAATTCGTACAACGGGGCTATGATCGGAAACTGCTTCTACAACACAAGAACGAAGTACTCCAACTACCAAGAAGCAGCCTAATGAGTACCAGAACCAAATCTCAAGAAAATACCATCCCGTTTGTGACTAGGTACAACACTGCAAGTCCCGTCATTCCCCGGGCCTCCAGAGCATTGTGGCCTATAGTTGCCACTGACAAGTCCCTGCCTGTATTCAAGGATCGGCGCCCTTTGACCTGTTACACCAGGGGTCGCAATATTAAGGACATAATAGTCCATACCGATGTCACTGGTTTCAGACAACATACCCAACGACCGAAAGGGTTTCTATCTATATTGCCGGGTTGCTATAAGTGCCCGAAATGTACCACGTGTGGACACATGATGACAGGTCCTACATTTAAACATCCACACAAGGACATAACACTGAGGATTCAACATGTACTGTCTTGCACGTCCTCCTATATCATCTATTTAATTATATGTCCATGCAATCTATACTACGTTGGTAAATCCATTAGGACAGCCAGAGAAATGATGGCTCTCCATCGGTCAGCTATAAAACAGGCACTACAGGGGAAGTCTTCTGACCAACCAGTCGCGAGGCATTTCGCGGAAAAGGGACACTCTATGAATGATTTCAAACATATCTTGATCGACCATGTGCCTAGAACCTTGCGGGGTGGAGATAGAGAAAGAAATTTATTGCGCATAGAGGCCAAATGGATTTTCAGACTCGACACCATCAGTCCTAGAGGGCTGAATGAAATGATGCCTTGGAATCTGTTTCTGCACAAGTGAAAGAATCCACCGCGGAATAATCCTCACAAGAACCTTTAACTTCTGAACCTCACTTACATCTCTGCTCACCTTAGGACCACTAACCTCTTTAGCTTGTGGCATGCTGCTTAATTTTTTTAAAATGTATGTGTATATTTGCCTTTGTATCAGCATGACCCCTTCCAGCTACCTGTCGTCTTCCTACCTCTGGTTCCAGGGTCAGTACTCATTTAACCTACTCTTCTCTATTTTACACCTCACGATCTACTCACTATTAACATCACTCACCACACACGGCAGGCTTGGCTCACAGTCCCTTATCCCCAGAGTTGTTCCCTATCCCTCTCACTTCGTCCTTCATTCCCTGCATTTATCCCTATGAGAGCTATAATTCATCCTTGTCACTATATTAACTTGCACCATCATGGCACCCACACGTCTGTATATACAGCGTGTTTTACACTGCTCGTGTGCACCATTATGACATTACTTTATTGCATCCTGTTACACAGCCGTGGAGCAACACTGACACCACAGGTCTTTACTCTGTCTAGGACCGCAATACTGGGGCCCGACAACTACGTCCTCCAAGCCTTGCCAACCTACCGATGAGTGGTCTCTCTTTTTCTTTTTAGCATTGTTTATTGTCACACGTCACCTGGAGCGCCGGCGTCACCCGGTCTCCATGGCTCCGACTGACGCCACGTGATGACGTCGACGGAAGACGCCGGGACGAACGGGCGGCGCCGCACGCACCAGCACCTGGCGCTTTCCTCTTCACGGGTATAAAGGTATGTCTCTTTCTCTCTGTTTTGTTACTCACCTTGACAAAGGGACCTGTGCGTCCCGAAACGTTGGAAACTTGGAGTGATTTTTAATACACTTGATTCTTTAAGACCCTGAGTGCCGCTGACTGCTTTACTGCTTCTTGATATATATATATATATATATATACAGCAAGTGCTGGCTCTCTGGGATGGATTACTGCTCCTCTCCTCTTTGCATAAAGAACCAGGCGGCACTCCACGTATTTAAATAAATGAAAAATGTATTCAAAATAAATCAAGCAATGACAAGCATAGTGGACACCAACGTTTCAACGCTTCCTGGGCGTTTTTGTCAAGGTGCTACGCTGTGTAGTGTAAAACAAAAACCACAGCGTAGCACCTTGACAAGAACGCCCAGGAGGCGTTGAAACGTTGGTGTCCACTATGCTTGTCATTGCTTGATTTATTTTGAATACATTTTTCATTTATTTAAATACGTGGAGTGCCGCCTGGTTCTTTATGCAAAGAGGAGAGGAGCAGTAATCCATCCCAGAGAGCCAGCACTTGCTGTATATATATATATATATATATATATATATCAAGAAGCAGTAAAGCAGTCAGCGGCACTCAGGGTCTTAAAGAATCAAGTGTATTAAAAATCACTCCAAGTTTCCAACGTTTCGGGACGCACAGGTCCCTTTGTCAAGGTGAGTAACAAAAAAGAGAGAAAGAGACATACCTTTATACCCGTGAAGAGGAAAGCACCAGGTGCTGGTGCGTGCGGCGCCGCCCGTTCGTCCCGGCTGTTCCCGGCGTCTTCCGTCGACGTCATCACGCGGCGTCAGTCGGAGCCATGGAGACCGGGTGACGCCGGCGCTCCAGGTGACGTGTGACAATAAACAATGCTAAAAAGAAAAAGAGAGACCACTCATCGGTAGGTTGGCAAGGCTTGGAGGACGTAGTTGTCGGGCCCCAGTATTGCGGACCTAGACAGAGTAAAGACCTGTGGTGTCAGTGTTGCTCCACGGCTGTGTAACAGGATGCAATAAAGTAATGTCATAATGGTGCATACGAGCAGTGTAAAACACGCTGTATATACAGACGTGTGGGTGCCATGATGGTGCAAGTTAATATAGTGACAAGGATGAATTATAGCTCTCATAGGGATAAATGCAGGGAATGAAGGACGAAGTGAGAGGGATAGGGAACTACTCTGGGGATAAGGGACTGTGAGCCAAGCCTGCCGTGTGTGGTGAGTGATGTTAATAGTGAGTAGATCGTGAGGTGTAAAATAGAGAAGAGTAGGTTAAATGAGTACTGACCCTGGAACCAGAGGTAGGAAGACGACAGGTAGCTGGAAGGGGTCATGCTGATACAAAGGCAAATATACACATACATTTTAAAAAAATTAAGCAGCATGCCACAAGCTAAAGAGGTTAGTGGTCCTAAGGTGAGCAGAGATGTAAGTGAGGTTCAGAAGTTAAAGGTTCTTGTGAGGATTATATCGCGGTGGATTCTTTCACTTGTGCAGAAACAGATTCCAAGGCATCATTTCATTCAGCCCTCTAGGACTGATGGTGTCGAGTCTGAAAATCCATTTGGCCTCTATGCGCAATAAATTGTTAAACCAACGGACCAAAACACCATCCTAAGGGCCAATAGCCACCACCCGAGGGGCCTCATTAGGGGACTTCCAAGGTCCCAAATGATCCGTGTTTCCAGGATAACCAGTGACAGATCAACCATAGAAGGTGAACTCGACAAACTAGTTGACAAATTCGTACAACGGGGCTATGATCGGAAACTGCTTCTACAACACAAGAACTAAGTACTCCAACTACCAAGAAGCAGCCTAATGAGTACCAGAACCAAATCTCAAGAAAATACCATCCCGTTTGTGACTAGGTACAACACTGCAAGTCCCGTCATTCCCCGGGCCTCCAGAGCATTGTGGCCTATAGTTGCCACTGACAAGTCCCTGCCTGTATTCAAGGATCGGCGCCCTTTGACCTGTTACACCAGGGGTCGCAATATTAAGGACATAATAGTCCATACCGATGTCACTGGTTTCAGACAACATACCCAACGACCGAAAGGGTTTCTATCTAGATTGCCGGGTTGCTATAAGTGCCCGAAATGTACCACGTGTGGACACATGATGACAGGTCCTACATTTAAACATCCACACAAGGACATAACACTGAGGATTCAACATGTACTGTCTTGCACGTCCTCCTATATCATCTATTTAATTATATGTCCATGCAATCTATACTACGTTGGTAAATCCATTAGGACAGCCAGAGAAAGGATGGCTCTCCATCGGTCAGCTATAAAACAGGCACTACAGGGGAAGTCTTCTGACCAACCAGTCGCGAGGCATTTCGCGGAAAAGGGACACTCTATGAATGATTTCAAACATATCTTGATCGACCATGTGCCTAGAACCTTGCGGGGTGGAGATAGAGAAAGAAATTTATTGCGCATAGAGGCCAAATGGATTTTCAGACTCGACACCATCAGTCCTAGAGGGCTGAATGAAATGATGCCTTGGAATCTGTTTCTGCACAAGTGAAAGAATCCACCGCGGAATAATCCTCACAAGAACCTTTAACTTCTGAACCTCACTTACATCTCTGCTCACCTTAGGACCACTAACCTCTTTAGCTTGTGGCATGCTGCTTAATTTTTTTAAAATGTATGTGTATATTTGCCTTTGTATCAGCATGACCCCTTCCAGCTACCTGTCGTCTTCCTACCTCTGGTTCCAGGGTCAGTACTCATTTAACCTACTCTTCTCTATTTTACACCTCACGATCTACTCACTATTAACATCACTCACCACACACGGCAGGCTTGGCTCACAGTCCCTTATCCCCAGAGTTGTTCCCTATCCCTCTCACTTCGTCCTTCATTCCCTGCATTTATCCCTATGAGAGCTATAATTCATCCTTGTCACTATATTAACTTGCACCATCATGGCACCCACACGTCTGTATATACAGCGTGTTTTACACTGCTCGTATGCACCATTATGACATTACTTTATTGCATCCTGTTACACAGCCGTGGAGCAACACTGACACCACAGGTCTTTACTCTGTCTAGGTCCGCAATACTGGGGCCCGACAACTACGTCCTCCAAGCCTTGCCAACCTACCGATGAGTGGTCTCTCTTTTTCTTTTTAGCATTGTTTATTGTCACACGTCACCTGGAGCGCCGGCGTCACCCGGTCTCCATGGCTCCGACTGACGCCACGTGATGACGTCGACGGAAGACGCCGGGACGAACGGGCGGCGCCGCACGCACCAGCACCTGGCGCTTTCCTCTTCACGGTTATAAAGGTATGTCTCTTTCTCTCTGTTTTGTTACTCACCTTGACAAAGGGACCTGTGCGTCCCGAAACGTTGGAAACTTGGAGTGATTTTTAATACACTTGATTCTTTAAGACCCTGAGTGCCGCTGACTGCTTTACTGCTTCTTGATATACTCAATCACTTCAGAGGGCACCAGGGCCCACTATTCTTCTATAGTGGGAGTGCCAGTCCAAGCTATTCATTTATATATATATATATATATATATATATATATACACACAATTCCAAATGGCCCGGCACTCCTAATGCTCCCCAGTGTAGAATCACCTGCTCCCGTGCCTTCTTAATCAGGAGTATGTTCTCCCATATACATCAAATCCAACAGAGGCGGCACTGAGAGACTTTTTAAAGTTGAAGAAATGTGCTTTAATGCAACATCATTATCTACATTTCGGGGTCACAGCCCCTTCGTCAGGATGGCTGTGACCCCAAAACGTAGATGATGATGTTGCATTAAAGCACGTATCTTCAACTTTAAAAAGTCTCTCAGTGCCGCTTCTGTTGGATTCGATATATATATATATATATATCCTATACAGCGACCATTGCATGCAATACAAAAGAAAGGTAAAGAAAAATATAATGACCCTGGTCAATAGGAATAGTCATAGATACTGCAGTACCTACGATGGCACGCGGTGGGACACATATTTGTGATACTTTATATTTATACTGGATAAATTGGGATCCTTTCAAAGTAACAATCGTACTTCGAATGTTGCTTAAAACATTAAAGGTTATAGGCTTCCCCCTTTTGCTGCAGTTGATACTGAACAAATCCTATTATTGCAATAGCTAGTACTAAATATTAAAACAACACTCATCACCTGGATAGTCCTTTAGATTAGTCCTTATTTACCCTCTGGTTACATGTGTAATCCTCCTGTCAAGATGATTCAGACTTGTTCATTTAATATGTAGCAATACATTATTGTTCCAATTGTCTCCATTTTATCAGCTTAGTTTTCAATAGCTGCAATAAACCCATGTCTACTTTAGTAGATGTTCCTACTGCCTAATACCAGAGGTTTGTTATATTGAGCAGCTCTTGCTGATGATTGCTGTACACTTCTATCATTGCCAAAGTTAAGGTGCACACACTAGGCAATAATAGTAAATGACGTTGCTCATTTTGCCCTTCCTGAGCAACGTTGTTTACTATGTTGGCCAGTGTGTATGGCGCCACCGCCGAGTGATGCGTGCCCCTGCGGGTCCTTAACAACCCTCGCTGTCGGCTCTGCATGCAGCTCAATTTGGACTGACGTCCAAAAGCTGCATGCATGGCCCAGCCGCGGCATGATGTCACTGAGCGATATCGTCATATTGCTCAGTGTGTATGCACTGCCACCGACCGCCCCGGCAGGGAAGGGAACACACTAGGTGATGTTGCGCCTAGTGTGTACCCACCTTTAGTTATAATATTCACTAGCGATGGATGCAATAACATACAGCAGTATTCTTATGTCCGCTGTTAAAATTTCTCTACTTCCCTTAGTAATATGGTTCACTTGAAGAAAACAGTCAACATCCCCTTACTATTTCTGTGCCTGTAATGTAAGCGGTTGGTGTATGGAATCACACCTACACTGTTCTAGTTATGTTACATTAGACTCTGCTGTTTAGGCTGGCGCTTCCCCGACTACTGACTTAGTTCGTCACAACCACTTTTTATTTTTAGACACTCATTATATACAAACCATGGGGACAGCCATGGGGACCAGGTTTGCACCAGGCTATGCCAACCTTTTTATGGGGGAGGTGGAAGACACCCTCATTTGGGGGGGGGGGGGGCTTTGGCACAAACCTGGTCCTCTATGGACGCTACATTGACGACTTATTTATTATTTGGTATGGGGATGTTCAATCGGCACTTCCTTTTATTGATCACTTAAATCACAATTCTTATAATTTACAGTTCACATATTTGTTTCACCCCTCTACAATTCACTTTTTGGACCTGACCCTAACAGTGCAAGATGGCACTATCATTTCTACTAATTACACAAAGGAAGTGGGTGCTAATGCTTATTTGCATTACAGAAGTGCCCACTACCCACCGTGGAAGCAAAATATTCAGAAAGGGCAATTAATTAGATTGAGGCGATATTGCACGGAGAAAAAAGACTTTGTCAAACA
Organism: Pseudophryne corroboree; assembly: GCF_028390025.1. Lineage (NCBI taxonomy): Eukaryota > Metazoa > Chordata > Amphibia > Anura > Myobatrachidae > Pseudophryne > Pseudophryne corroboree. The sequence continues at coordinate 968,744,934 of NC_086445.1, read as the reverse complement.
AGCAAAAGTTATGTTAGACTCCTTTGAACAGAGGGGTTATCCAACCATGACTCTCCAGTAGGCCTTCAAAGAAGTACTGCTAATGGAGAGGGATGAGTTATTGGTCCAAAAAAACAAATCTCTTGAACAGCCAAGTAAACAGGTAGCTTTTATATCTACCTATTATGGCCAGTGTTCTGAGATCACACGTATCATAAAGAAGAATTATAGTATCTTACGGCAGGATCATTTACTAATAGAAGACAAACCAATAAAACCCTGCTTCATTTTCAAAAAAAAATTATCCTTAAAGAACCTATTAGCACCCAGCTTTCTTAAAAGTGAAGATAGAAGTATACAACGTGAAGCCAATCTTTCTTGGCTTCTACCCAAACCAAAAGGCTTCTACAAATGTGGTGGGAACAAATGCATTACATGCAAACATGTACAAGAAACAAAATTGAAACCCAATAACAACCATCAAGATTCTTGGGACATTAGGAGTTTCATTAATTGTAACAGCTCCTATGTCATATATGTACTTACCTGTGGCTGTAATCAGAGATACGTAGGTCGAACAACTAGAAAATTACGGGTTAGATTCTTAGAACATCGTAGGAACATTTTAAATCGATTATTTACACATAGTGTATCTAAGCATTTTTTTGACCATCACAACAGCGATCCAGGGAGCCTAAAAGTGGTGGGAGTAGAGTATATACCAACCACCAGTAGAGGAGGGGATCGCTTTAAGAAGCTTTGCAGACAAGAAATTTACTGGATGCATAAAATAGGTTTGATTTATCCGGAAGGATTGAATGAAGCAGTAGAACTAAATGTCCTACTATAATATACACTGAAATTGTGGTGCTGAATTCAATCCATATTTTTCAGTATATTTTATTAACTATCAATATATGTAAAAGAGACCATAGTGTTTTTTTTTATAATGGATGAGAATAATTGACCATTAATAAATTGGTATCATTTATTAAAATAATATTTTTTAGGGATTTACATTAGTGGATCCTTTATGTGTAATTTTTTTATTTTATTATTTTTTTTTTCTTTGATAAATATGTCTCTTTTACATATATCATCAAAGTGTGTTAAAATACAGCTGTGAATCAATTTGTATATTTTTTTGGACACAACCTGAAAATATCAAGATTGGCTATTCTCAACCAAGTGAGGAAAGTGCCCAAATAAGATTTTAGTCTTTATTAGTGCCGCATGATCTGAAGTCATACAACACTATAGTCATGTGATGAGATTGTTCAGTGGATTGACAACTCCCACTAAGGTCACATGACCGGACTAATTAGAGTCATGTGACACTTTATAAGTTTATATAATGAAATTTCCTTGCCTTCCTTTCTCTTTTGCTACCTTTATAAAGTTGGACATAAATCGCTTTGTATAAGTAAAGTATTGTGTTAGATTGAACTCTGTCTTTTATAAGTGTTTTCTTGCTTCCCGGCTGCAGGTCGACGCCAGGACACGTGACCGGCCGCGTGACCGGCGTGCGTCACGTGACCCGGAAGTAAGACTGCACTGAATTAATTTAGATTATCGATGCATCATAGTTATGACTGTATTATATACAAACAATACTCTCTCAAAATGACAAGCTTTCCTAACGATCCCCCAAAAAAACCCTTCCTTGTGTGAATGTTGGTCCACTTCCCGGTTGTTGGTGGACGCCAAAGCAAGTGACTTGTCGCGTGACCGGCGTGCGTCACATGACCCGGAGGTGAGTCCATATTAAGAAGGACTTGGCAGTGATATGGAATACTTGCGGTCATGTGACCGCGATCGACCAGTTAAAAGCGAGATGCTCCGAAAGGTCACAATTTTCATCCAACTAATTGTGCTACCAATAGGGGTGGACATTACATAGTTACCATAGGAACAGAATACAAACAACTTCACTCATTGGCTAAAAATCGCTCCACTTGTATTTCCTTGAACTAGCTTAATTAAAGTTTATATACTGAACAGATTCTAATAATAAGATCAAAGTGGGTATATACATTAAATGTATAAAATAGGTCTGCCTTCTTAACATTATACACACGATTTAGATAATATTAGAAGTGATTGGATTAACTTCCTGTTACAAGTGTCACTAATCCTCCTCATTAAGAAGGGTATATAAACCCCAATCATCTATTGTATGGTATCCTTTGATAAAGCTGCAATCTTTTGGGGAGCAGCGAAACGCGTCAGAACCCCTGCTCTGCACCACTTCAGTTTTTAAAGACTTCAACTTAGTGTCTGAACCAACCCCGGATCCACCACCAACTCCCAGTGCATCAGTAAGAGGACATTAACAGCAACCACCGCCATAAATGAGGACATCATTATCCAACATGGAATTTCATATATGGAAGCCTTTCCACCTCTAATACGGTGATCAGTAAATATTCAACAACCGAACTGTGCTGATATACTATAAATCCTCTGTGGGACTTGTGGACTTACCTGGGTACATATTCAGGAACAGACACAAATTGGTCTAATTATATGCAGATGTGTATGAACTGATTAAGGTGCATGTATTTTATCACTAATTCTGAGGAGAGAATAAGAATAATACAAACAGTTTTTTAATGTTTTTTTAATAAATTGGTATAAAATTTTATTAATGTTTATTCCAATCACTTCATATGCAGCGCTGCCTATTCGTCTATCTTTTCTATATCTTCAGGAGTGACTTTCCTGGTTTCTTGGCAGCTGCTTGGTGTAGCAACTATTATTGAGCGCCTGTTCTTCTTGATAAGAAGTTTTTTTGCTTCCCCGACTACTGACTTAGGGATCTGCAGATATTAATCAGAATCAGAATCAGCTTTATTGGCCAGATATACTTGTGTATACTAGGAATTTGGTTTCGGTTTACAGTGCAGCAGCCAGAGGGGAACACGTAGACAAGAGGGGGGGATGGGGAATGGGAATATATGCAGTATACAGCATAAGTAAAAGTACACAGAGTTCGTTACAATCAGAAGATCGGAGTAGAGCCACTGGACAGTCAACCCGGTGTTTTGTCAGGAGTTCAGCAGGTGGACTGCTTGAGGAAAGAAGCTTTTGAGGCTTCTATTGATTATGGTGGGAATGGCCCTGTATCTTTTTCCTGATGGCAGCAGGTTGAGCTTGCCATAGCCCGAGTGAAGCGGATCAATGACTATCCTGGTCGCCGTTTTTTTGGCTCTGGACCGGTACAGGTCGTGCACAGGCGGGAGGTCAACTCCGATGAACTTCTCAGCAAACCTTACCACTCTTTGGAGACTGCATTTGTCTCTCTCACTGGCGAGCTATACCAGACGATAATTGAGGAGCACAGAACAGATTCTACAATTACGGAGTAGAAGAGGAGCAGGAGATTCTGTGGAATGTTAAACTTCTTAAGTTGCCATAGGAAGAACAGCCTCTGCTGCACCTGCATCTGCATTTTGTCCCTACTTGAGGTCTCTAGAGATCATGGTCCCCAGGAACTTGAAGGAGTCCACTAGCGACACCACAGTATCGGCTATGATTAGTGGGGGTGCTTCCGCTGGGTTCTTCCTAAAGTCTACTACCATCTTGACAGTTTTAAGTGGGTTGAGCTCAAGGTTGTTACAGCTACACCACCGGGCCAACCGATTCACTTCCCGTCTATACTCTGATTCGTCCCCTTCTTTTATGAGGCCGATGACGGTGGTGTCGTCAGCGAATTTAATGATTTTTACCGACTGGGACTCAGAGGAACAGTCATTAGTGTACACAGAGAAGCAGGTGTGAGAGGACACAGCCCTGGGGTGCCCCAGAATTGATGGACCGAGCTTGGGAGGTGAATCCCCCCCCCCCCGCTTTGACCACCTGTATACTGTCGGTCAGAAAGTCCATGAGCCAGGAACAGGTTGCTTCCAGGACCCCTTGATGGAGTAGTTTGTGGTACAGAATGTTGGGGGAGATTGTATTGAAGGCCGAGCTGAAGTCTACAAAACAGGATCCTCGCGTAGGTTCCGGGCGTGTCCAGATGCCGCCGCATGTGGTGCAGGTCCAGGTTGACAGCATCCTCAATGCATCGATTTGCTCGGTAGGCAAACTGAAGGGGGTCTAGATGGGGGCTGGTCACAGCTTTAAGGGGGTTTAGAACCAGGCGCTCGAACACTTTCATGACCACAGACGTCAATGCAATAGGTCTGTAGTCATTCAGACTTGTGATAGTAGGTTTCTTGGGGATTGGAACGATTGTGGAGATTTTGAAGCAGGAGGGAACTTTGCATATTTCTAGCAATTTATTAAATATTTTGGAGAATATGGGTGCTAGCTGACCGGCGCATGCCCTCAGGGTAGATGGGGATACTCCGTCAGGACCGGGTGCCTTCCTTGGAATGATCCTCTTGAACATCTCCTCCACCTCCTCATGGGCAATCTGCAGTGCTTGAGGTTGACAATCAGCGGTGAGGGCAGTGGGGAGGAGTTGGTGTGGTTCACAGTTCTTTGTCAAACCTGCAGTAGAATAGGTTCAGCACGTTTGTTAGCCTCTGGTTCATGGCAGAGTGCTTTGGGGGTGTCTTGTAGTTGGTTAAGGCCTTCATACCTTTCCATACGGATACATGGTCCTTGGTTGAGAGATCTTTTGCCAGCTTGTTCGAGAACTGCTTTTTTTCCTGCCTGATTCCTTTCGTTAGGGAGTTCCTAGCGCGGTCGTATAGCACTTTGTCTTCACAGCTATAGGCCTTCTCTTTGGCCCGGCGAAGTTTCCTCAGCTGGGCCTTGAACCATGGCTTGTTGTTATTGTAGATGCAGTAAGTATTGATAGGTAGACACATGTCCTTGCAGAATCTGATGTAGGATGTTGTGGTATCCATCAGTTCATTCAGGTCGGATGCCATAGCTGCGAAGACCTCCCAGTCCGTGCAGGCGAAGCAGGCCTGTAGCTTCAGCTTAGCCTCACTGGTCCATTTCTTGACCGTTTTGACAACTGGCTTGGCTGCTTTCCCAGGCAATGGCCGCTAACCCAGGCAATGCCTCACAGCTTGCCCTATAATATTACTCTTTGCTGAGGTAGACTTTTATCAGTGCTTCCTTAATCAGGGCGGTAAGTCTGAGCAATGTCTTTATATACAGGTTGAGTATCCCATATCCAAATATTCCGAAATACAGAATTTTTTGAGTAAGACTGAGATAGTGAAACCTTTGTTTTTTGATGGCTCAATGTAGACAAACTTTGTTTAAAACACAAAGTTATTAAAAATATTGTATTAAATGACCTTCAGGCTGTGTGTATAAGGTACATATGAAACATAAATGAATTGTATGTATGTACACAAACTTTGTTTAATGCAAAAAGTTATAAAAACATTTTGACGAAAATGACCTTCAGGCTGTGTGTATAAGGTGTATATGACACATAAATGCATTCAGTGCTTAGACCTGTGTCCCATCACCATGATATCTCATTATGGTACGCAATTATTCCAAAATACGGAAAAATCCAATATCCAAAATACTTCTGGTCCCGAGCATTTTGGATATGGTATACTCAACTTGTATTAATGTATGGTGCAGTACACATAAACAGGTCTCACCACTGGCCATGCACACCCTTGTCAGCTGCTACCTCCACTGCTTCTGGTCTGGCTACTCTCAGGACTCTCATAGGGGGCTTGCTATTAAAACTCTGACTGCTTCTAGCCAGAAGCCACACTCGCTCTCTCCCCTCCTTGCTGTGATACTGTGCTCTCTGTGCTGCATGGGTAGGCTCACATCTATCAGCGGATGGGGTACACTCAGAGCCGGCAGGTAAGCACATTGCTCCACTCCCAGCTTCCACTGACACTATGCCCACAGAAAAGCCTGGTGTCGACACATGAAGCAGTGAAAAGGGTGGAGAAGTGAGTCAGTGGAGAAGTTGCCCATGGCAGCCTATCAGCACTGAAGTAACATTTATAAATTTGCATACTATACAATTGTTCGGAGCAGCTGATTGGCTGCCATGGGCAACTTCTCCACAGGCTCACTTCTCCACTCTTTTCACTGCTTCATGAATAGACTCCTTGGTCACCACAATGATTACAGCCAGTTTTTATGTGGCGGCGGCCAGTGTGACCAGAGATATGCACTCGACAGGGGAACAGCAGTCTCTCACGGCACAACTTCCTGCACTCCTTTTATACTCTCCCTGACAGCACGTACTGTCAATTTTCCTGCTGGTAGCACATGAGGACCCCCTCAACGGCTGAGCGAGTGGAAGCTCTAGAAGCTTCCCTAACCACATAGCTGCCCAAAGCTTCATAAGCACCACTGTTCTCCCCACCTCACATCTCTTGCACATCTCCGTGCTCTAGTCCACACCATATACAACCAATAGACATACATACGGGCATTTTCATTAATAAAATTAGACATACATAGTATTAGTTAGCCGATCTGGCTACATACAGATTATTCTTGGCACAAAAACTATTTTATCCTCCAGTGTTCTGTACTGCTCTATTCTCTGTCCTGGCCACAAGTAGCAGAGATGGTGTTAGTTATTAGACAGGGCTGATTTCAAGAGCAGGCCGCCTTCTGCAGATATTGGCTTTTATATGCCTGGTTCTTCCCACAATAACCAATCTAATGCTCTTATTTTGTAACCTTTATAAATATACATGAGAAGCAATGCAGCAATGCACGGCCACCAATAAATGGGATTTACTTTCTAACAGCATGCTCAGGATATGGGCAACTGCCAGGAATGTGACCCATCCGGAGAGAAAGCAAATATTATTCAACAATTGATTTAATACGGTTTTAAAAGTACCACTGGGGATAATATATCAGACCTACAATTACTGATTATTGATTCAGGAAAGCCATAGAATTAGACCTGATTAATTAGCACAGTATGTCTCAGTTAATTTAGTGATGCATCCACTTTCAGGCATGTCCTTTTAAAAATGAAGGGTCCAGTGCTCTTTATACCTACAGTAAATGCCTTACATTGGAGGTGTCGTGTATATCATCCACCACTGTTACAATATAGCCAGTGGGACGCACTGTGATCATGGCGTGTGTGCATGCATGTACATTATGTTGGACTGCAAACTCCAGTGGGGCCAAGACTGACATGAATGACATATGTTCAGCACTGAGTAAGTTGGTGGCACTCTACAGATAATCAACTACAGCAATATATTCCATGTTTACCAAATTCAATTCAGCATTTTAGACTCACTTTCAGACATAAAGTCCTTGCTTCAACCACCTTGGGCCCGGGACACAGAGCATGGGTTGAAGCTGGGGCAACCCCTTTCATAGATGGGCTACAATCTGGATTATTCCCAGGTAGTCCTCACTCACACTGGAACTGGGTCTTCAAGTGACCCGGGTATTCCGGCATTCAGTGGGTGCTTGGAGCTGATCTCAACCACCTTCCCGTCTTTTCTTGCTGCCTACACAATTCTTAGCATGCACTCTGTATCCTTTGGAGCTGTGGCTCCAGGTAAGCACCTTCCTAGATGTACTCCTCTACTAATGGAACCTGACTCCAGGACAGGTAGATCTGCCCATGATGCAGGTTTTTATGGGTCAGATCCAAAAACAGCAATGTCGGAGTTGCCTTTGTCTTTATTAAGCAAGTAAGCACATCTGTGCAAATGGAACGGTATGTCCTGCACACATATTTTGCAGACTATAAATCACCCAGGGCTGGATTAAAGTTTGTGGCGGCCCTTACCAACAAAGTTGTACGAATAATACACTGGCAATGCTATTAAAAGTGTAAATACTCCCAGTACCACAAATGTATGCCCCAAGGTCGCATTATGCAACAGTGGCCCCCACATTGATGATAGCTATTTGTGTGTGTGCATGATTCTTAGATATCTCGGAGTAAATGTGATATACATAATTCAAGGGTTGCTGTGTTACTAGCTTCTTTTGTGAATTGCAAAAGGCATCTCTGATTTCCTGACAGTGTGTGTTATGTCTGACAAATATTCAATCCTTTGATACTGTGCAGAGAATAGAAACTTCAACAAGAGGTTTTAGATTTTAAAAAAGTGCCTTATACATAGCTGTGAGCATTTACCCAAAATGATCTATACTGTATCAGAGTACAGCAAAGGCCATATCATTTTAGGGGATTTAGTGGCACAATTGTAATAATATGATAACTGACTTTATTCGGTTTTCATATTTTATTTATACAGTACTAGAAAAAATCATCTAAAGCAAATGTAGAGAAATATGTTCTATGGAAATATAAAAGCAACAAAATGGGAATATTAGATCAAAACATTACACAAGATCTAAGTACTTGGAAAGTTGTTTATGGTGAAAGTATACTTTTTAGCAGTGCTGAAAGTAGGGTAGTATGGGGTACTACGGGGTACCATTAAGAAATATGCAGTACCACCAGCCCACTGCTGGGTATAATTTATAAGGGGGATTTTTGTAAAATGGTGTCAGTGGCATAACTGTGTGTGGCATAATATGTAATAGGCATTACGGTGTGTGGTATAATATGTAATAGGCATTAAGGTGTGTGGTGTAATATGTAATAGGCATTACAGTGTGTGGCATAATGTGTAATGGGTGTTACGGTGTCTGGCATAATGTGTAATGGGCATTATGGTGTGTGGCATAATGTGTAATGGGCATTATGGTGTGTGGCATAATGTGTAATAAGCATTACGGTGTGTGGCATAATGTGTAATAAGCATTACGGTGTATGGCATAATGTATAATAAACATTACAGTTTGTGGCATAATGTGGCCATTCCCCTATTGTCATGTAGACACTCCCCTAGTTTTGGGTGACCACGCCACCTCATGGCACATGATCACGCCCATTTTTACTATCAGTACCACTAAGAAACAATTTCTACTTGTACCACTGCTTTTTAGACAATCCTTGCTCCTATTCTGAGAATGATGGCAAAACTAAAAATTACCACTTACCCAACCCCTAAAATAATAAAAAATAAAAAGACCAAAATATACATTAGAATGATACAAGAAATTGGACTGAAATGGGCAAACTGAATTTACTAATAATTGTTTTTTCTTCTTAAAATTCTATGTTTCTTTGTGTACACCTCTTCCCCATTCTTCCTACTGTATCTGTGGATATTACTACATCTGTTTGTAATTTGCAATTCTCCTTGTACTTATTGTCCATCTCCTGCACAAATAGGGTTTCCTCAGTTTTGATTTGTGTTGCAATACAGTATACTAGATTAAATATATCATTTTAACTTTTGTGTATATTTGATTGGTATACTTTACCCTATGTCGTAGTGCTGCCCGCCTTTTTATACTGTACCTTGGTTACAGCCTGTTGGTGGCTGCTACTTTGCCTGGGAACCACATGCAGTCCTGGTCATTAGCGGCGGCCAGGCCAAGCTACAGTATGAGTATTGCTGCTGTCTGTTTATGTATTCATTTTAATTGGGAAACTGGATTTTATGAATTAATGACTTTCATAGCAAGTCATTATAAAATGCAGTGAAATGACATCTACTGGTGGAAACAAGTACTGCAACAAAAAACTATTAGACTTAAAACTAGCAAATTACTGTAATGACAAGTGATGCGCCTGGTGACATGTTAACATTGAAACAAGAGAGCAGGGGTACCATACAACAATTTGAATTATAATAAATGTAATAATTATACATCATATACATAATGCAGTACAGGCCCCTCCCCCTAATATAGACAAGTTAACATCTGCTACAGATGTAGTTTCAAAATGATCACGCAATAATAACACTTTACACAAAATACTATGACCAACGAATGTAATAATAGAATTTATGAAATAAACATATTAAGACTTTAAAAAAAGAATTTGCAAGTGCTAGACAATTGCAGATTCACCCCCAAGTGTTGTGCGGTAAATTTTCAACATTTGTCATGATATTTGAATTAGCCCAAATCTCAATCCACCCCCTTTAGAAACAAGTAGTGGTTCTTTCTCTCTACCCTTTGGCAGAGCATTAACTTTAATGATCCTCCCTATCGCTACTATACGTCTCATAATTATTAACACTAATGCCATAAAAACTCACCAGTGATGAATTGTGATAATGTCCACTGGTAAAATGCCAGACTAATGTCGCTATTAACTTTAGTACAGTGCTGGACAAGTGCCTCTAAGCAGCACATTGCTATCATTGCCTGTAATATTTAAATTCAGTGTCGTGTTATAGTGCAGTAAATACATGTGTTGGCTTACACGGTGAATTGTGATGTTATTGAGTGTAATTAGATAGTCCTGATATTATTAGTGTTTATTAGGACTAATGCAACCTATTCTGCTAAGTATTACGAAGGTTGGACTTCTCTTATATGTATAATGTGAATAATGTGACCTATAGCACAGCATTTGGACTGCTGCTTTATGATCTCTTTGATCTCTTTATGATCTCTTTTCACAGTGGTTTTGTAATGATGCACTACAGGTAGCAGGAAGTCTTGGATGTCAGGGCATGCCATTGCTTTTAGCTCTGCAGCATCTGCATACAGATGTTGTAGAGCATACAGATGGGGCCCTAGGCAAGATACTGGTTTGCCCCAAACCCCCCCCCCCTTTCCCCCGATGCCCCCCTAGCCCCCCCGCACACCCTTTTTTTTATACACAATAGGATTTATTATTTTGGGTGGGTGGGGAGTGGACAGGACTGCCTTATATTATAGAAAGGCCAGTAGTTTTTGTATATGTAACTGCGTTTATTCCCATAAAAAATGTTTTCCCAAATTAAACTCTATTTATAAATTGAGGACATGCATTTTACAATTAAAATTTATTAGTATAAAGTGCATATAAAACCTTTTTCTTTAAAAACATACATACAAGTGCATAAGGTGACACTGTGTAGATATGGAGTTTATGTCCATGTAATGGGTCTCTCACCATTTGAAGAAGCTGCGGTGGGCTTAGCTTTTAAAAAGCAAAAGCAGGTCCCGGGCTGAAGAGCATGGCACCACCGCAGGTGGCATGGATAAGCCTAAAAAACACTTTTCCCTGCAAGATCCACTCCCATTTGTGTAATTCGGGATGTAATTTGGATATCTGTTGCTCCCGCTGGATGTCGACTTCCCTATGTGCAAGCTTGCTATGATACCAGTCAACATCAAAGTGGTGGATGTGGAGGGTGGGGGGAGATGAGTGATCTGGGCATTTGGGACCTTCATCTCTTCCCTGGGGTGACTAGCACTGTGGGGGAGTGACTTCTGATGTGGGGTAGTGGTCTGTACCATTGGGTGTGGGTAGCATCATGGAGGGCATCGTAACGCCTACCATCCACCACTTCAATCTCTTTCCCCACTCTGCCTAAATGTAGTATGCACCACTTGTATTGTTGAGCACTAAATATTTTTTTTCTTAAAGTACAAGGGGACAGTTAAGCTGGGTACACACTGAGCGCTATGTCATCTGATCCAGCAGATCTGACCGACATTTTGCTCAATTCAGCGCATATCGGGCAGTGTGTATGCCCGAAATGTGCGTGCCTGCCGTCACTAGCGACCTTGGAAGCAGCAGTGATAGCAAGTCGTCTCCTGCTGCAGAAGTGATCCAAGCTGCATCCTAGGTGCTGCGCAAGCCATGTGTCACAGAGACCAGGAAATTTCTGTCCATCGATGGAGATCCCTGGCCTCTGTCCACCCCCTAAACACTGAGATCCTACCTTCATCGCAAGACCCGTTTGCATATGTGCGTAACGGGTCCTGGGCATGTGCAGATTACAGATAATCGGTACTTTGCACATGATAGCGTGCCTCCATCCACATCTAAATGACCCCCCCATGTCACAATGTAGTACCCCGATACACACTATGCCATATCATAGTGCTGCCGATATACAGTATGCCACATTGTAGTGCTAGCGATACACATTACAGTAAGTCACATTGAAAAGCAGAAGCCACGTTATCAGCAGATTTGCTTTATCAGTCCAAGTTAGAGCCCCACACTCAGATGTTCTGGAATTGGTTATCACAACAGATCTGCAGGGCATCAGCCAGAATGCCAGCATTTGGCACACATCTCAGCCACTTGCAGTGGTGCGTATCTGCGTGTGGGTAAGGAGGGCTTGGTGTGGGATACAAGCTTAAAGCTTTCCCAAGTATGTACCCTAGAGGGTACCACACTCATCACACTTTTAGACCACAACTGGATTGAGCCGTCACCCTGGTCATAGTAATAGAGAATTAGATGGCAAATAAGAACCACTTGGCCCGTCTAGTCTTCCCATGTACACACACACACTAGACCAGTGATTTTCAACCTTTTTTAACTCGTGGCACACCGAACAATATTTTTAAATTGCCAAGGCACACCATCAGTCCCCCACGGGGAAAAAAACAAAGACGTTGGCCCCCCACAGTAAAGCAAAAAGCCCTCCCCCCCCCCCCCCCCCCCACACACACACACACATTGGCCTCCACAGAAAAAAACGATTACATTATTCCCCATAGAAAAAACAATCACATTGCACCCGACATAAACCATTTTGCTCCCCACATAAATTACATTGCTCCCTACATACAATATATTCCTCCCCAAATAAGTTACAGTGCCCCCCACATAAGTTACATTGGTCCCCCCATACTTTATTCCCCACAAATATTAGCCCCTACCGTCATCTGTCCTCCTCCTTGTCTGTCCCTCAATGGCGGGGGTTGCATACAGTGCTGTGAGCACTGAGCAGCAGGCGGACAGCTGTGGGTGCCTGCATGCGGGCGGCAGGTGCGGATGCGGGAGGGTGGCGGGCAGGAGGCAGGGCAGGTGTGGATGCGGGAGCGTGGCGGGCAGGAGGGAGGGTAGGTGTGGATGCGGGCGGGCTGCCTGGCTTGTGGAATGACCGATGATGCGGCGGGCGTGACCTATGATGTCACTGCTGCATCTCCATGGCATAGGTCACGGCCCATGTGCGCTTGAGTCTGTGCCTCCCAGAGGATCCCAGTGCTGCTGCTACCTGGGCTCACAGTTTGTTTTGAAGGTACGGCAGCGGTTCTAGCTCCGCGGCACACCTTACAACCAGAAAAAGGAATATGGTAGAGTCTGCACAAGATCACTCAATAAGGGTAATAAATGTTATGAATTGAAGTTGTTAGAGCAAAAGCTCTAATATGTGAACCAACATCCGGCCAATATACAAACAAAAAATTAATTAATATTAGGCGCTAGGTTGGTGGTGCTCCCAGAGATAGTTCAGTAAACTGATATACAAAAAAAGGAGGAATGGTTCCCGTATAGTACCGGAGCCAAAAGAAAAAAGAAAGACTATATATCTTTTCTGGGGCACACCTGTAAATATGATGAAATGATGAGTTTCATTAAAATATAACTTTTATTGTCAACCTTAATAAAATATAGACTATAGGCAAAGGGAGGGGGGGGGGAACACTGATAGTTACAAATATTGATTGAAAGGCTATAGTCTAAATAACTAAGAAAATGACAGAAACAAATTGGCATAATGGTTCTGTGAGCAAAATTATATGGGTGTCTCCAAGTAATTACAGTGGTAGAAACCATGTATGTGAGTGTGAAGTTTTCTCCCTATAATTATAATAATTAAATAGGTATTGAAAGTATCACTGGAAGAAAAATGTCAATAAATAACAAATGACCAATTGGTGAGTTGTGCCTGGCTCAGCACCAATTTCTGAATGTATCTTACAGGGGAAAAAAAGGGGGAGAAAGAGTTTCTCGGTCCTGTGTCCTGTGTTAGGATAAAAATACCTGCAGTACCCGGTATTCCCTGGTGGTCTCCCAACCAGGTACTGACCTGGCCCACAGTGCTTGGCTTCCAAGATCAGACGAGGTTGGGCATACTCAGTATGGTCTGACCGCAGGTAGATATATCCCACACCTGATGACACCAGGAACTTTGTGTACTCGATTATGTGAGAGTTTCACAAAGTTTTCTTGTAGAGGCCCATAGTCAGGATGATGATATGATGAGCACTCATGAATCTTGGAAAAAAGTGGTGTCCAATGTACTCCAATATTCTCCCACACCTGAAGGATAGCGTGAAGTCCGCCAGATCAAATCAAGATTTCAAGGACGGAATATTTCAGTGCCACCTTTTTTAGTGAGGTGGCTGCAAGTCCTCTTTTTTGTAGAAACTGTCACGGATTCTTATGTCAAAAAATAATGATATAGGTCCCAAAATGATTTGATGGGGTCCCCCAGGTTGATGGAAGTACTGAGGCTTATTAAAGGTGTGGCCCTGCTGTATATGAAATGGGCAAAGACTGAAAGGTGATAGAAAGAAAGTGAGAGAAAGAAATGGAAGAACAAAGGGGATCAGGTACAGTAACCCACCACTTCTGCTGTTTTATCATCTGCCTCGGCATCGAATGAAAAAATGAGAGGGTGGTGTGGAACGACACTGATGCCGAAGAAAGTTAGAGGAACACTTCTGCTGTCCTGTTTTATAACTAAAAATTGTGCCCTGTTGCCAGATTGCATTGCAGAGTCACCAAGATTGTTTAACAGAATGAGAGGGTGTTCCAGAAATGGGTTTGCTTTGGAAGATATATAGTAGTTACTTCAAATAATTAATAAGTGTGTTAGCAAAAATACTACAGTATTACATTTAGGTAGATCATGGGTGCAACCCATTTCAGATGCGTACTGTGTCCCCAAAAAGTCCCCTATGTGTGAGAAGAAGATGCATGAGAAATATATATATATGTAATATATAATATATATAATATAATATAAATGATGACCGGACCCTCCTGCTGCTTAGATGTTGTAATTTCCCTGGCTTGTCAACCTGATTGTCACTGAAAGCCTTGGATGCTTCTAATGGATGCTGGTTTGTTTTTATATTCTGCAGCAAACAAATAAATAATTGTCCGTGATACTTGTAAATACAGTCAGTTTCAGAAACAAAACCAGGGACCTACTGTTCCGTTGAAAAATACAGAAACCTTAATGGTAGCTGATCACAGTTTCAGGGAGTCCGTGAGGAAGGGTGAGCCAGGCGTGGAGACGCCGGTGTCCGCGGTCCGCCGACCGGAAGTTCGGAACACCGGACCGGAAGTGACGTACGTTTCGCTCTACGGAGTAGGGATGGACATCGAAAGCAAACCATCATATGATGGCAATGTTCTACCATTGAAACTTTCGATGCAATGGTTACTAACCATCACATCAAAAGTATTCGATGGTGAAAACTATTTATATGACTAGTTCATGCGCAAAAGCCTGTATTTTCGTTTGCAATGTGGGAATTGGGATCGGGGGCAGGGCCAGACTCTGAGCAACATATTACTTTATCACTGGACATTGTGTGTATAATATACATATATAATATACACACACAATGCCCAATGATGAAGTAACATTACCCCATCAGTGCCAAATATACAATGCCCCCACTGTGCCAGATATACAATGCCCCCACAGTGCCAGAGATACATTGCCCCCACTGTGCCAGATATACAATGCCCCCACAGTGCCAGAGATACAATGCCCCCACTGTGCCAGATATACAATGCCCCCACTGTGCCAGATATGAAATGCCCCCACTGTGCCAGATATACAATGCCCCCACTGTGCCAGATATACAATGCCCCCACAGTGCCAGAGATACATTGCCCCCACAGTGCCAGAGATACATTGCCCCCACTGTGCCAGATATACAATGCCCCCACTGTGCCAGATATACAATGCCCCCACTGTGCCAGATATACAATGCCCCCACTGTGCCAGATATACAATGCCCCCACTGTGCCAGATATGCAATGCCCCCACAGTGCCAGATATACATTGCCCCCACAGTGCCAGATATACAATGCCCCCACAGTGCCAGATATACATTGCCCCCACAGTGCCAGATATACATTGCCCCCACAGTGCCAGATATACAATGCCCCCGCAGTGCCAGATATACAATGCCCCCACAGTGCCAGATATACAATGCCCCCACAGTGCCAGATATGCAATGCCCCCACAGTGCCAGATATACATTGCCCCCACTGTGTCAGATATACAATGCCCCCACTGTGTCAGATATACAATGCCCCCACTGTGTCAGATATACAATGCCCCCCTGTGGCAGATATACATTGTCCCACTGTGTGCTCATTGCCCCCCACCCCTTACCGCTGGCTGTTTCTTCTATGTGAGGGGAGGAGAGCGTAGCATAGTGTCTCTCTTGCCCCTCAATTCTCTTTGATGCCCGGTCTCACTCTCCAATGGCGGCGGGGTCTATCTGAAATGATGCGCCGGTTCGTTAGCCAATCAGAGCTCGCGGACCGGCAGCCAATCAGGAGCCGCGGCTGCCGGTCCATAAGCTCTGATTGGCTAGTAAACCGGTACCTTATTCAGATTGACCGCGCCGCCGCCGTTGGAGAGTGAGACTGGGCATCCAAGAGAATTGAGGGGCAGTAGAGGCACTGCGCTGCGCTCTCCTCCCCTCACACAGAACGAAGCCAGCGGAATGCAGTATTGTGGACGACCCGGTGGTACGGCGTACCGGCTGGGAATTTCTTACAATAATGTGGATGGCAACTTGCTCAGTGCACGGTTTGCTTTGCTGTCTCACATGGGACCAATTCCGATGATTATGGTGTGGAGTTTGTATGTTCTTTCCATGGTTTTGTGTTTTCTCTTGGTTTTTCCCACAGTCCAAAACATACTCAAGCAAGGACTTTGTCCATAGCCATCCTAAATTATTCCCCCTGAATCTGATCAATGGTGGTGTATAGCTGGAGTGATATAAATATCAGTGAGGTCACTCTGTCTCCTCTGAATCCTCCTGAGCTCCGAGTGTCTGTGGCTTCTGCTGCTGCAGGGTAAGGTCTGGGATCTGATTGGCTCTCTGAGTCAGTGAGAGCCAATCAGAGCTTGCAGTGGGCCCTGTTGCCTAGCAGCAGCCTAGAGAGGGGAGGGGGTGAGGGGTCTGGCTGAGCAGGCTCATGTCTGAAACAGACAGCCTCCAATGGACTTAGGAAGTTTCCCTGATAGACACAGCAGCAAGAGGAGGCATAGCTATTTGGAATTAGAAAAAAACAAGCCACCATCGGAAGAACATCGAATGACTATCATTCGATGGTGAAAAACATCGGGAGGGCACCATTAAATGCTAAAAACACTACCATCGAAATGAAAACATCGATGGTTCGGAAACATCGACCATCGATGTCCATCCCTACTACGGAGCTTGTTCACTAGATGCCTGATCCCTAGCTCCCTGGTACTTCCCTTTATACGCATATTGGGTCCAATCAGTACACAATTAGACTGGTAATTGACTAGTTAAGTATCAATTAAGTCCCATAGTATGAAAAGAACATGTAAAAAGACGTATAGAAATATATATATGTAGAATAAGGTATTAGATGAAAAGTGAAATCTGTGCAGAGTATTAAGGTTTTTAGAAAAGATCAATTGACCTGAAATTATGAGATCATGTAATTAATTGTAAATAATAAAACACAATAGAATACAAGGCGTTGAACTGATTACTATTGGAACAGAAATAGAGATGACACGCAGCAGAATAAATTAAAATAGATGCATGCAAAACTGAAGCTGTATTATAATACGTGGTTTGGACTAGAGATCAGCCTCCCTTATTGTGGAAAAGGGGATTGACATGTATTATATTATTATTATTGTTGTGTTAAATTATAGATATGAAGGAGAAAAAGATTTTTTTATATAATAATAATAACCTATATAGCCAGAAAAATGGAATGTATTAATCCTTATAAAAGTGACATGATAGAATGTGTGAGAATATTGAATGAGTACTTTAAGTGAGTAAATATAATAGATGCAAAAAGATAGAGAAAATTATATGAAAAAATATAAAAAATTATAAATATATAGATAAAATGAAAAAAAAATATATAAAAAATAATAATAAGAAAAAAAGAAAGAAAAAAGAGAGAAAAGAAGGAAAAAAGTAAAGAGGAGGAAAAAAGTGTGAAAACTTGTGAAAACATGTAATAGTGGGTATAGACATTTTTAATATGAAGATATTTAATTTAGTGTATAATAGAAGTGTGCCAATGTTGTTGTGACGGAAAGGAAAAGTTGGGGGGTTGGGGGGAAGGGGATTCAACAACCTGGAGTGAAAGCAAGCAGGGATTGTGAATGTGAAAACGACAGAAGTGATGAGTGGGTGTGGATGTGAATATAGGTGGAAATAAAGGGGGACAAAGAAAGTGAGAAAAGGGGGGGGGGAGGGGAAGGAAAGAAAAGGAGAATTGGGAAAGGAAGGGAAGAATTGTGTTAGTTTCTGTGGGGAATTCTACAGGGGTCTGATATAGTGAGTGTAGGTATAAACATTAAGGGGGAATGGTCTTGATCTAATAACGTGGGCATGGGTATGGGGTTAAAAGGTGGGTGTGAAGAGCAAAGAACTAATGATGAGAGAAAAAGAAAAAGAAAAAGAGAAAAAATATATATGTGAAGAAAGAAAGAAAGAAAGAAAGAAAGAAAGAAAGAAAGAAAGAAAGAAAGAAAGAAAGAAAGAAAGAAAGAAAGAGAAAAAAGAAAAGAGAAAGAAGAAAGAGGAGAAAGATAAGAAAAATAGGAAAAATACCCCTAGGAAAAAGGTGATGGGTGATGTGACTCACCGTAGTAGGGTGATGCCACTCTGAAGATTGCTTGTGGTGAGTAAATTATTACCTAGTTAGGTGGAAATTGATGCTGTACATGGGGTGTAAAACTCAAGATATGGTGAAATGAGTAAGAGAAATGAAGGACAGGGGATAATCCCTGTGGGTGATATAGAATGTATGTGTCTGTGTGTGGTAAAGTTTATTAGAAAACACTGTAGCTGATGTATTCATTAAGTCCTTTGGGGGCTAATGTATCCAATCTGAAAGTCCATTCACTTTCTTTTTTAAGGAGTGTGGACATGGTATCTCCTCCTCTGGTTCCCATTTTAATTTGTTCCAAACCGCAAATTTTTAACTCCTGTGGGGAACACGAGTGCTTTTGTAAGAAGTGTCTGGAGACCGTGGTTAATTGCTTCATTCTTTGATGGTCCCTGCTCGCATTCCTGATGTTACTCATGTGCTCTAAGGCCCTCTGTTTTAGCATGCGTGTAGTAATTCCTACGTATTTAAGATTACACGGACACGAGATGCAATACACAACATTAGTACTCTTGCAGTTAAAAAAATCTTTGATTTTTATGGCATCCCCATACTTATCCGTGAAAGTCTGCAGATTTACTATGTGCTCGCAAATTTTGCAACTGCCGCATGGGTAACTTCCTATTAGGACCGGTTCTCGTGCAGGTCTTGATAAAAAATGACTTCTAACAAAATGGTCTCTCAGATTCGGAGAGCGTCTCCAACTGACATCTATTGTGTTATTCAGTTGTTGTGATAGGTCATCATCCGACAGCAAAATGGACCAATGTCGTTGTAAGATGGATTTAATTTCTTTCCACTCCTCACAAAAGTCGCCCACAAATCGAATTGTCTTCATGTCCTTGGTGATCTTAGGTTCCTGAAAGATTAATGTCTCTCTCGGAGTCTGGGAGACCGTTTTTTTGGCTTTTTTAATAGATCTTGTACTGTAGCCTCGTTCTTTTAGTCTCTGTGACAATTCCTTGCTTCGTTGAGCAAAGGTTTCTTCGTTCGAACAGTTCCTTCCTAGACGTAAGAATTCACCTTTGGGGATATTGGTGATTGTAGGAGGGAAATGTGAACTAGTCTGATGTAGTAAGGTGTTGGTGGAGGTGCTCTTGCGAAAAATTTCAGTTGAAAGCATATTCTCTTCATCTCTATAAATTCGGAGATCCAGGAAGGATATGCTGTTTGTGTCGCATTAAAAGGTAAACTTAAGATTTAGGTCATTGTTGTTCAAATGATTAATGAAGGTCCCAAGTTCCTCAGATGTTCCACTCCAGATCAGAAGGATATCGTCAATGTACCGGGTCCACAATATGACGTGTTTGATATATTCTTCCATCCTGTCCGTAAAGACGTACTCTCTCTCCCACCACCCCAGGAAGAGGTTCGCATAGGTGGGGGCACATGCTGCCCCCATTGCTGTCCCCCTTACCTGGGTATAGTAGAGGTTGTTGAAGGTAAAATAATTGTGGTATAAAACAAAATGTAGTAGTTGGAGCAGAAAGTGATGGAATTCTGTCATTTCTTCCATTTTAAGAAAGTATTCCACCGCCCTTATACCCAGACCGTGTTGGATACACGTGTAAAGAGCTTCTACATCTAAGCTTACTAAAAGATGTGTTTCCTCCAGTTGTATGGTATTGATTTTTCGTAGGACATCTGTGGTATCTTTCGTATAAGAGGGAAGGCTCATTACATGATCTCTGAGATGTGTGTCCAAAAAGATGCAAGCTTTCTCCAGTAATCCTCCATTGCCCGATACTATCGCCGCCCTGGAGGATTAACGAGGTTTTTGTGCACCTTCGGTAGGAGGTAGAATGTAGGGATTCTGGGGTTAGTAACGGATAGATATTCATACTCAGTTTTGGTGATTGTACTCGATTGAAATGCTTGGTCTATGATCCTCATATATTGTTGCGTGTAATTAGCAGTAGGATCAAAAATACTTTTTTTGTAACAAGATTGATCGTCTAGTTGTTTATTTGCTTCAATCAAATACATTTCTACTGGCCAAATCACTACATTCCCCCCTTTATCTGAGGGTTTAATCAGGGTTTCCTTCCATGCTTGAATCTCTCTTATGGCTTTCCTTTCCTTCCTGGAAAGATTCCCTAATGGTTTTGAGAATTTTCTTTTTCGATACAGTTTATCCAAGTCCCGAGAAACCAGGTTAGTGAATACTGTGACCTCCGGGCATGTGTTATCCTTGGGAAAGAAGGTGGATTTTTCTTAGGTGTCGTCCTTTTTGATTGTGCAGGTACTGAAATATCTGCAAGTTCTTCAAGAGCTTCCAAAGCTTCTTGTTCCTGGGGTGACATCATAGCCATAGATGGTTGATCAAACTCAGAATCACCTATAAGTGGTTGTTTGGAAAAATATTTGGCAAGTAATAGTTTCCGACCAAAAAGTTGCAAGTTCACCTGCCATTGAAATCTATTGAATTTAGCTGTGGGTGAGAAGCTAAGGCCTTTCCCAAGGACTGTTTTTTGATCTTCCGTTATGACACGTTGAGATAAATTGATAATCTGCAAAAGAGTCGAATTGTGGTCTATTTCTGGTTCCTGCGGTTTGGGTATCTGTTGGGAGATGGAGACCCCCATTTTTCTCGACCTCTTCTTCTTACTCCGCCTTGTTTTTCTTTTCTTTTCGTGGAGAAATCCCGGGCACCCCGGGCTTGTTCTAAAAAACCGGATACCGTGCTTTTTTCACGTCTGGAGGTGGTGTTGTTTCTGGAGTCCCGCTCCGAGTTATCGTGTTCCTCTAAACTTGAGAATTCTGTTTCTGAAGATGATGGAGTATGAGGTTGTCCTGATATGCGTCCTTTCCTGATGGGTCTAGTCCAATGAAAGACTCTGTTGTTAATGAAATCCCTTTTGTCCCTTGAGAACTTATTCTTTTTACGATCTATGATGGTCTGCTCATAGACCTGCAGGTCTTTCTTAATATTCTCGAATTTGTTCTGGAAACTGGAATTTTGTTCCCACTGTTCCAAATTCTTACCTAATTTCTCAATTTCTTTTGAGCAGTCGTCTAGGACAAAATTATTATGCTTAATCAGTATACAGATCAAGTCTTGTGAACATTTCAACAACGTTGTTTCCCATTCTTGTTTCAAATTTTCTGTGAATAATTCATAAGAGGGGAAAAGTTTTGGTCTAAGACCTCTTGGTACTATTTTTTGTTTGTGATAATTTTCCAAACTTGTGAGATCCCAATTTACTCTGCTCTGGCGTTGCAATAAGTATTTAAGTTTTAGACAATCTTCTTCCCAGTTCTGATCTACAGTGTCAGAACTTATATTCGTGGGAAAGATATTTTCTAGATCTTCCGTTCTACGTCTTGTGCTTGGTTCATTTTTGAGACTGAAACTAGTCATAATCAACAAGGGAATTGCCAACAGTAAATAAGAAAAAAGGAGGGGAAAAAAAATAAATATATATATATATATATATCTCAGTGATAATCACAGTGGATCCGTGCCAGACTCAGGAAAACTGAGACAAACTCAGTATACTCAGTACACAGAAAAATGAATATGGTAGAGTCTGCACAAGATCACTCAATAAGGGTAATAAATGTTATGAATTGAAGTTGTTAGAGCAAAAGCTCTAATATGTGAACCAACATCCGGCCAATATACAAACAAAAAATTAATTAATATTAGGCGCTAGGTTGGTGGTGCTCCCAGAGATAGTTCAGTAAACTGATATACAAAAAAAGGAGGAATGGTTCCCGTATAGTACCGGAGCCAAAAGAAAAAAGAAAGACTATTTATCTTTTCTGGGGCACACTTGTAAATATGATGAAATGATGAGTTTCATTAAAAACTTAAATACTTATTGTAACGCCAGACCAGAGTAAATTGGGATCTCACAAGTTTGGAAAATTATCACAAACAAAAAATAGTACCAAGAGGTCTTAGACCAAAACTTTTCCCATCTTATGAATTATTCACAGAAAATTTGAAACAAGAATGGAAAACAACGTTGTTGAAATGTTCACAAGACTTGATCTGTATACTGATTAAGCATAATAATTTTGTCCTAGACGACTGCTCAAAAGAAATTGAGAAATTAGGTAAGAATTTGGAACAGTGGGAACAAAATTCCAGTTTCCAGAACAAATTCGAGAATATTAAGAAAGACCTGCAGGTCTATGAGCAGACCATCATAGATCGTAAAAAGAATAAGTTCTCAAGGGACAAAAGGGATTTCATTAACAACAGAGTCTTTCATTGGACTAGACCCATCAGGAAAGGACGCATATCAGGACAACCTCATACTCCATCATCTTCAGAAACAGAACTCTCAAGTTTAGAGGAACACGATAACTCGGAGCGGGACTCCAGAAACAACACCACCTCCAGACGTGAAAAAAGCACGGTATCCGTTTTTTTAGAACAAGCCCGGGGTGCCCGGGATTTCACCACGAAAAGAAAAGAAAAACAAGGCGGAGTAAGAAGAAGAGGTCGAGAAAAATGGGGGTCTCCATCTCCCAACAGATACCCAAACTGCAGGAACCAGAAATAGACCACAATTCGACTCTTTTGCAGATTATCAATTTATCTCAAAGTGTCATAACGGAAGATCAAAAAACAGTCCTTGGGAAAGGCCTCAGCTTCTCACCCACAGCTAAATTCAATAGATTTCAATGGCAGGTGAACTTGCAACTTTTTGGTCGGAAACTATTACTTGCCAAATATTTTTCCAAACAACCACTTATAGGTGATTCTGAGTTTGATCAACCATCTATGGCTATGATGTCACCCCAGGAACAAGAAGCTTTGGAAGCTCTCGAAGAACTTGCAGATATTTCAGTACCTGCACAATCAAAAAGGACGACACTTAAGAAAAAATCCACCTTCTTTCCCAAGGATAACACATGCCCGGAGGTCACAGTATTCACTAACCTGGTTTCTCGGGACTTGGATAAACTGTATCGAAAAAGAAAATTCTCAAAACCATTAGGGAATCTTTCCAGGAAGGAAAGGAAAGCCATAAGAGAGATTCAAGCATGGAAGGAAACCCTGATTAAACCCTCAGATAAAGGGGGGCATATAGTGATTTGGCCAGTAGAAATGTATTTGATTGAAGCAAATAAACAACTAGACGATCAATCTTGTTACAAAAAAAGTATTTTTGATCCTACTGCTAATTACACGCAACAATATATGAGGATCATAGACCAAGCATTTCAATCGAGTACAATCACCAAAACTGAGTATGAATATCTATCCGTTACTAACCCCAGAATCCCTACATTCTACCTCCTACCGAAGGTGCACAAAAACCTCGTTAATCCTCCAGGGCGGCCGATAGTATCGGGCAATGGAGGATTACTGGAGAAAGCTTGCATCTTTTTGGACACACATCTCAGAGATCATGTAATGAGCCTTCCCTCTTATACGAAAGATACCACAGATGTCCTATGAAAAATCAATACCATACAACTGGAGGAAACACATCTTTTAGTAAGCTTAGATGTAGAAGCTCTTTACACGTGTATCCAACACGGTCTGGGTATAAGGGCGGTGGAATACTTTCTTAAAATGGAAGAAATGACAGAATTCCATCACTTTCTGCTCCAACTACTACATTTTGTTTTACACCACAATTATTTTACCTTCAACAACCTCTACTATACCCAGGTAAGGGGGACAGCAATGGGGGCAGCATGTGCCCCCACCTATGCGAACCTCTTCCTGGGGTGGTGGGAGATAGAGTACGTCTTTACGGACAGGATGAAAGAATATATCAAACACGTCATATTGTGGACCCGGTACATTGACGATATCCTTCTGATCTGGAGTGGAACATCTGAGGAACTTGGGACCTTCATTAATCATTTGAACAACAATGACCTAAATCTTAAGTTTACCTTTGAATGCGACACAAACAGCATATCCTTCCTGGATCTCCGAATTTATAGAGATGAAGAGAATATGCTTTCAACTGAAATTTTTTTCGCAAGAGCACCTCCACCAACACCTTACTACATCAGACTAGTTCACATTTCCCTCCTACAATCACCAATATCCCCAAAGGTGAATTCTTACGTCTACAAGGAACTGTTCGAACGAAGAAACCTTTGCTCAACGAAGCAAGGAATTGTCACAGAGACTAAAAGAACGAGGCTACAGTACAAGATCTATTAAAAAAGCCAAAAAAACGGTCTCCCAGACTCCGAGAGAGACATTAATCTTTCAGGAACCTAAGATCACCAAGGACAAGAAGACAATTCGATTTGTGGGCGACTTTTGTGAGGAGTGGAAAGAAATTAAATCCATCTTACAACGACATTGGTCCATTTTGCTGTCGGATGATGACCTATCACAACAACTGAATAACACAATAGATGTCAGTTGGAGACGCTCTCCGAATCTAAGAGACCATTTTGTTAGAAGTCATTTTTTATCAAGACCTGCACGAGAACCGGTCCTAATAGGAAGTTACCCATGCGGCAGTTGCAAAATTTGCGAGCACATAGTGTTATGATTCCAGCACTCTGGTCAGAGGAGATCTTATGGCAAGGACCGGAGCACTGGAACGGAATGCTGGGGAAGGGAGCAGGACAGGAAAATAGCCCCTGGCGCCCTAACTCTGTTGTCTCACCCGTGTAGTCAGAAATCCCCTGTGAGACTATGGTTTCTTGAGCCCTTGGCAGCCGCGTTTGAAGGGCGGATTATGTCTGCCCAACTTCGATGCCCCCCGGTCTTAATGAGAGACAAAGGGAAACCCGAGACAGGGTGATAACAAGTGGCCCTCAAACTAAACAACCAGGCCAGGGGCTAAGCATACTCAAAACTATAATATGTGCGGAGAAACCGCCAGGGAAAAGGACAACCAAAATATCCACTTGTCCAATTCTCCTACCCGGCACCGCCGAGTACCAGAGAGGACTTGTGGAAGCGGAACCCTCCGCAAATGCTCCAAACACAAAATATAAAAGGTAAAGCGGCTAAGCCGCAACACACGGCAGAGCCGCAACTCGCGAACACCACTGGATATAAAACGGTGATCAGTCAGGACTCCAGGGAACCAAACGACCTCTTGGGATGAGATGACAACTCCCGAATACCGGAATTCTGAGGACTGGAATGACCGGATACAGCAGGACTGGAAACAGACTCTCAGCAAACAAAGGCAGCATGCAGGAAGCTATTACCGGCGTCTGTGAGAAGCCCTGGGAGTGTATTTAACAAGGAGTCCTCCAATCAGCTGCTAAAGGCTTATTAGAATAAATGCCGTGCAGCTGCCTTGCTGCACGGCCAGAGAGCAGGTGAATATCTAATTTCCTAAAGCCTAGCAACGGGGAACGCGGTCCGCCAGTGGCGTCCCCGTTGCTAGGGTCCGTGCGGCTCAGCGCGCCCAGCGTCTAGCGTTGCTAGGGAGCCGGCGGCTGTACGTGCACGGCGTCTCTAGTTGCTAGGCGCCGGGCCGCGCAAACCATGAAGCGGACCCCGGCGCCTAACACATAGTAAATCTGCAGACTATCACGGATAAGTATGGGGATGCCATAAAAATCAAAGATTTTTTTAACTGCAAGAGTACTAATGTTGTGTATTGCATCTCGTGTCCGTGTAATCTTAAATACATAGGAATTACTACACGCATGCTAAAACAGAGGGCCTTAGAGCACATGAGTAACATCAGGAATGCGAGCAGGGACCATCAAAGAATGAAGCAATTAACCACGGTCTCCAGACACTTCTTACAGAAGCACTCGTGTTCCCCACAGGAGTTAAAAATTTGCGGTTTGGAACAAATTAAAATGGGAACCAGAGGAGGAGATACCATGTCCACACTCCTTAAAAAAGAAAGTGAATGGACTTTCAGATTGGATACATTAGCCCCCAAAGGACTTAATGAATACATCAGCTACAGTGTTTTCTTATAAACTTTACCACACACAGACACATACATTCTATATCACCCACAGGGATTATCCCCTGTCCTTCATTTCTCTTACTCATTTCACCATATCTTGAGTTTCACACCCCATGTACAGCATCAATTTCCACCTAACTAGGTAATAATTTACTCACCACAAGCAATCTTCAGAGTGGCATCACCCTACTACGGTGAGTCACATCACCCATCACCTTTTTCCTAGGGGTATTTTTCCTATTTTTCTTATCTTTCTTCTCTTTCTTCTTTCTCTTTTCTTTTTTCTCTTTCTTTCTTTCTTTCTTTCTTTCTTTCTTTCTTTCTTTCTTTCTTCACATATATATTGTTTCTCTTTTTCTTTTTCTCTCATCATTAGTTCTTTGCTCTTCACACCCACCTTTTAACCCCATACCCATGCCCACGTTATTAGATCAAGACCATTCCCCCTTAATGTTTATACCTACACTCACTATATCAGACCCCTGTAGAATTCCCCACAGAAACTAACACAATTCTTCCCTTCCTTTCCCAATTCTCCTTTTCTTTCCTTCCCCTCCCCCCCCCCTTTTCTCACTTTCTTTGTCCCCCTTTATTTCCACCTATATTCACATCCACACCCACTCATCACTTCTGTCGTTTTCACATTCACAATCCCTGCTTGCTTTCACTCCAGGTTGTTGAATCCCCTTCCCCCAACCCCCCAACTTTTCCTTTCCGTCACAACAACATTGGCACACTTCTATTATACACTAAATTAAATATCTTCATATTAAAAATGTCTATACCCACTATTACATGTTTTCACAAGTTTTCACACTTTTTTCCT
Organism: Pseudophryne corroboree; assembly: GCF_028390025.1. Lineage (NCBI taxonomy): Eukaryota > Metazoa > Chordata > Amphibia > Anura > Myobatrachidae > Pseudophryne > Pseudophryne corroboree. Next base: position 968,717,648 of record NC_086445.1, on the reverse strand, counting down.
CCTCTTTACTTTTTTCCTTCTTTTCTCTCTTTTTTCTTTCTTTTTTTCTTATTATTATTTTTTATATATATTTTTTTCATTTTATCTATATATTTATAATTTTTTATATTTTTTCATATAATTTTCTCTATCTTTTTGCATCTATTATATTTACTCACTTAAAGTACTCATTCAATATTCTCACACATTCTATCATGTCACTTTTATAAGGATTAATACATTCCATTTTTCTGGCTATATAGGTTATTATTATTATATAAAAAAATCTTTTTCTCCTTCATATCTATAATTTAACACAACAATAATAATAATATAATACATGTCAATCCCCTTTTCCACAATAAGGGAGGCTGATCTCTAGTCCAAACCACGTATTATAATACAGCTTCAGTTTTGCATGCATCTATTTTAATTTATTCTGCTGCGTGTCATCTCTATTTCTGTTCCAATAGTAATCAGTTCAACGCCTGGTATTCTATTGTGTTTTATTATTTACAATTAATTACATGATCTCATAATTTCAGGTCAATTGATCTTTTCTAAAAACCTTAATACTCTGCACAGATTTCACTTTTCATCTAATACCTTATTCTACATATATATATTTCTATACGTCTTTTTACATGTTCTCTTTTCATACTATGGGACTTAATTGATACTTAACTAGTCAATTACCAGTCTAATTGTGTACTGATTGGACCCAATATGCGTATAAAGGGAAGTACCAGGGAGCTAGGGATCAGGCATCTAGTGAACAAGCTCCGTAGAGCGAAACGTACGTCACTTCCGGTCCGGTGTTCCGAACTTCCGGTCGGCGGACCGCGGACACCGGCGTCTCCACGCCTGGCTCACCCTTCCTCACGGACTCCCTGAAGCTGTGATCAGCTACCATTAAGGTTTCTGTATTTTTCAACGGAACAGTAGGTCCCTGGTTTTGTTTCTGAAACTGACTGTATTTCCAAGTATCACGGACAATTATTTATTTGTTTGCTGCAGAATATAAAAACAAACCAGCATCCATTAGAAGCATCCAAGGCTTTCAGTGACAATCAGGTTGACAAGCCAGGGAAATTACAACATCTAAGCAGCAGGAGGGTCCGGTCATCATTTATATTATATTATATATATTATATATTACATATATATATATTTCTCATGCATCTTCTTCTCACACATAGGGGACTTTTTTGGGACACAGTACGCATCTGAAATGGGTTGCACCCATGATCTACCTGAATGTAATACTGTAGTATTTTTGCTAACATACTTATTAATTATTTGAAGTAACTACTATATATCTTCCAAAGCAAACCCATTTCTGGAACACCCTCTCATTCTGTTAAACAATCTTGGTGACTCTGCAATGCAATCTGGCAACAGGGCACCATTTTTAGTTATAAAACAGGACAGCAGAAGTGTTCCTCTAACTTTCTTCGGCATCAGTGTCGTTCCACACCACCCTCTCATTTTTTCATTCGATGCCGAGGCAGATGATAAAACAGCAGAAGTGGTGGGTTACTGTACCTGATCCCCTTTGTTCTTCCATTTCTTTCTCTCACTTTCTTTCTATCACCTTTCAGTCTTTGCCCATTTCATATACAGCAGGGCCACACCTTTAATAAGCCTCAGTACTTCCATCAACCTGGGGGACCCCATCAAATCATTTTGGGACCTATATCATTATTTTTTGACATAAGAATCCGTGACAGTTTCTACAAAAAAGAGGACTTGCAGCCACTTCACTAAAAAAGGTGGCACTGAAATATTCCGTCCTTGAAATCTTGATTTGATCTGGCGGACTTCACGCTATCCTTCAGGTGTGGGAGAATATTGGAGTACATTGGACACCACTTTTTTCCAAGATTCATGAGTGCTCATCATATCATCATCCTGACTATGGGCCTCTACAAGAAAACTTTGTGAAACTCTCACATAATCGAGTACACAAAGTTCCTGGTGTCATCAGGTGTGGGATATATCTACCTGCGGTCAGACCATACTGAGTATGCCCAACCTCGTCTGATCTTGGAAGCCAAGCACTGTGGGCCAGGTCAGTACCTGGTTGGGAGACCACCAGGGAATACCGGGTACTGCAGGTATTTTTATCCTAACACAGGACACAGGACCGAGAAACTCTTTCTCCCCCTTTTTTTCCCCTGTAAGATACATTCAGAAATTGGTGCTGAGCCAGGCACAACTCACCAATTGGTCATTTGTTATTTATTGACATTTTTCTTCCAGTGATACTTTCAATACCTATTTAATTATTATAATTATAGGGAGAAAACTTCACACTCACATACATGGTTTCTACCACTGTAATTACTTGGAGACACCTATATAATTTTGCTCACAGAACCATTATGCCAATTTGTTTCTGTCATTTTCTTAGTTATTTAGACTATAGCCTTTCAATCAATATTTGTAACTATCAGTGTTTCCCCGCCCCCCTCCCTTTGCCTATAGTCTATATTTTATTAAGGTTGACAATAAAAGTTATATTTTAATGAAACTCATCATTTCATCATATTTACAAGTGTGCCCCAGAAAAGATATATAGTCTTTCTTTTTTCTTTTGGCTCCGGTACTATACGGGAACCATTCCTCCTTTTTTTGTACACCTTACAACCAGTCTCGGCACACTAGTGTGCCGCGGCACACCGGTTGAAAATGCCTGCACTAGACCATTGTTGAAAGCCATTTAACCTACCCATATATTTTTGGGGTGTAGGAGGAAACCAACCCAAGTATGGGGAGAATGTACAAACTCCACACAGGGCCAAAGTGGGAATCGAACCCATGACCTCAGTGCTGTGAGGCAGTAATTCCCCCCACTACACCATCCGTTCTGTTACTTGAAGTTGATTTTATACTGTTGTAAGCCGGTTAATGCTGCTTCTCTGCAGAAGCACTGGTCCCTTGATGGGGTGGTGGAAGCAGTTGGATAATGTCAAAGCTGGAAGGTCGCTGGGAGCGGTGACTGGATGGGGACTGACACAGCTAGCCAGAACATATTGGCCCCATTTATTAGGACACACTCATTTTGAAAAATCAATTTGCCACCCATCTATACTGTGTAAAAGTAAAGAGTAAACAGCTATACAGTAACTGCATTAACCACAGGCTCAACACTAGTTTTGGTGGCACAATGCACCTTTGTCAAGGGCTTCATGCACCAGAATGAACTATAGCTGTCTTATAAAGGACCAGTGGGACGGCCTGCAGAGGTAAGAATCAATCAAGCTAATACCACTTTCAGCCTGGCAGCAGTAACACGGGTTATTGCATGTGAATGTGCAGCAACCTGGGCTGCGGTGCAGTCTAAAAGGAGCCAGTTGAAATAATCTGGGTTTAGTGACTCTGTATTTCAACTTGAGTAGCGAGCAGTGTTGAACAGTGGTCGTCATCACAAAGTGACGTCACCAACCCAGCACTAAGCCGGGTCAGGGTGCCGGTCTGATAGGGGTCTCACCAAGTCGCACCGAAGAAGGACTTGTGTACAAAACCCGGGTGCGACTCGTCATTTGCTGTCTGAAAGTGGTATTACAGTGCTGAAGACTCCACATGTGTACAACGCATCACTAGGCTCTATCCCGGAAGTGATGTGACATCATCAAGTGTTTCTTACAGCAGCCAATCAAAATGGAAAGTTCATGATAGCTTGCTCCATTAGAAAATGTCATTATATAATGATACAAAACAAGCTGAATTACATCATCATGGCCCCATCCCCCTTTACAATGCTGGAAATATTTGCATTGTAAAGCAGGTGGTGGGGCCATGATGACACGTTCACACCATCGTGCCCTCATGCTGTCCACTTCTGCTGCCCAATGCACCTTGCCTCAAAGACCTGGCTGCCCCGAGCAGTCGTCACTATGCACTGACCTGTGAATAGGTTCTTTGGTAATGCGTGTAAACTTCATGTCACCTCACTTCCCTCCTGCTACAGCCCACTGTGGCTCTTCAAGCAGCTCTATCACTTCGCAGTATTTCAGCACCTAGCCAGTATCCTCTCACTTGCTATAAGGTAAAGGGGCGGTGCTTTGGGTAGCCGGGGGCAGGGCTATGAACTCTGGTTTTGGTGGGCGGAGCTTTGGGGCAGTAATAGCTGATACAGGTCTTTCAGCAGACAAAATGAATAGGCAGGTCTTCAGGTGGTTGTGGCGGAGCTTTGAGTGGCTGTGGAGGAGCTTTGGGAGGCTGTGACAGGGCTTAGAGCAGCCAGAGGGGCAGAGCTTTGGCAGTGCCGGGGAAATGGGTGTCAGCTGGGGGTGTGACTTTGAAAAGGCAAAGTTAGTGGGCAGGCTTTCTGTCGTACAGCCTGGGGTAAATGTTTGCAGTTTCCTTTCGGCCCCCTGGCGTGGAGCTTTGAATGGCCAAGGGTGAATGGGCTGACGTTCTTTTGATGGCTGCTGCTAGTGGTGACAGGAAAAAAAATTCTGTCGACACTGCTGTGGATCATGTGGGCCTATTTTTACTGGGGGCCTGGAGCTGCAGCTCCATCCGCCCCATTATTAATCCAGCCCTGGATATGCATACTGTATGTGCATTTCTATGATCAATTCCTTTCAGGCTAACCAACATCAGGCTTCCGCTACTTTTTAAGTTGGGTACACACTACAGCGATGCTGGCACAATACGCCGTTATGTAACAACATATTACCTACATCACTCAGTGTGTATGGGGAATTGCGCGCTCCGGCGGACGCTAGCGATGGACGCTTGGTTCTATGTACTGCACATAGAACCAAGCGTCCATCGCTAGCGTCCTGTATTGTGCTATGAAGGACGGAACATGTTTGTTCCGACCTTCATTAGCATTGCCACAGTGTGTACACACGATCTAGGGCTGACAGGTATTCATTCTGACGTTGGAACAAATCCCCGTCGCTCGAGTGTGTACCCACCTTTAGTACTGTATGCTTCACAATTTGTGTTATAACATTTTCCTCTGCCTAGATTGTTTCTGGCTACAACAGGGTTAATATCTCAGCAGCTTCTCTGCCCTATGCTATTGGGCTTCCTCTGAAAGATGAAACATTGTATCTACAGTATCTACATGTCGGACAACAGTGTTCATATTTCAGCTGCAGTTCTACCCTGTACCATTAAGTTCCTCTGAAAATAGTAACATTGTATGTTTGACACAGAGGTATAACGGCTGCTGTCTTTTACTTTGGGCATCATTAAGTATTATGCCAATTCAGTGGTTTTATAACTCATTATTTATAGGACTTTTAGTACTTACAAAGTGTATTACAGTACTTTGACTTAACATGACTCAATGTTTATGTGAAATAGCCCAGAATTTCGAACCTGATGAAATTAATTAACCTAAGTGACCTTATTACTGTCTTTTTTGTGCTTTTTTTTTTCACTTTTACCATTAAGTGATATACTTGCTCGACATTTTGTGGCTGCTGATAGTGTCTATTATAGGGGTTCCCAGCCACAGTCCTAAAAGCACACCAAACTGTGCATGTTTTACGGATAGCCATACTTGAGCACAGGCTGAGGTGGCTAATTTATACCTCAGTTATTTTGATTTAACCATGTGTTCTCAAGCATTGATATCACTAAACCTGGATTGTTAGTATTCCTAGAGGACAGAAGTTGAGAAACATTGGTCTTTCATTTCTTACTCAGAGACTTTTAAATGGCTAAAAATTAATTTCTACCTTACAACGTCTAATTCTGGTATGTTGCATATGAATTTGTATCTCTCACACTTGCCATCTAATGTCAGTGACAAACAGAGAACAACAGAAGTGACTCTTCAATTCCATATGGACCCTATATATCCCTTTATTATCATGCAGAATTACTCTCTCACCCACCACTTAATGCACTGCAAAATGACAGAGAGCTGAAATGACTGTGTATAACCCGTCACCTGCCCTATCTCTTTTAGTGGTGTGTTTTTTGACTTTCTCATCCCCTGTCCACTGTCCCTGTGGCAAAAGGGGACCGCAGCAGTCGCTATACTACTTTTAATTTTTAAGTTCCCCGTCCTCAAAACCACCACCACCTCAATTTGTTTTGTAGTCAAATGCAGGGGAGGGGGAATCCCCCATTTCCCCACAGCCTGGCTAGCAGCCACTACATGCAGTGTAAAGGGCAGAATGGAGCTGATGCACATGTCCAGTAGTAGCAAACTAAAGCTGGTGTGTGTGTGTGTGTGTGTGTGTGTGTGTGCGTGTGTGTGTGTGTGTGTGTGTGTGTGTGTGTGTGTGTGTGTATCTGAGGGGTCTATTCATGAAGCAGTGAAAAGTGTGGAGAGGTGAGTCAGTGGAGAAGTTGTCCATGGCAACCAATAGGCAGATTTGTATATATTTATAATATGGAAATTATAAATGTTACTTTAATGCTGAGTGGTTGCCATGGGAGGCTTCTCCACTGGCTCACTTCTCCACACTTTTCACTGCTTCATGAATAGACCCCTGAGTGCTCAATCATCACACCAGAGAGAGAATCTGCTAAGTGGCATACTGTAATCATTGGGCCTACATATGTCTGATTACTTTATTACATAAACTGCGCTTTGTTTTAGGCAGATTACAGCTTGTTACATGCTACTGTAATCATGCATTCTTCATGAGAAACCCCACTCCAGAAATCCTGCATTTACCCCTATATTTGATCTCGCTGGACTAGATAATGGATTACCCACTAGATTACCATTTATGAGACTGTGGTGAGATCCTATATATTAAGTGTTGTTTTCACTATTTCACCTTCTTCACCTATTGTATTTAATATATTTTGCCACGATCACCTGTGCATTTTGTGAATTTGATTTTTACATTTTTATTTCATATGTTAGTGTATAGAAAATGTGTAGCCTCATTCTTTTAAGCAATATGCATTAAAAGTTATATTTTATAAAACTCAATTTCATTTTGAAATGGAGACTTGAAAGGTTCCCTATTCTATGACTAACTCTTCATACCCTTCGTGAAATGGTACCCTTTACACTTGTAATGTTACTGAGGGTGAGCGTGCCCCCTACTAGACCATGGAGCTTCCCTGCCCTCTTCCATGTAACCTGAATGAGTCTCCCTCCTCTGAACCTGATCTCTAGGCTGATTGAGCCCTCTAGCTCCTCCCCTCATGACTATTTTTGTACTGTAATACCTCTCTTCCACTTTTTGTACCTACGAAACCTTGTCTTCAAATTATTATTTTGTTTGTTGAAGCCTATTGTCGTACTTACTTATGAGTGTCTTGTCATCTTTTTCCTCCATTTTATTTTGTACCTGTCGAAGTCGAAAAATATCACGGTACACACATCACGTACAAACTACACACAGATGGCATCCGTGCGCGTACTTGTTCTGCCGTGCGTGCACATATTTGCAATTTGCATATGGTCGCTCCCGCGGTCCTGCGTATTAGCGCGTGGTATGGGTAATTACGGTAGAGTTTGTGATCGCATGGAAAAGCCATAAAAACACATTACATATTTAATCCAAATAGTGCACAATGTACACATAGTCTCCCTGCACCACACCAGCAAGTTACACTAGTTTAAATGGTATCAGAACAAAGGGATTCACCTTTACAGTATAGGAGGGTACAGAACTAGGTTATAAGATGGTGTTTGGTATCCAGCTGTAGGGTATATTAAGGGCAATATTCCGGTGTTGGTTTGCAGAAGATCGCACGTTCCTGCGAATAGTTTTGTGCAGGAGCAGAATATAAATATTAACTGTATTTACTGTACATTTGGTATGCGGCGGGAACCCAGAGGAGACCACCTGCAAGTGCACCTGGAACAGACATCGCCCACCTATTCAAACTGACCTATGACCTCTCCTGTACTGTAAATGACCATCCCTGTGTCCAATGGACATAGAGATTACAGTTTCCATTGTGTGCTTGGCGGCGTGAGGCATCTGACTCTAGTATAGATTGGAATACGTAAGTCGTGAGGAGACTTACACAGGAGTGTGGTAGGGAATTGTGTTGTGACCCATATAGTTTTTTTATATGCTCCGGCTGAGGTTTCACAGCTTGTGATTCGATTCCAGTGATCGTAGGGCGGATAGGTAACAAGTACCTATACGCTGTGCGATTGGACCGCATGTTTGTGGGTGTGATACATAGTGCAACTTGATACCCCTTTTACAAGCTTTTGCGTAAAATCGCGGTATCATTAGCGCCGTGTAGAGCATAAGCAAGCGTGATTTGTGTATAAGTGGTCTCTCTCAGGAAAATCTTCAACGGTAGATATTAACTGGAAAAGGTAAATCACTCCTTACACTTCCAGTGAAACAGAAACCAATTACGAACCTCACTGGGTATGCGGTGGTCACTATTGGAGTGAGTCGTGGTACATCAGCGGAGAAGGAGTGGGTGAAAGTGTTCTTTCACCGTCTGCTTATATTGAGTATTTTGGTGTTTGTGGGAAAAAGCCCACAATTACGGGAGCCAGTTGCTCAACTAAGAGACGTATGGTAGCTAGGGTTCAGGCAGAAGAGTTGCGGGGTTTATAATGTGTGAGAAATATAGTCCACACGCTGAAGTTTATTGTGACGAATGGGTACGTATGACTGACAAAGATAGGGTATCATTCCCTAGGGTGGGCAGCTTTGAGCAAGATGTAATGCAGAACTTAAGGATAAGGATATGTCTGATAAAATCCAGAAAACAAAGGATTAGACATACGGATTGTTTAAATCTATGGCAGCAAGAGGGTGATGTGCAAAGGGAACAAGCTCGCACAGCAGGGTCCAAACCTAGCAGCCACCATACAGAATACTCAGGATACTCAGGTGGGCACGGCCCAACCACCAAGGGTTGTAGCAATGCCCCCTAGCGGAGGGATAAGTGAGGTCGTGTCCACAGGTAAGTACGGTACCATACACTATGCAGAAACAATAGCTCCTCACATTATAGAGTCAAACCAGAATGATGTAATTGAATTAAATCCTGTCAGGGTGATTGCAGTCCCCAATGGGAAGACTGACGCTCAGGGAGTTACTCCCATCAGGAACATTGCCATGCATTATCCTTGGTCCCGAGCAGAGTTAAGGTCAATTATGTCAGAATTTCCCAATCCCAGAAAAGATCTAGTCGGATGCCAGAAGTTCATTAAAGAGTTAGGTAACGCCCATGAGCCCACAAATAAAGATTGGCGAACAGTGCTACGGGTGTGTTTACCCTCAAATATTGACAACACAAAATTCATAACAGATTGTAAATTAGACACAGAGGTACCTCTCACTGATGAATACAATCAGGAGAATGTACGGCAAATCAATCTGCAATTAGGAGTATATTTCCCTACTGTTGTCAAATGGAATAAAATCTTCTCCATAAGACAAAAGGAAGGTGAAATGGCATCCGAATATTTCCATCGGGCACTGCAGGAAATGGCTAGATACACTGGGATCGAGGATATTAAAGATAATGCTCACCATAGGGAGGTAGCTGTTTCAGTATTAATGGACGGGTTAAAACAGGAACTGAGAACAAGAGTACAGACCTCTCTACCTAACTGGAGAGGTATCTCGGTGGCTGCATTGAGAGAGACCGCTATCGAGCACGATAGGAACATCAGTAAGCACAGGGAGTCACAGGGGGATAAGCTAATGACAGTAAGTATACAGGCTCTTACAACAAAATCACATCAGCCAAGACCCCAGACCCCTGATAGTAAGTCACGTGTAGTAATATGCTATAATTGTCGAAAGGAAGGACATTATGCAAGGGAATGTATGAATAAAGGTACACATTGTGAGGAAACCACGCTTCGCTGGGATGGTGGTTACCCTCTGTGGGATTCAATTCACTCGGGCAGATCAGAATATATAAAAAATAAGTCTTTATTATGATAGCACAACACCAAAAAATAGTCACATGTTACAGGGTAATTGGTAGCACATATCCCCCAGCAGCCTCTTGCAGTCAGCATCCATAAGTAGCAATAGCAATAATCTGTATCCTTACCACTACCTCTTGCTAGACAGTCCTGTATCCCCCAGCCTGGGGTACTGGCTCACACTGACCCTGTCCTGGTAGGGTTTCCTCTGGTGGCACAGCGATGCCCAGCTCAGAGTGTTTCCTGCTGATGTCTGATTCACAGGATCCACCACAATAGACTCTCCTCCATTGAGACCTGCTTTCCTTATATACCTGACTGGCAGCTCCCCTCTGGTGCCAATCAGTCTACTCAGGAGGTTGGGTCAGGATATCCCAAGGCTATTTCAGCCAGTATCCTGCTGTGGAGACCCATTGTACATCCTCTGGGAGTTCTAACCTAATTACCTCCCAGATGACCTGATGACCTAGATAAATAATTTGGGCTGGCAGCTATCTTACCAGTCACTCAGTCATTGTTCTGATTACATTACCAGCAACACCTATCACACCTCACACAATGGACTCATATATGTGATACAAATGGTAATGAGCTAGCACAGCTGCCTGGCTCTCCTCCTGTCACACACTATGGCCTGTCCTGCTATAGTCACACAATATGGCAATTGTCTTTATATCTCCAATACATACCATATTGCAGGTAATAGCAAGGGCAATGAATACCTAATAACATGAAATAACAGTATACATGATACACCTACGCTCTGGTGTATATACCTAGACTGGGCCAAGGATTAAAAAGTACATTAAACTGTGAGAAATGAGTGATGAATAAAAAGGTTCTCAGTCCAAGTCCATCTCGTTTCGTTACATATACCTCCCCCACTTTTTAAACTTAAGCGCCAGTCTCTTCTGCAGATACTACTGCAGGTTGTATGTTGACCTCCGCATGTTGAAACAATTCCTGCTGGTCTGTGCACCACTTCCAGCGTTTACTTGTTGTCCCATGTTGTTCTCTTGTAACCACCAGCACCAGTCAGTTCCCCGAACCTCTGAAGGAAGTCTCTGTCTCCGTCTCCAGTAGCTTGTCTGAGCCCTACTGTCTGAGTGACCTACCCACTGCCTTTCCTTGGTTGCCTGGGGCCCTGCATGGCTTCGCCTCCACCTCCCCCAGTTCCTATCTGTCCTGGGGTTACTTATTTCCCCAGTCTGCGCCCGCTTATGGACTGACTGCCTGCAGGATTCCTGCTGCTCTTTACTTCCCCCAGGGACTACTGACAGTGATAGCACACAGTCCTCAATGTCTTGCTGTCTATGCTGCCTACCCTCCTCCTGTGTCTGACTGTCACTGATGCAGCCGTGCTGTAACTTATTCTGGCAATCTGCACAGTTGGCTGTGTAGCGATCTACATCCCTTGCTAAACCTAACCACATGAAATGCTGCCTGAGCCGGGCTCTTGTTCTTCGTTTTCCCCAGTGACTGGTACCTGCCCTATGGGCCTGAGCTAGGAACAGACCCCGATATTCGGGTGGGACTACCAGCCTGTACTTATGATTTGGACTGGACACGGTATGCAGTAATCCATCCATCCAAACACATTCCTCTGGCATCCCTGTCTCATATGCCCTATCTGCAATTGCCCGCATCCCATCTAGTTCTGGATCTAGTAACTGGGCTTCTTGCAGTCTAGACTTAGCCTCCTCCCCTAGGACTAATACCCCCTCAGGATGGTCTTGGCTACTCACCCTCAGAGGTCCGGAGGTGGGGAAAATGGGTTGCTGATACCCAGTTGTCACTGGTGTGTAGTGGTGAAAGTTCTTCCTTTGCCTGTTGCTTTGCTTTTCACCAACAATAACATTGCAAGTGGCATTTACCCCCCTCGCCTCTGGCGCATCAGGGGGGTAATGTTTGTTTTTCAAACAGTGGCTCCTGCCAACAACACCCATGGGTTGGGATTGATCCAATTGACCCTAACTTTCTGGGACACTCCCGACGGAGATGCCCCCAATGTCCACATCGATGGCACTGCTTCCAGACTTTTCCCAAGTGTCCTCGGTTGCTGGGTCGCATTGGGCCTTCCTTCTGTACCTTTTGTGGCTTTTCCTGGGACTGTGGCTTCCACTTGGCCACCCAATCCTGAAGGTTGAGTAAAATGTCAGGCAGCCATGCTTTTACTGACCCAAGACCTTTTTTCAAGATCCACCGACTCAGAACTTCCTGCAGGTCTCGGCAAAGCTGATCGTAGTCACAGCTTCCACTGCGCACTGCTGACTGGCCTGTGGTGGGTTTGGTCTGCACGGTAGCTGCGATCTCAGGAATCTTTACTGGCTGTTCCTGAAAGAATAGTGCCAGGTCTGTGGACTCCAGTGGCATCTGCTCCTCAGGTATTGAGATGGTGTAGTAACTCACCCCAGTTTCCTTGGACCATTCCCCCACCATTTCTGGGAAGTTCTCCTGCCTTTCCTTAATAACGCTCACCTCAGATGGTTTTGCAAATAGCATGGCCCCATCACTCAGTACCAACATACGGGGTTGCTCCTGGTGCACACCTGATTGCCTGGCATCCAGAATCTCTGCTACATGAGTCCCAACATTAGAGAATTCTATTGCTGGGACCTCCACTGTTTTCATACCGATTGCCTCATCGAGTAGGGACATGTCCCATTGGTGTAGTTTTCCCACTAGCTGTGTCCTGGAGTCATCACGGTTAGTAGAAATTTCCCTTGCCCGGCATATTTCCTGGATCTTCTACAGGTATAGGGAGCTGTATCTCTTCATGGCTCACATTTCTTATAAGTCCTCTGACTGGCTTTCTCTGAGAGCTGTGTTTTCCGTGTTGTGCTGTCCCTGCAAGGCTCTTGGACTGCAAACGCTTGCATTCCTCGCAGCCTCCCGGTTCTTGTGATACCGGACTGAGTGATCCCACTGCTGCCGCCAATTGTGAGGAAACCACTCTTCGCTGGGATGGTGGTTACCCTCTGTGGGATTCAATTCACTCGGGCAGATCAGAATATATAAAAAATAAGTCTTTATTATGACAGCACAACACCATAAAATAGTCACATGTTACAGGGTAATTGGTAGCACGTATCCTCCAGCAGCCTCTTGCAGTCAGCATCCATAAGTAGCAATAATCTGCATCCTTACCACTACCTCTTGCTAAACAGTCCTGTATCCCCCAGCCTGGGGTACTGGCTCACACTGACCCTGTCCTGGTAGGGTTTCCTCTGGTGGCACAGCGATGCCCAGCTCAGAGTGTTTCCTGCTGATGTCTGATTCACAGGATCCACCACAATAGACTCTCTTCCATTGAGACCTGCTTTCCTTATATACCTGACTGGCAGCTCCCCTCTGGTGCCAAACAGTCTACTCAGGAGGTTGGGTCAGGATATCCCAAGGCTATTTCAGCCAGTATAGTGCTGTGGAGACCCATTGTACATCCTCTGGGAGTTCTAATCTAATTACCTCCTAGATGACCTGATGACCTAGATAAATAATTTGGGCTGGCAGCTATCTTACCAGTCACTCAGCCATTGTTCTGATTACATTACCATCAACACCTATCACACCTCACACAATGGACTCACATATGTGATACAAATGGTAATGAGCTAGCACAGCTGCCTGGCTCTCCTCCTGTCACACACTATGGCCTGTCCTGCTATAGTCACACATATGGCAATTGTCTTTATATCTCCAATACATACCATATTGCAGGTAATAGCAAGGGCAATGAATACCTAATAACATGAAATAACAGTATACATGATACACCTACGCTCTGGTGTATATACCTAGACTGGGCCAAGGATTAAAAAGTACATTAAACTGTGAGAAATGAGTGATGAATAAAAAGGTTCTCAGTCCAAGTCCATCTCGTTTCGTTACACACATAATGTATACCGACCCCCTAGACCAGGATATGAACCACGCTATAACACACATAATTGGGAACAGGGACCACACAGAGGGGAAACACGGAGGTATCCACCTAGGAGGGACTGGCAGACCTCAGAAAACTCTCAGTTATCCCTCTCACATATCATAGCTGCCAATGCGTTGCTAGAGGGTCCCACTACACAATAGGGGTTGGGCCACACCTGTAGTCTGCAGCCAGTGAAGTTGATTGCTAGCCTTGGTAGTGAACCTGAGGTCACGGTTGATGTAGCTGGTGTATCATTACCATTTTTTGTAGATACAGGGGCGGCAAGGTCAGTGTTGAATTCCACATCAGGTGTAAAGAACACGGGAAAAATGATTTCGGCAATGGGAGTAACAGGAACGGTGCAACAATACCCTTTGAGTAGACCTGCAGAGATTACGATAGGGCCCTTGCAAACCAAACATTCTTTTCTGCTGGCTGCATCGGCTCCGACTAATCTACTCGGCAGAGATCTATTGTGTAAAATGTGGTGTGTCATATACTGTACTTCTGAGGATGTCTTTTTAGATATACCTGAGAACCATGCTCAAGAAGTACAAGATATACTAGACACCCCTCAAAGGCTAATGTCGCATTCTACTGTTATAGATACGTGTCCATCAAAGGTAGAGGAAATGATCTCGCAAATACCGGGTTCCCTTTGGACCAAAGATGGACAGGACACTGGATTGATGGCATATGTAGCTCCAGTAGCAGTACAAGTAAAAGATGGTAGGATAGCTCCAAAAATCTCTCAGTATCCTCTGAAGCCAGAGGTAGAGTTAGGAGTGTACCCTGTCATAGAGCGGCTGCTACAGCAGGGCATCCTAGTCAGGACGTCCAGCACTGCCAATAGTCCCATCTTCCCTGTGAAAAATAGTGGGGGGAGGGGTTACAGGCTAGTGCAGGATCTAAGGGGGATAAACAAGATAGTTGAGAGCAAATTCCCCGTAGTGCCCAATCCAGCTGTCATCCTCATGCAAATTCCCTCTACTGCAAAATACTTCACTGTCATTGACCTCTGTTCTGCTTTCTTTTCTGTCCCTCTTCACCCTGACAGCCAATACCTCTTCGCTTTTACATACAGGGGAGTACAGTACACCTGGACTCGTCTCCCCCAAGGTTTAATTGACAGCCCGAGTATTTTCTACCAGGCCTTGCATGACTGTTTACAATCCTTTCAACCTGAGAGTGGATCAGTACTAATACAGTATGTTGATAACTTATTGTTGTGTTCTGAGTCACTCGAATCAACCTTGAAAGACACGAAACAACTTCTGTTTCATCTTTCCCATACAGGACACAAGGTTTCAAAGGATAAGTTGCAATTGTGCCAGACCAGGGTCAAATATTTGGGACACTGCTTGACTCAAGGACTTAGACACCTCATCGCTGATAGAATACAGGCGATTCGCGTCCTGACTCTACCACAAACTCAGCAACAGATCCGCACTTTCCTTGGAATGAGTGGGCACTGTCGAAACTGGATTCCAGGGTTCTCTATACTGGCTTTACCTTTACAATAAATGGTCTCTTCGAACAAACCGGAACGGATCTCTCACACAGATGAGTCCGAACTGGCATTTGAGAGCCTCAAACAGTGTCTATCACAGGCACCTGTATTAGGTATGCCAGATTATGAGAAACCTTTTGAATTGTACGGTACTGAAAGTGCTGGGTGCGCAGCAGGTGTCTTAACACAGAGACATGGTGATGCCAGCAGACCGGTAGCCTACTACAGTGCACAGTTGGACACTGTAGCGTGGTCTCTCCCCACTTGCTTGCGAAGTGTTGCAGCGATAGCTTTGCTGGTAAGTAAAAGCGAAGATGCAGTGTTAGGACCTGACCTGACCATTCATACACCTCATGCAGTATCAGCCTTACTGAACTCCGCCCAAACCAGACATGTCTCATCTGCTCGGTTTACAAAGTGGGAATTATCACTGATGGCCCCGGTAAACATCACCATTAAGAGCTGCAGCTCACTAAATCCTGCAACCTACTTGCCAAGTGTGCCTGGACAGGCACAAAGGGTGGAGGATGAGAATAATGGTGAAGGAGGATTTAGTGCAGATACTGATATGCATGATTGTATGGAATTGCTGAATCAGACTTTCACGGCGAGACCTGACATCAGTGACAACCCACTGGAAGGAGAAGACTTTACCTTCTACACTGACGGTAGTTGCCACAGACAGACAGAATCGGGAGACTTGTGCACTGGATATGCAGTTGTAGATGACGAAGGTATCATAGAAGCTGAACCCTTTGGCCCACCGCACTCAGCACAAGTTGCTGAGTTGGTCGCCCTAACCAGAGCATGTGAATTGGCCAAGGGTAAGTCAGCTAATATATACACAGGCTCTAGGTACGCCTTTGGAGTGGTGTATGATTTTGGGGCCCTATGGCACCTCAGAAATTTCATGACGGCAGCTGGCACACCTGTAGCACATGCGTTCCACATCAAAAGACTTTTGACAGCAATACAAGAACCAGACAGAGTGGCTGTTATCAAGTGCAAAGCACACACTTACAACCAAGACCCAATTTCACTTGGTAACAGCCGGGCAGACGAAGCTGCTAAATCAGCAGCAAGCACCCCCATACAAACGAACATCACATCACTGATGACATATAACACGGTCAACACACAACAGTTAATTGAAATGCAAAATTTGTGTTCCCTACAGGAAAAGGCAGTCTGGAGGTCAAAGGGGTATGGCCAGGAGTCCTCAGGACTTTGGATAGGTGGATACGGTAAGCCGGTGGCCCCCAGAGCATATCTTCCAAGTCTAGCTGAGGCGGCACATGGTCTGACTCATCTGGGCAAAGAGGGTATGTGCAAGCTGGTAAGAGCCTACTGGTGTGCGCCAGGATTCTCTTCTCATGCAGGTAAGAGAGCAATGACATGTTTTACTTGCTTGAGGAAGAATATTGGTAAGACAATACCAACAGAGCCATCCCATATCCCTCCAACAGACGGACCTTTTCAGGTAATACAAATCGACTTCATACAGTTACCACCCTATAGGAATTTGAAATATGTGTTAGTATGTATTGATGTATTTTTCAACTGGGTAGAAGCGTTCCCTGCTGCCACAAATACTGCTACGTTCACTGCAAAGAAAATTGTGCAGGAATTTGTGTGTAGATATGGTATCCCTAGAATAATTGAAAGTGATAGGGGTACCCATTTTACAGGTGAAGTCATTCAGGTCATGTGCAAACTGATGGGAATTAATAGCAAGCTGCATACTCCGTACCGGCCACAGGCGAGTGCAAAGGTAGAGAGAGTGAACAGCACTATTAAGAACAAGCTGAGCAAAGTGATGGCTGAAACTGGATTGCTGTGGCCAGAAGCTTTACCACTAGTGTTGTACAGCATC
Source organism: Pseudophryne corroboree (assembly GCF_028390025.1). Taxonomy (NCBI): domain Eukaryota; kingdom Metazoa; phylum Chordata; class Amphibia; order Anura; family Myobatrachidae; genus Pseudophryne; species Pseudophryne corroboree. Next base: position 968,700,514 of record NC_086445.1, on the reverse strand, counting down.
AGAACCACTCCCAGGTCTCCACTTAACTTATCACCCTTTGAAATTCTTTTTGGTCGACAACCTCATGTAATGATAGACCCCCAGGATGATTTGAAATGAAATAATGAAGTGACTGAGAAATATTTGGTTGGGATGAGCCAGCAGCTGAGAAATCAACAAAGAAATCTAAAGCTGGTGATTCCTGACCTACCGAACAGTAATTGTCATGACATTGAGCCTGGGGATTATGTGATGATTCGAAATTTCTTACGCTCAGGTTGTCTCGTAGACAGGTGGGAAGGACCATACAAAGTCTTGTTAAACAGCATGACAGCATTGAAGGTCGCCGAAAGAGAGACTTTGGTCTACTCGTCCCACTGCAAGAAGGTCGCTGACCTGGAGAGAACTCATGACAAAGAGCAGGGTGTAGAGAACCTCGTATCACTAGAGTGTTTGTTCGGGGAAAGTTGAGAGGCAGGACTGTTGAAAGGCACCTGAGCACGGAGAGCAACAAGATCTAAGACGGTTGTTGCACCATTTTTTTTTCACCCCATTTTCCTTCTTTCCCTAACGAAATGGATCTATCACAAGAGACTGCGTTTCGGGTTTTACTAGTAATTCTGTTTTTGATCAGGACAATTTGTTTTGGGGAGGGTCCCAGAGAGGTCGAACAGGGATCTGGAATCTGGAATGGGTTCTGATGGCGAGTACAAATTTGTAGGATCTCAGGAACAGCACATCACTCGAGTAAAGGCTGGTATCAGAAAGGGCTCTGGTAGTCATGGAGCTCGGAGGCACTGTGAAGGGTTATTGTCTGATGAATATTGTATTTGTAGGTATTGTGAGAATATAGTAGAAGATGGGTGCATCCAGAGATGTCAGTCCAACCTTAATATCGACATGGACCGCCATCCGTTGAGTGATTACCACTCACTAGTGGGTAATGTCTTAAACCAGACAGAATGCTGGGTGTGCTCACAGGTACCTCAAGGTCAGAGTAAGTCAGGATTAGTACCATACCCTTTAGCAATAGATGAGGTACTCAAATTATGGGGTGGGAGACCGGTGGACAAGAAATTCAATATCCCCAGGCCCCCTAGCTTGAAGCTCCACCAGTATCATGTAGACAGGTCCTTATTGTGTTTTAATATTACCGAAAACCAGGAAATTGGGAAGTGACGTAGTATAACCAGACAATGACCTTTTCACACAGAGCTGATAAGATACCCATAGACTCTGAACTTGTACGCCAAATAGCCAACAGTGGGAGGTATTTTCGGTATAGGTATACCCGTCAGGGTGTTGTGCCCATATCATCCAGCCCGATACTTGTACTGAGCAAATGGGAGAACTAGGGATTGTTTTCTCTATTGGAAAGTTTGCAATATGGTGATGTCACATTTTGTCCCCTATGTTCTCCCAGATGATGCCTATTTCATATGTGGGAGGAAAGCGTACAAGTGGCTTGCCCCGAGCTCTAAGGAATTGTGTTATATTGGGAGAGAACTACCGGAGGTCATGACCATAACCCACGATAAAATGAAAGACGTTCACCACAGTGCTCAGACTCCTTATACTCATACTCACTATGAACACATCATCAAGAGATACCTCATAGATAGGGCAGAGCACGCAGCCTCTGATTTGATCCACAAATCCACCGGGATTCAGTTCCTTCTCGCATTAGACATCACCTGTACTGCCAGAGGAACTATAAATTATAGGTATATCCATGCGCTAGCGAACTTGATAGATAATATCACTGAGATGTATGATGACACCTTCAGGTATACTGGAAGGGAGTTACAAGCCTACAAGAAGGAACTGATCCAGCACAGGATGGACCTTAATTACGTCACAGCCGTAACAGGTGGGTACTGTGTTACTCTGGCAACTTAATATGGTGTGAAGTGCTGTACATATATTACGAACAGCACTGACGACCCCACGGAGATCATCGATCAGAAGATGGACAAGATCTTGCAGTTGAAGTGGGAGTTGAGGAGGAAGCACAACCTTACCTTAGCGACTGTGGGTAATGAACTGACCGGCTGGGTCTCATGTTTGAACCCACGCAAATGGTTCCCAGGTTTAGGAGAGTGGGCTCAAAATGTAATTATGAGTGTGGGGAAGTTTCTCCTTTGTATCCTGGGAGTCATCATAATAATTGGTTTGATATTTAGGTGTGTTCAAATTCTAACACGGCGCAAGCGCGGGACAAATTTGATGAGTCTAAGGAGTGAGGATGCTGTTACAGCAGCAGATTTAATTTATGATCCATCCATAGAGACAGTGTTATAAGGATTGCAAATGAATTTCATGGCCTGTTTCTTTCACCCGTTTTTCTTTATCTCCCCCTCTGCCCAGATACATCCAACCGGAAAAGACATCAGCCCTACCCAAAAGTGTTTATGTGAATGTATTTTTATATATGTGTCTTATCTTCATCTCTGCAACCTCCAGTTAATGGCACACATAGTCAACAGGTGATATCCACATATACTAGCACTCACGTATGTTCCCCCTCCATGTATCATCAACTACATTTACCATTGTGGTCAGGTGTACTATATCTTTATATTTAGTAAGATGTAGTCACGGTGTAAAGGACAGAGTATGATTACCGATTAGTAAAAGAAAACAAATACTGAGCAACATCCCCAAACAGGTAATTTCAACTTTAAACTTGTCATTTAAGTTGTACTTGTACATGTCTCTGGACATGGCTACTAATAACAAATGCACAGACAAAATTCTTAAAGCTATGTGTGCAAATGCTAGGAGCTTAGGAGACAAAATTCCAGAGCTAATTGCAATAATGACAAGGGATAACCTGGATTTTGTGGCAATTACAGAGTCTTGGTGCAATGAGAATCATGACTGGGACTTAGCTATACCAGGATACAATTTATTTAGGAAAGATAGAATAGGAAGAATAGGAGGAGGGGTAGCAATGTATGTGAAAAAAAGCATAAATGCTACTTTAATACAAAATATTGAAGCCAAAACTGAGGCCCTTTGGGTCACCATAGAAACTGGGAAGAAGGACATTATTCGCATTGGGGTGATCTATAGACCACCAGGCCAGGGGCAGGATTTGGACAGGAACCTATTGTTGGACATCTCTAAAATGGCTTTTAAGGGAGAAGTCATAATCACGGGAGACTTTAATTTACCTGATGTAAATTGGGAGGGGTCTTTTGCAAGTTCAGCTACAAGTGGCAAATTTTTACATTCCAGACAGGGAGCATCTCTCAAGCAATTGGTGAGGGAGCCCACTCGCAAAGACTCAATATTAGATCTAATTCTTACAAATGGTGATAGGATATCTGATATATGTGGATGAGCACCTGGAATCCAGTGATCATCAAGCAGTATGGTTTAGTATAAAGACAGGATCCAACTCCTGTCACACAAAAACAAAGGTGTTGGATTTTAGAAATGCTGACTTTGCAAAAATGGGGAGATGTTTAAGTGATTCATTGGCAGACTGGAGGTACTTGGAAGGAGTGCAGGAGAGGTGGAAAAAACTGAAAAGTGCAATGCTAAGTGCAACAGACCTTTGTATCAAAATGGTTAGGAAAAGCACCAGGAAAAGGAAGCCAGTGTGGTTCACAAAAGAAGTATCAACTAGTGTGAAAGCAAAAAAGATGGCTTTTAGGAAATACAAACAGACTCAAAATAATAACGACAAAGAGGTGTATCTGGACAGACGGAAGGATGCTAAGAAAGTGATCAAACGTGCAAAGGCAGAAGCTGAGGAGAAAATGGCCCAGTCAGTAGATAAAGGGGGCAAAACTTTTTTAAGTATACAAGTGAAAGGAGAAAATCAAATGGAGGAATAATAAGACTTAAGACAGAGAGTGGGCATTTGGTGGAGGGAGACAAGTCAATAGCAGATCACCTAAATAATTATTTTTGCTCAGTATTTACTACAGAAGAAGGGATGGGGCCACAGTTAAGTTGCAAGGACATTCATAAAAATAAGGTAGATGAAAATACATTTACAGAGGAGAAGGTCCTAACAGAACTTTCAAAACTAAAAGAGGATAAATCAATGGGACCAGATGGGATACACCCAAGGATACTCAGAGAGCTAAAATATGTGCTGGTTACACCTTTAACAGAATTATTTAACCAGTCACTAAATACAGGTGCTATTCCAGAGGACTGGAAAAGAGCAAATTTAGTTCCACTGCACAAAAGTGGAAGCAAGGAAGAACCAAGTAACTACAGACCAGTAAGCCTTACATCAGTAGTAGGGAAAGTAATGGAAAAACTATTAAAAGAAAGAGTAGTGGAATATCTTAAATCAAACAACTTACAGGATCAAAAACAGCATGGATTTACTGGTGGGAGATCATGCCAAACAAATCTTATTGACTTTTTTTGACTCTGTGATGAAAATAATAGATCAAGGGGGAGCTGTAGATGTAGCATATCTAGACTTTAGTAAGGCATTTGACACTGTCCCACATTGCAGACTGCTAAATAAACTTGAAAGCCTGGGGGTGGATTATAAATCAGTTAAATGGATAAGAACCTGGTTGCAGGATAGGAAACAGACAGTCGTAGTTAATGGAGTGCAATCTATGGAGGGAAATGTTACCAGTGGAGTACCCCAGGGTTCTGTACTTGGTCCAGTTCTCTTTAATATCTTTGTTGGTGACATTGCAGATGGTATTGAAGGGAAGATATGCCTTTTTGCAGATGATACAAAGATATGCAACAGGGTAGACACACCGGGAGGGGTCAAACAAATGATTAATGACCTAGGTAGGCTTGAGAAATGGTCAAGAACGTGGCAACTACAGTTTAATGCTAAAAAAATGCAAAATCATGCACTTGGGTCTCAAAAACCCAAAGGCTAAGTATAGTATCAAGGGTACTATAATGGAAACTACTGAGGAGGAAAGAGATTTAGGAGTCACTATTTCAAGTGACTTGAAGGCAGGAAAGCAATGCAACAAAGCAATGAGAAAGGCAAGTCAGATGCTTGGTTGCATAGGGAGAGGAATCAGTAGCAGGAAAAAAGAAGTGATAATGCCACTGTATAGGTCATTGGTACGGCCCCATCTGGAATACTGTGTCCAGTTCTGGAGACCCTATCTCCAGAAGGATATAAATACATTAGAGAGTGTACAAAGAAGGGCAACTAAAATGGTGCATGGCCTACATCACAAAACTTACCCGGAAAGGCTAAAAGATCTTAACATGTATAGTTTGGAGGAGAGAAGGGAAAGGGGGGACATGATAGAAACTTTCAAATATATCAAGGATCTTAACAAAGTTCAGGAGGGAAACATTCTTCAAAGGAAGAGAAGTATTAGAACTCGAGGGCATACATTGAGACTGGAGGGGGAGGAGGTTCAGGGGAAATTTAAGGAAAAATTACTTCACAGAAAGGGTAGTGGATAAGTGGAATAGCCTCCCATCAGAGGTGGTAGAGGCTAAGACTGTAGGGCAATTTAAACATGCTTGGGACAGGCATATGAATATCCTTACAAAGAATTAAGGTTAAAAAAGGGTTGAGATTGCCTAAAGGATAAAATAAAAAAGGGGCAGACTAGATGGGCCAAGTGGTTCTTATCTGCCGTCAAATTCTATGTTTCTATGTTTAAATGTGCACCCCATTTGTTGAAACAAGAAGCCGAAAAGAACTCGGTAGTGTTTATAGGCCCATTTACAGACCCTTAATACGGGATGAGAAGGATTTAATGTATACTTCGCAATACCTCGAAGCTTATTTAGAACATATACGGCACGATGATACATGCCCCTCAGACATTGATTCATACATACATGTTTTTTTACTATCCCACTAGGTAATACATTTCCCACCTACAACTCTTCCCCGATCATCCAAGCTCCTGTATATAATGTATAGATATTTTTCTGTTTATTGATTAGTTAGTGGCAGTTATTGATGACTGCCAAAGGGTGGAATGTCGAAGTCGAAAAATATTGCAGTACACACATCACGAACAAACTACACACAGATGGCATCCGTGCACGTACTTGTTCTGCCGTGCGTGCACATATTCGCAATTTGCATATGGTCGCTCCCGCAGTCCTGTGTATTAGCGTGTGGTATGGGTAATTACGGTAGAGTTTGTGATCGCATGGAAAAGCCATAAAAACACATTACATATTTAATCCAAATAGTGCACAATGTACACATAGTCTCCCTGCACCACACCAGCAAGTTACTCTAGTTTAAATGGTATCAGAAAAAAGGGATTCACCTTTACAGGATAGGAGGGGACAGAACTAGGTTATAAGGTGATGTTTGGTATCCAGCTGTAGGGTATATTAAGGGCAATATTCCAGTGTTGGTTTGCAGAAGAACGCACGTTCCTGCGAATAGTTATGTGCAGGAGCAGACTATAAATATTAACTGTATTTACTGTACATTTGGTATGCGGCAGGAACCCAGAGGAGACCACCTGCAAGTGCACCTGGAACAGACATTGCCCACCTATTCAAACCGACCTATGACCTCTCCTGTACTGTAAATGACCATCCCTGTGTCCAATGGACATAGAGATTACAGTTTCAATTGTGTTAGGTTTGGACTATTGTATAAAAAGCCAGCTGCATGCTCGGTCACACACAGACTCTGAAGGTCATCTACCCTGATGACTGAGGACCGGGACGGGAAGCGCAGGCGAAACTAAAACTTATGTACCATTGACTGTAGCCATTTTTCTATTGTATTGTATTGTTATCGTAACCCACCTTTCAGCAATTATATGTTGGTGTGTCGGAACCCGGCATTTTAAATACATTCTGGTGTCATGTCTCCTTTCCCTGCTAAGGTTATAAGTGTATCTCAGTCACATGTGTAGCTGCTAAGTGTTCATGGAGTATCCTTGGGTGTGTACGCACTGCGTGTACTTTGTTCGGCCAGTGCCGCGTTTGTACGCAAAGTACGTACACGGTACGGGGCTTTGTACGCTAATGGTGTAAAAAGTACGTAGGCTAATGATTGATTACAGCAGCCGCAGTGGCTCCATTTAAAGTGTATTGAATGTCTTTTTAAAGTGTTGCTTTTTGTCCTGTATGTAAATCAACTTTTACATACCCCACCCTTTTCTTTTCTGTACCCCATGTATACATTTTTGGCATATTCAATAAAAACTTAATATTGAATAAAAAAAAATTAGATTTTATATTTGTCAAAATGACAACTTAACTGATGATTTTCCCCCCCAAAAAAACTGCTCAGCAATTGTTGGGTTTTTTTGTGAGTGAATAAGGTGAAGAACATGAATTTAACCTTATCCAAAATTATTTTAGTAAAAAAGAAAAAAAAAGAAAAAAATTCTTATTTAAAAAAAAATATATTTTTTCTCAAACATCGGAACATCGGTCGAGAAGGTCGGTAACATTGGAATATCGGTAACATCGCGACCATCGCAATTTTACTTTTAACACCTCTGACAGCTGCCAGGTACACAGAGGGGGCTTGGGGGGGGGGGATTACACTTTCCCAGTGACTGCTAGTGTCAACAGCTGCTGGGTGGGGGGTCCTGCCATGCTGACCAATAAGCAATGATCGGCAGCACGGCAGACACAGGGAAGGGGGGGGGTGCAGGGAGACAGAGGTTCCGGTCCCTCTGACAGCAGCAGCACTGTTTATCTGACTGGTCGCATCCTGTGCGTCCAGGTCAGATAAAACACTTGCTGGTGTGGTCACATCTTATGCGATCATGCCAGGCTAGTGGTTAAAGTGTGCCCTAAAAAATGAGTACTTCTGGTCCTTCCCAAAATAACTTTATGTTATCTTAATTATTACCTCAGTTTGATTATACCACAAGCATGGATATCCTTAAATCCTGGATTGTTAGGGTACCTTAAGGACTGAATTTGGGAAACCCTGTTTTATACTACATTTTATTGCAGTTTCTGCTATATCTTAATATGAGAAACATGGTTCTAATGCTGGGAATGAGATCCAGTCAAGATCCTGGCGGTTGGGATCCCAGCAGTCAGAATCTTGACACTACTCGGAATGCCAACACCAGCATCCCGAACAGGGTCACCAGCCCGGCGCCGGATTCCCGACTGTGGGGGGAGATTGGGTTTAAACTGTGGGTAGGGGGAGGAGGGTTAGTATTAGGCTGCAGCCCCTGGGAAGTTAAACTTAGGCTGCAGGTAGGGTAGGTTTAGCCACTCCCAGGGAGGGCAAAGTTTAGGCTGCGGGGAGGGGGTTTAGGTCTAGGCACCACCTGGGAGGGTTAGGGTAAGGCTGTGGGAGTATAGGAAGTACACTTACTTAACTTCCCCTTTTGGGATTCTGATCAACGCCATCCCAACCGCCGGTATTTAAAGTTCAACCCCTGGGAGGACATGCTTGGCTTTTACTAGTTTTTATATTTACTTTTTTAACTGTTTGTTTTGCCTTTTTACAATTTTATCTACAGTTTAAGGGGCATATTAATCAAATAATATTTGTGGGATAGTTCATGAAAAAACAGACTTTACCTGCAAATATTAAGGTTACCCCAAACGTACTATGGGGGATCACAGGAGGTTTCTCAAATATCCCCACATTTCCGACAACAGCTGCAGCACGAGCCCCCATAGTTTTCTCTGGGGGGCTGAAAATCTGGGAGATTTACCAAGCTCTGGAATGCAAAATGTTTTTGAACTTGCCCCCGATAGGATAACTCCATCTCAAGATTGCAGAAGAAAGTTTGGCCAGCTAATCAGTGGAACCACTTGACTTAAGTGACTTAACTGTGCATGCATGGTCATCAGACCCCACATGTGTGAAAGGCCATTGCTATTGGTACCTATTGGGAATATTTGTCCATATGATACAATGGCTAACACTTTCTGAAGCTTGGTAAATTTGACATATGAGCAGCGGTCGAACTCAAAAATGAGGATCACAGCAGACACTGTATTTCTGAAATCTGTTCTGGTCCCTGTACATGTATCCCAGGGATCCTTAATATTTGCGGGGACCCTAATGGGTGTTTTCAGGGGATATCCCACAAATATTCTCTGATAAATTCACTTAATTTTCCAGCACAAGTTAACAAAATAAGGAAAATATCTGCTTGCTATTAGTTCCAGTTTCCAATAATTTATTCGATGATGTTTAACAAAGTGAATAATAAACCTTTTTCTTGGAATATATTTAAGCTTTCATCTCAGACAATCATGCTTAATTTATTGAGACCTTCTGTTTTAGGATTCTCAGCAATGAAAATCTAAATGTGAGTTTTCTGCACCTATATGTTAAGGGCCATTGTCCGTCCTTGTATAAAATTTCTTTACTGTCAGAATTACTTCTACCAATAAACTGAGAAGAGATCTCTGGTGTATTATCAAATATAAATGATTTGGCTTCTGGATCTACACCAAACCACTGTGCCGTCTTGAGAGAAATAAACTGGGAAATTTGATCTGAAAACAATGGAACCCTTATAACATGCCACAAATCAATTAGAATATTACATTTCCTTCTGGGAATTCAATTTATTATGTTTCTGACATGTTAATAATTCTTTGTACTTTCTGCCAAACATGGAGACATAATTTTACATTTCTGGGATTCAATATTTAAAAGTGTAAGCAAGATAATATCTGAGATGTATTTATCTAGGGCAGCATGAATAGTATAATGGTTAGCATTGCTGCCTCACAGCACTGAGGTCATAGGTTCAATTCCAACTCTGACCTTTACATATGTGGAGTTTGTATATTCTCCCCGTGCTTGCGCGGATTTCCTCCAGATACTCAATTTTTTTCCCACAATCCAAATATATACTTGTAGATTAATTGGCTCCCAACAAAAATAAACCCTAGTGTGTATGTGTGTGTGTACATGTGGTAGGGAATATTGGGGGTCATTCTGACCAGCTTGCTGCGTTTTAACGCAGCAGAGCGAACGGGTCCCTACTGCGCATACGCTGGCGCATGCCAGACGGCCGAAGGCCGTAGCAGGGATACGATCGCCTCTGCCTGACTGACAGACAGAGGCGATGGCTGGGTGGGAGGGGGCAGAACCGAGGCGTTTGGCTGCCGTTTCGTGGGTTTGGTCCGGCCAGCGCAGACGTGACCGGACCGAACGAGGGGCGGGCCACAGCGGCTGCGTGACATCACATGCAGCCGCTGCAGACCGGGGAGCGATGAGTAGCTCCTGGCCAGTACGCTAAAGCTGCGCTGGCCGGGAGCTACTCTTCAAGTGCAAAGGCATCGCCGCTGTGCGATGACTTCGCACTTCTGCGAGGGCGGGCCAGACTGACATGCAGGGCGGGCTAGCCCTGTGCTGGGCGTCCCCCCGCATGTCAGGGATGAAGATCGTAGCTGTGATAAATTTAGCACAGCTACGATCAACTCAGAATGACCCCCATAGACTGTAAGCTCCACTGGGGCAGGGGCTGATGTGAATGGCCAAATACTCTCTATAAAGTGCTGCAGAATATGTGTGCGCTATATAAATAACTGGTAATAAATAATTATAAATAAATTTCCATTGAAATGATGAATGATGTGTAACTGCAGTCAGGGGAATCAGAACGTTTTTATGTTGTGGGGGCAAGATATAATTTGACTTTGGCACCCATGGATGAGGACAAGGATGGGACCACCAAGGAGGCAGACGCGGTACCACGGGGGAGGAGGAGGCTGCAACAATGGCAGAAGAGGAGGGACGGTACCTCCACAGAAGTAGGCGGCACGACAGTCATGCAGGAGGCAGTGGTGTGCATTATAGCCCCTGCGCCCCTGCACTGCACATAGGAAGTGGTGTAATGTGCAGTCTATTAACTAAAAAGACTGCACCTTACACCTCCTCCGTGCAATGCAGGGGCCGTGCAGTCTATTCCTATGATGCGCAGCCCCTGACCGTCCACAGCTGCCGCTCCTCTAACCTAATACTGGCACATCTGGCTCCCGCTCCTCCCACCTAGTAGTTTCTGAACAGAATTAAATTACTTCCTGCTGATTTGTCACATGACTGCTGCAGTTGCCAACTGATAAAATAAACAAAAAAACTATTAGCTCCTAGCCTGTCGCCAATGGTGGCGAACCATCGGATCTCTACCATCTATGGCAAAACCATAGACCATCAGTAGCAAACAATCAATGGTTGAAGGTTATGCCTACAACAAGTCAGACTCGCTGCTTCTCTATCACTGGAGATTGCGCTGAGCTCATCTTGCAACATATTAGAATTGTGTTCTCCTGCTTTGTACGAGGTTTGGAGGGATGAGGGATGGGCAGTGATGAGGTATTTCTGGACAGATTTATCAAGCCTTGGTGAGTGATAAATTGAATGGTGATAAAGTACAAGCCAATCCGCTCCTAACTGACATGTTACAGGTTGTTTTTGAAAAATTACAGTGCTGATTGGTTGGTAATTATTTACCGTGCAATCATCACTCTCCAAGGGTTGATAAATCTGGGTCTCAATCTGTTGAACAACATACAGATGGAGCCACGCTAGCAGTGGATCCGTCTGTGACTAGGCATGCGCCGAGAGCATCTCCGGAAGGCCGGGTGCGTGCGCCCACAATGGAGACACGCCCCATTCAATTGAATGGAGAGCATTTCCGTCCATGCACGCGGACAGAGGCGCTCAGTTTTGGAGCATCTCTGTGCACTTCCAGCGTGACTAGGCAGACGGATCGCCTAGTCAAGCTGGGAGTGCACACCTGCGATGGAGCCGCCTCAGATGAGCACGGCTCCATCTGTATTAGTTAGAGATGTGTGCCGGACCATTTTTGCTGGATTTGGCTCTGATTTGTCGTCCAGCTTTGGATTTGGATTCGCCAAACTGTCGTGACTGGGTTTGGATTTGGATTTTTTTTTCAAAAATTTACAAAAAAAGTGAGTCACATAATTTGGGCCTTTTTTTGTTCCTAGAGCATTATTAACCTCAATAACATTAATTTCCCATCATTTCCAGTTAATTTTGACCACCTCACAGCTCACAATATTGTTTACACCAATATTCGCCAAAGGCTGCAGCGAGCTGGCTGGATAATAAAGGGACAGAGCAGCAGCACAAACACAAGGCAGTTTATAGCACATCTATGAAACATTGCCACACACGGCGTGGATCACAGGACTTATACAGTAGATGTAATGGGAACCCAACAGAGCTATAGTATTCAATTGTTCAGCCACTGGCACCAGGTTTATCCACTCAAGGTGGATAAACCCGTCTAAAGTCCAGACTAGGGCACTCAGACTCCCGTTTGGCAACCAAACCACATTTTTTTACGCACATTTCAGCTCATGCCTCAGGACACTGCAAGCTGAAATGTGCCCACTCCCCCCCCGCCCAGCTACATATGCGCCCGAACAGAGCAACAAGTGAAGTGCTCCGCTGGGCGCCATCTAGTGGCAACCGGGGTGAAGAACAGTTGAATTAATTACACAGAATCTGCATTTACACAATTATATTTAAATACTGTATTCTAGCTAATGTGGGACATTTGCATAACTGTGCAGTTCTGAACTATAACAGAAGTGACGTGTGTGCTACATTTTGAGTGTGAATACGTTATTAGTCATTTTCATTACATTACTTCTCTATTTACTGTAGGATGCCAGACAGCTTTTATTTTAATTTGTCATTGATTGAACTTTAGCATATAAATAATGTTATTAAATATAAGCATATTCTTTACACTTTTTGCCAAAAGTAACGTGAAATGACGTGTGTGTTCCACTGAAACAGAAGTCAGCTTCCTGAAACTGTGTCCATCATTTATGGTACTAATTGGATATAATTTGGACAAATTTACGGTGTTTTAAATACATTTTAGTGGTGCTATATGGCCATGCTCTAATGAAAACTTTAAATTAATGAAATGCGTTGGTCAGTTAGGGGGAGATGTACTAAGCAGTGAAAAGAGTGGAGAGGCGAGCCAGTGGAGAAGTTGCCCATGGCAACCAATCAGCATAACATTTATAATTTTCATACTATAAAATTATACAGAGCAGCTAATTGGTTGCCATAGGAAACTTCTCCACTGGCTCACTTCTCCTTTCTTTTCACTGCTTAGTACATCACCTCTTAATCTCTTGAGGACATTGCACTCTTTTCCGGGACCATATGGAATGTACTCCTTGGATTACTGGGACTTTATACATACCTTGTGGAACATTCTAGACTGGGAACTATGGGGTCATTCCGAGTTGATCGCTCGCTAGCTGTTTTTGCAGCCATGCAACCGCTATGCCGCCTCCCACTGGGAGTGTATTTTAGCTTAGCAGAAGTGCGAATGAAAGGATCGCAGAGCAGCTACAAAATAATTTTGTGCAGTTTCAGAGTAGCTTCAGACCTACTCAGCGCTTGCGATGACTTCAGACTGTTCAGTTCCTGTTTTGACATCATGAACACGCCCTGCGTTCGCCCAGCACACCTGCATTATTCCTGGCACGCCTGCGTTTATCAGAACACTCCCTGAAAACGGTCAGTTGACACCCAGTAACGCCCACTTCATGTCAATCACTCTGCGGCCAGCAGTGCGACTGAAAAGCTTCGCTAGACCTTGTGTGAAACTACATCGGCCTTTGTGAAAGTACATTGCACGTGCGCATTGTGCCGCATACGCATAAGTGCCATTTTTTTGCCTCATCGCTGCACAGCGAACATTTTCTGCTAGCGATCAACTCGGAATGACCTCCTATATTCCTTAAAGAAAGGATCTTAGCACATTAGATAACCTTTATATTTTTATCTTTATTGTACTTGTGCATTTTATGTATGATTATGAAATTGTTTTTAAGCTTCACAAAATGTATATGAAATACTCTAATTACAACACTAGAGGGTGCTTTCCTTTTTATATTCTTATAGAAAACTATCAACATCTACCCATTGGGGGTCATTCAGAGTTGATCGTAGCTGTGCTAAATTTAGCACAGCTACGATCAGGGGGTATGTCAGCATGGCAGTGCACCCCCCTCCCTCCCCCCCCACCGCACGCAGAAATGCAAAAGAACAGCGGTGATGCTTTTGCTTTTCAGGAGTAACTCCCGGCCAGCACAGCTCCTGCAGCTAGCCGGGAGAACCTCTTCGCTGCCCCGGGTCGCAGCAGCTGCATGTGACGTCACGCAGCCGCCGTGGCCCGCCCCCCAATGGTGCGGCCATGCCTAAACGCCCCTAAATGGCGGCTTAACGCGGTTGTCCAGCCCCCCTCTGGCCCAGCGACCGCCTCTGCTTCAGAGGCGATCGCTAGGCAACGGCGGCTGGCATGCTCCGGCGATAAACTGAGGCGAGCAATCGGGTCGGAATGTCCCCCATTGTCAGTAAAAAAAACTTGTGTGTGTGTGTATATAATAAAAGCATAGTCATGCGCATTAAATAATTATCAAATCTCTTTCCTCCTTTTATAAATCTGATCCTTCAAAATACAGCACAAGATCACATAAGAAATGTTTTTATATTTCTAAAGATACAATTATACATTACAGTTTTCCTTTCAACTATTGTCTACAGTCTATTAACAAGGCATTTTGGGTGTCAGTAGTCTATCAAAGGAAACAGAGAAAGGAGAATCAGTGACGGTGATCAAAAGGTTAATTAAGAAGATTACTTTTAATTTTAATATCCTAAAAGTATCATTAATTAACATCATTGCCCCCCCCCCAAAAAAAAAAAAAAATAACAGAAAGGTTTTTAATGAGTGTAATCCTATAATAATGATTACAGCCATCTTGCTGACTGCAATTCTCATCATTAGATCAGGATAATCCAGGAATGAGTGATGTCACTGTGATTCAGCTTCAGATGCCCGGTCCAGCTAAGAAGATGCATTTAATTACATTAATTCAGAAATTAATGGCAATGGTATAAATAACCATTTCAGAACAAGCAGCTATATTGAATTTACCTTTATATTTAGTACTACAGTCTTATTATTTTACCTGATCATTACAGGCAGTGATATTAATATTACCTTTGCATTGTCATTTATTGAAACCTCCTAATACCCACTTGCCCTGAAATGAACCTTATTGATCCCTTAAATTTCAATAATCTTACAGTATTTACCTTGCAGTGTTTTTTGGAAGAAAAAAAACAATTACATATTTTGTTTATTTCTGCAGCGGGGTACACTTGGATTCCACAGGAAATACACTGGGGTGTAGAGTTGGATCTTGATCTGAGGTACCAACAGGCTAAAGCTTTGACTGTTCCCAGGATGCATTGTACAGCCTCCTCTATAACCCCGCCTCCAGGCACTGGAGCTCAGTTTGTAAGTTGGTGCATGCAGGCAAGACAGAATGTCAATTTAGGGAGAGGATGGCCAATCACCGATCCGCCATTAGAGCGGCATTAGAAACTGGTAAAAGTGATCAACCTGTAGCCCGTCATTGTGTGCAAGCTGCACACAGCATAGCAAGTATCTGCTGCAAATTGATAGATCATGTCCCTGCCTCCAATCGTGGGGGTAATAGAGGTAAAAAAAAACTCCTACAATTGGAGAGCAGGTGGATTAACAGACTGGATACTCTTGCCCCTAAGGGTCTAAATGAGGTTCTGGGCTTGCACTGTTTCCTATAATGTCATTATGGATTTAAGTGGATACTATGGGGTATATTTACTAAGGTCCCGATTTTGACCGAGATGCCGTTTTTTTCTTCAAAGTGTCATCTCGGTCATTTACTAAACTCAAATCTCGGCAGTGATGAGGGCATTCGTATTTTTTTTGAAGTCCAACAAAAAAATACGAATGACTACACCATCGGTCAAAACGCGGCTGTTTAAGTATGAATCTCGGTCATTTACTAAGAAGTGCAAAGCAAAAAAAAAAAAAAAACACTGCCGTGAAAAAATACAACTCGTAAAAAAGTGCTAAAAAAAACCAGACCTGCTTTTTTGAGCCGTGATTGGATAGGCATGCACGGATCCATGAGATCCGTGCATGTATATCAGTTGGAAGGGGTGGGAAAGTGTTAATTTTTTGGAAAAAAATTGCGTGGGGTCCCCCCTCCTAAGCATAACCAGCCTCGGGCTCTTTGAGCCGATCCTGGTTGCAGAAATATGGGAAAGATAATGACAGGGGTTCCCCCATATTTAAGCAACCAGCATCGGGCTCTGCGCCTGGTCCTGGTTCCAAAAATACGGGGGACAAAAAGCGTAGGGGTCCCCCGTATTTTTAAAACCAGCACCGGGCTCCACTAGCTGGACAGATAATGCCACAGCCGGAGGTCACTTTTATACAGTGCCCTGCGGCCGTGGCATCAAATATCCAACTAGTCACACCTGGCCGGGGTACCCTGGGGGAGTGGGGACCCCTTCAATCAAGGGGTCCACCCCCCCAGCCACCCAAGGGCCAGGGGTGAAGCCCGAGGCTGTCCCCCCCATCCAATGGGCTGCGGATGGGGGGCTGATAGCCTTTTTGTAAAAGTGTAAGATATTGTTTTTAGTAGCAGTACTACAAGGCCCAGCAAGCCTCCCCCGCATGTTGGTACTTGGAGAACCACAAGTACCAGCATGCGGCGGAAAAACGGGCCCGCTGGTACCTGTAGTACTACTACTAAAAAAATACCCAAAAAAAGACAATACACACACACACCTTGAAAGTAAAGTTTTATTACATCCATCCACACAAACATACATACATACTTACCTTATGTTCACACGCAGGTCGGTCCTCTTGTCCAGTAGAATCCATGGGGTACCTGTTGAATAAATTATAATCACCAGATCCAGGGTACCAGGCTCCTCGGATAATCCTTTTGTAATCCACGTACTTGATTAAAAAAATAAAACGGAGACCCGAGCCACGCACTGAAAGGGGACCCATGTTTTCACATGGGCCCCCTTTCCACGAATGCCAGAAACCCACTCTGACTTCTGTCTAAGTGGGTTTCTTCAGCCAATCAGGGAGCGCCATGTTGTAGCACCCTCCTGATCGACTGTGTGCTCCTGTACTGACTGACAGGCGGCACACGGCAGTGTTACTATGTAGCGCCTATGCGCTCCATTGTAACCAATGGTGGGAACTTTCTGCTCAGCGGTGAGGTCACTTTCGGTCAACCGCTGAGCAGAAAGTTCCCACCATTGGTTACAATGGAGCGCATAGGCGCTACATTGTAACACTGCCGTGTGCCGCCTGTCATACAGTACAGGAGCACACAGCCGATCAGGAGGGTGCTACAACGTGGCGCTCCCTGATTGGCTGAAGAAACCCACTTAGACAGAAGTCAGAGTGGGTTTCTGGCATTCGGGGAAAGGGGGCCCATGTGAAAACATGGGTCCCCTTTCAGTGCGTGGCTCGGGTCTCCGTTTTATTTTTTTAATCAAGTACGTGGATTACAAAAGGATTATCCGAGGAGCCTGGTACCCTGGATCTGGTGAGTATAATTTATTCAACAGGTACCCCATGGATTCTACTGGACAAGAGGACCGACCTGCGTGTGAACATAAGGTAAGTATGTATGTATGTTTGTGTGGATGGATGTAATAAAACTTTACTTTCAAGGTGTGTGTGTATTGTCTTTTTTTGGGTATTTTTTTAGTAATAGCACTACAGGTACCAGCGGGCCCGTTTTTCCGCCGCATGCTGGTACTTGTGGTTCTCCAAGTACCAGCATGCGGGGGAGGCTTGCTGGGCCTTGTAGTACTGCTACTAAAAACAATATCAATCACTTTTACAAAAAGGCTATCAGCCCCCCATCCGCAGCCTATTGGATGGGGGGGACAGCCTCGGGCTTCACCCCTGGCCCTTGGGTGGCTGGGGGGGGTGGACCCCTTGATTGAAGGGGTCCCCACTCCCCCAGGGTACCCCGGCCAGGGGTGACTAGTTGGATATTTGATGCCACGGACGCAAGGCACTGTATAAAAGTGACCCCCGGCTGTGGCATTATCTGTCCAGCTAGTGGAGCCCGGTGCTGGTTTCAAAAATACGGGGGACCCCTACGCTTTTTGTCCCCCGTATTTTTGGAACCAGGACCAGGCGCAGAGCCCGATGCTGGTTGCTTAAATATGGGGGAACCCCTGTCCATTTTTTCCCCATATTTCTGCAACCAGGATCGGCTCAAAGAGCCCGAGGCTGGTTTGCCTTAGGAGGGGGGACCCCACGCAATTTTTTTTTTACATTTAAACTTAATTTTTTTGTTTAACAAAGTGCACAATGAAGCCCAGCACGGATCTCTCAGATCCGGCCGAGATTCATTGTATTAAAGTCGGCAGTGTTTTACAAGTCACTCACGTAAAACACTGCCTTAAAAAACGAATGACATCGACATCGGAAAACCCGAAAATGCAGAATACGGCAGCTTAGTAAATTAGTCGTAATAAATTCAAAAAGTTGCAGTTTTACACTTTCGATGTCATTCGTGATTATTCTCCCACCAAATCGGGAGAATTACGAATGTTAGTAAATATACCCCTATGTCTGTACTAGTGTTTATAAAATGTTTCACAGAAAGTTTAACTTGATACATGTGATGAATGAACAAATTATCGGTATGTGCTGTTAAAAACATTAACCTATACATCTTTTTCTGCATACTCTGGGGAGACATTTGTAGTCCATCACCCTGTGTTGTTTTTTAATCACACTTTTTAAACATCTTTATTCATGTATATTTTAATTGTTTGGATCATAGTGATCGTGTTTTTCATAACATTAATGTCGTGTTTTGTTTATGTTTATTAGTTGCTATGGGGACGGATTTGCATGCCGAGTGACAATCAGTTATTTTATTTTAAAAAAGTCTGTTGTGCGCACTTGGAATTCTGTTGTGTATATATATATATATATATATATATATATATATATATATATTTATGTATATGTGTATATCTATCTATCTATCTATCTATCTATCTATCTATCTATCTATCTATCTATCTATCTATCTATCTATCTATCTATCTATATATATTGTGACAAGAACACTGGGATAGTGTTTGAGGGCAGGTATATTTGTCCCAGGTTCTTGTCTTACATGTTTTAGAAAATGTTAACTTCTAGGAAAAATGCTTTTTGTTTTGTCTGAACCTTTTCAGTTTGCTGTAAAAGCTGGGTAAAGGCTCTGAGAGAGAGATAAGGCGAGTTCTAGACATTGGGCCCAGTTCGGGTCTTTGGCCTCACAGAGGGCTAATCAGGGTTTCAGCTGTGTAAGTGTGTTTATAGTGCTGCTAACCTGATTAGTATGGGCAGACTGCCTGGGAAGGCTGAGGGATCTGTGTGTGAGAGACACGCTTTCTGATGCAAGTGAGCTATACAGTATGTACTGAAGAACTCTGTGTTTTGTTTAGTGACAGTTAGGAATATCTTATGTTTAGTTAGTGCCGGACAGGCAAGGTATTTTTATTTTGGGGTTTGTTTTATTTTCTGTTTCAATAAAACTGGCCGGGGTCAGTGGTACCAGAAACTGGACTTGTGTTGTTCCTCAGCTGCTGCGTGCTACCATATTCCCCAGGAAAAGGCGCCTTGCACCCCTACAGTGTTACAACTTGGTGGAGAATGCGAGCAACCCCGTTCTGCGCATAAGTGAAAGCAGCAGCTTTGTGAGGCCTGCAGAAAACGGTGGTTTATGCAGATACAGCCCAGTGTGAAGTTACTGAGACTCACCCCTGAGGGTTTGATATATGTCTTGGGTGAAAGCAGCTACAAAGCCGCCTGAAAAATCTGTCGACATGGAGGATCTGCTTAAAGCCTTGCTGCAAGCTACAGCGGCTCAGCAGGAGGCCAACCGACAGCAGCAGGTGGCAATGGAGGAAAATAGGAGACAGCAGCAGGTGGCTATTGACGAACTTTACCGGCAACAGCGTCAGGATAGAGAGGCCTTAACAGAAGTGGTGCAGAGCCTTGCAGCCCGGATTGGAGATGTGGCCGTCAGTGCTCCGACCAGCTCTAGTTCTATACGGGCCAGTCACTTCTTGCAGAAAATGACAGAGGCTGACGATGTGGAGGCCTACTTGACCACGTTTGAAAGGACTGCAGAGCGTGAGAACTGGCCAAAAGCACAGTGGGCCAGTCTGCTGGCACCTTTTCTGTCAGGTGAGCCCCAAAAAGCGTACTTTGATTTAAGCCCTGCTGAGGCTCGGGACTATGATAAACTAAAGACTGAGATCCTGACCCGCCTGGGAGTCACGCTGTCAGTACGAGCACAACGGGTGCACCGTTGGGTGTACGCCATGGAGAAGCCTCCGCGCTCTCAGATGCACGACCTTATTCAGCTAACAAAAAAATGGCTACAGCCAGAGACATTAACTGGTCCCCAGATGGTTGAAAGAGTCGTCATGGACCGCTACTTGAGATCTTTGCCCATGGTCCTGCGCAAGTGGGTGAGCCATGGAAACCCGGGTACTGCTGACCAATTAGTAGACATGGTAGAGCGGTATTTGGCAGCAGAGGAACTACTGATGACCACCCAGCAACCCATAGATCCTCGACAGCGCCCTTCAGTAAAGACTGGTAAGACTGTTCCGTGGGAAAACGTTGCTGGGCGGTTAAGAGAACGCAAGGCTGGAGAGACTGTAAACACTGGCCCTGGAGACAGGCCAATGGGGCTAGAACGGTCTATGTTGCCCAAACGGGTTGATAATTGTGTGGTTAAATGTTTTAGATGTGGTATGCCAGGTCATGTTGTTGCCAATTGCCCAGTCATGCAAGAACCCATGCAATGTGATGCTGCCTTTGAATGTCGCAGAATGTCTTTCTTTGCTAGGTTAGCCTGTACTGTGGTACCTTCACCTGAGCTGGAAAAACAAATGTGTGATGTGTTCTTAGAGGGTAACCGGGTAGAGGCCTTGCTAGATTCAGGAAGTTTAGTTACCCTCGTGAAAGCTGGGTTAGTGAAACCCTTAAAGGTCCAGCAAATACCTATTGGGGTAACTTGCATACATGGGGATACCCAACATTATGCCACTGCTGAGGTGAATATAGAAACTTGTTGTGGGTCAGCAATGGTTAAAGTGGGACTGGTCCCTACCTGTTAGGGTCTCCTGCCCTGTGCTGCCACGTCGTCATGGCAACCGGGAGACAAGTGCTAGTGGAGTAACCTGAGCGCAGCTGATACTCCGGTTCGGGTCTTTTGCTGTGCAGTGGTTATAGGCTCTGTGCACGGCAGGGGATCCGGTGCTGGTTTTTGTGCTCACAGTCTGTGAGGTCTGAGTGGGGCGTGGACAGCACCTGCTTTATAAGGCCTCTTTTCAGGGTAAGCAGATGCTGCTGAATCTCTGCTGGTTAGTCAGTTCATGAAAGTTAGCCAGTACTGTGTAGCTTTGTATTTGTTTGTTGCTTACTGCAAATAGGCCTGGGGATTTGGTATTACACTCTGCCAATCCAGACCTAGCAGTAAGACTGGAGTCAGTCGTTTAGCTTGCTGGGGTTCTGTTATTACTCTGTGAACTTAGCAAGTTTGCGGCTGTATTCTAACACTTGCCTGTCTAATCCTGTCTCACTGTGCTAGGTGTCAGGGGTCAGTTTAGTGGCAGTAAGCTTAAACCTGTGCACTGCAAGTGAGAATCAGGATTGTGGAGGCTCTCCTTGTGTCTATCATTCCATCTCTGACCAAGGAGTTTACTGCCACACCCGTTGGTAACCCTTTAGGGTTTTGCTGTTGCCCTTAGCAACAGCATTTCGGGTTCTCTACGTATTAAAACACAACATCTTGCTTTTTACATCTGAGCAGTTCTAATACAAGGGAGATACCCAGTTCCTTAGCCTCTGGGCTTCTCTGTTCACTGTGTGTGTATTTTGTTACCCTATCACCTTCTGTGTACGTTATGTCATATTCCCCAGTTTGTCTGTGAGTCCATTTGTTTTGCATAACAGTTCAAACACCAGTACATTCCTGCAGGCACTGGTGTGCATAACATATTCAGCAGCCCAATACTCCTGTTGAAATTTTGTGGGAATATGGAGCATACCCCTCAAAATACGTTGCAACAGGTGGTCGATCAGGTGCAGGTCCTGACTCGGCAATTTAATGATTTGTCCATTAAAATGCACACCTCCCAGGCTGCTGGCGGAGCTCCCGCAGCAGCAGCACCTGCAGGGGTTAAGGAGCCGAAAGTAAATCTCCCGGATTGTTTTTCTGGAGATCGCTCGCAGTTCTTTTGTTTCAAGGAGAGCTGCAAGCTATACTTCCGGCTTAGGCCTCAGTCTTCTGGGTCGGAGATTCAGCGGGTGGGCATAGTGATTTCCTTGCTACAAGGAGACCCACAGGTCTGGGCATATGGGTTGCAGCCTGACTGTCCGTCGCTTAAAAGTGTTGATGCTTTTTTTACGGCACTGGGCATGTTGTATGATGACCCTGACAAGACGGCCTCAGCCGAGGCTCAGATTTCGATCCTTAAGCAAGGGCGAAGGCCAGTTGAGGTTTACTGTACGGAGTTTCGGAGGTTGGCCCATGATACCCAGTGGAATGACCCAGCCCTGAGACACCAGTACCGAAGAGGTCTTTCTAACCAGATAAAGGACCAACTGGTACAATATCCCTTGCCTGATAGCTTGGATCAGCTCATGCAGTTATCCATCCGGGTGGATAGACGGCTGAGAGAGCGTAGGCTTGAAAGGGAGACTGAGATTTCCTTCCTTCCCAAGGGAACCTCAGACTCTGAGGAATTTTCTGAGGAGCCTATGCAGATTGGGGCTACCCGCCTCTCCTCGCGTGAGAAGACGCGGAGGAGACAGCAGGGGTTGTGTTTGTACTGTGGGAATAAAGGTCATGTGGTAGTATCATGCCCAGAAAAGCCGGAAAACTTCAGGGCCTGAGGGTGATGGGAAATATCCTGTCAGGCCAGAAGTCAGAATTTCCCAAGAAGACTTTTATCATTCCGGTGACCTTGAAGATCCTCGGTCAAACTGTCAAGACTGAGGCCTTTGTGGACAGTGGGGCCGACGGGGTTTTTATGGACCGCCAATTCGCCCTAAAACACTCTGTTCCCTTAGTACCCTTGGCATCGGAAATTGAGATTTGTGGGTTAAACGGGGAACCATTATCCCAAGGTAAAATTACCTCTTGCACTAGCCAGATTTCTTTGTTTATTGGAGCCACACACTCTGAGGAGTTGTCCTTTTATGTGACTGTCTGTACTTTTGCCCCATTGGTGTTGGGGTTACCCTGGTTAAGGGCCCACAATCCTCAATTTGACTGGGTCTCTGGGGAGATTCTTAGTTGGGGTACTGATTGTTTCAGGAGTTGCTTGAGCCTTCCAGTCAGGCTCTCGCAGCTAAGTTTGCCAGGATTGCCAGGGTGTTATGCAGATTTTGCGGACGTGTTCTCCAAAAAAGTTGCAGAGGTACTACCTCCCCATCGCCCCTATGACTGTGCCATTGATTTGTTGCCAAATGCTAAGCTTCCCAAGAGCAGGTTGTACTCCCTGTCACGTCCTGAGACTCAGGCTATGGCAGAGTACATTCAGGAGAACTTGGCTAAGGGATTTATCAGACCTTCACAGTCTCCAGTTGGGTCGGGGTTCTTCTTCGTGGGTAAAAAGGACGGTTCGTTGCGACCCTGCATCGACTTCAGGGAATTGAACCGTATCACGATTAAAAACTCATACCCACTGCCTCTCATTTCGGTCTTGTTTGACCAGCTTCGTACTGCCACCATTTTTTCTAAGATTGACCTACGCGGTGCGTACAATCTAATCCGAATAAGAGAGGGGGATGAATGGAAGACTGCCTTTAATACCCACTCAGGGCATTATGAATATTTGGTGATGCCTTTTGGGCTCTGTAATGCCCCGGCAGTCTTCCAGGATTTCATGAATGATGTGCTCAGGGAATATTTGGATAGATTCTTAGTTGTATACTTAGATGACATCCTAATCTTCTCCCATTCCCTGGAGGAACATCGGAAGCATGTACGCTTAGTCCTCCAGAAACTCAGAGACCACCGGCTTGGGGCGAAGCTGGAGAAGTGCGAATTTGAAGTTCAGCAAATCGCATTTCTAGGATATATTATCTCCCCAGAAGGTTTCCAAATGGAGGGTTCCAAGGTACAGGCAGTCCTGGATTGGGTGCAGCCCACTAGTTTGAAGGCGCTTCAGCGTTTCCTGGGCTTTGCGAATTTTTATAGACGATTTATCGCTGGATTTTCGTCTATAGTGGCGCCCTTGGTGGCACTCACTAAGAAAGGGGCGGATGTTGCTCACTGGTCTTGTGAGGCTAAAGCGGCTTTTGCCCGTCTCAAAAGGGCATTTGTTTCGGCCAAGGTGCTGCGACACCCAGATCCAGAGCGTCCTTTTGTGGTGGAGGTGGATGCCTCTGAGATGGGTATTGGGGCAGTGCTTTCTCAGATGGGAGTGTCTGATAATCGCCTTCATCCCTGTGCTTACTTTTCCCGTAAATTTTCGCCTGCCGAGATGAATTATGACGTGGGTAACCGGGAATTGTTGGCTATTAAGGATGCACTCGAGGAGTGGAGACACTGGCTTGAGGGGGCTAAGTTTGTGGTCTCAATTCTCACTGACCATAAGAATCTGGCATATTTAGAGTCAGCGAAGCGTCTCAATGCCAGGCAGGCACGATGGGCTTTGTTTTTTGCTCGCTTTAATTTTTTGATAACATATCGCCCTGGGTCAAAAAACATCAAGGCTGATGCGCTCTCGCGGAGTTTTGCTCCAATCCAGGAGACCACCGAGGAGCCGTTGCCCATTGTTTCCCCATCATGTATTAAAGTGGGCATTACCCAGGACCTCTTATCATTAGTCCTTAGAGCACAGGAGCAGGCTCCTCCAGACCTTCCGGTAGGTCTTTTGTTTGTGCCTCCTAGGTTAAGACAGCGAGTGTTCCTGGAATTCCATGCCAAGAAGTCGGCAGGTCACCCGGGTATTGCCAGAACTCGGGAGTTGCTATCTAGGGCGGTGTGGTGGCCCTCGGTGGCTAAGGATGTGGATCAGTGGGTTCGGGCATGTGACATCTGTGCCCGAAATAAGACTCCTAGAGGGGTTCCTGTTGGCCCATTACATCCACTCTCTATCCCATCTAAGCCATGGACCCACATTTCAATGGATTTTGTGGTGGACTTGCCCAAATCCTCGGGGATGACAGCCATCTGGGTTGTCGTTGACAGGTTTTCGAAGATGGCGCACTTCGTTCCACTGGTTGGGCTGCCATCAGCCAGACGCCTGTCTGAATTATTTATGCTGCATGTTGTGCGTCTCCACGGGTTGCCACTTGATGTGGTCTCTGACCGCGGATCCCAGTTTGTGGCCAAATTCTGGAGGGCATTTTGTTCCGATCTCCAGATTTCTGTCAGCTTGTCGTCAGGCTACCATCCGCAGTCTAATGGGCAGACTGAAAGGGTGAACCAGTCCTTGGAGCAGTTCCTCAGGTGTTATGTCTCCAAGTGTCAGACTGACTGGGTTGCTCATCTGTCCATGGCGGAGTTTGCCTATAACAACGCGGCTCACTCTGCTACAGGGATCTCTCCCTTCCTTTGTGTGTATGGGCATCATCCTAAGGCCAATTCTTTTGACCCCCTGGACTCCACGCCTGGTGGTTCCTCTGTGGTTTCGGTCCTTAGAGGTATTTGGCGGAAAGTGAAGAAAGCCCTTGTGTCTGTGTCATTAGTGACCAAAAGGGTTTTTGATAAGCGGAAAAGACCCTGCAGCTTCAAATTAGGAGACTTCGTCTGGTTGTCTACCAAGAATTTGAAGTTGAGACAGCCATCTCATAAGTTAGGGCCCCGGTTCATCGGCCCTTATAAGATCACCAGGGTTATCAATCCGGTGGCATTTCAGTTAGATCTGCCCCGTTCTTTGGGTATCAATAAAACATTTCATTGTTCCCTTTTAAAACGGGCGATTAGTAATCCTTCTTCCAGTGGAAGACCTTCCCCTCTTCTGATACGTGGCAAGAGGGAGTTTGTTGTTGAAAGGATTCTTGACTCCAAGGTGGTTCGGGGTCGGCTGTCATTTTTGGTGCACTGGAAGGGGTATGGCCCGGAGGAGCGGTCGTGGGTGCGCAGTTGTGATCTTCATGCCCCCAGACTGATACGCTCTTTCTTCTCGCAGTTCCCCGATAAACCCGGTGGTAGGGGTTCTTTGACCCCTCGTCAGAGGGGGGGTACTGTTAGGGTCTCCTGCCCTGTGCTGCCACGTCGTCATGGCAACCGGGAGACAAGTGCTAGTGGAGTAACCTGAGCGCAGCTGATACTCCGGTTCGGGTCTTTTGCTGTGCAGTGGTTATAGGCTCTGTGCACGGCAGGGGATCCGGTGCTGGTTTTTGTGCTCACAGTCTGTGAGGTCTGAGTGGGGCGTGGACAGCACCTGCTTTATAAGGCCTCTTTTCAGGGTAAGCAGATGCTGCTGAATCTCTGTTGGTTAGTCAGTTCATGAAAGTTAGCCAGTACTGTGTAGCTTTGTATTTGTTTGTTGCTTACTGCAAATAGGCCTGGGGATTTGGTATTACACTCTGCCAATCCAGACCTAGCAGTAAGACTGGAGTCAGTCGTTTAGCTTGCTGGGGTTCTGTTATTACTCTGTGAACTTAGCAAGTTTGCGGCTGTATTCTAACACTTGCCTGTCTAATCCTGTCTCACTGTGCTAGGTGTCAGGGGTCAGTTTAGTGGCAGTAAGCTTAAACCTGTGCACTGCAAGTGAGAATCAGGATTGTGGAGGCTCTCCTTGTGTCTATCATTCCATCTCTGACCAAGGAGTTTACTGCCACACCCGTTGGTAACCCTTTAGGGTTTTGCTGTTGCCCTTAGCAACAGCATTTCGGGTTCTCTACGTATTAAAACACAACATCTTGCTTTTTACATCTGAGCAGTTCTAATACAAGGGAGATACCCAGTTCCTTAGCCTCTGGGCTTCTCTGTTCACTGTGTGTGTATTTTGTTACCCTATCACCTTCTGTGTACGTTATGTCATATTCCCCAGTTTGTCTGTGAGTCCATTTGTTTTGCATAACAGTTCAAACACCAGTACATTCCTGCAGGCACTGGTGTGCATAACACTACCTTGGTGCATGAGGCCATAATAGGGAGGAATTTTCCTCATTTTTGGAAACTGTGGGAATCACGGTTATCAACAGATGTGAGAAGTAAAAAGCCAGTTGATAATACCGGTGATTTTATGGATGTACGTGGGTCTTCGGAACTTTCTGGCCCTTTGCCTTTTGCTAGTTTGGCTGGGGAAGTGACAGATGGGGAGTCCAGTGAGGACCCTCTTGCCGGGAACAGAGACATAGTAGTTAGAACTGAAAGCGTGCCTGACCTGGAGGTAAAGAAGGATCTGTTTGCGTCTGAACAGTTAAAGGATCCTACCTTAATAAAGGCTAGAGAGAATGTTAAGATTGTTAATGGGGAACCTGTGGTACCAGGTGACAGGGTTACGTATCCCCACATGGCCATCTGTAATGAGCTCTTGTACCACATTGTCAAAAGGGGTGAGGATGTGGTAGAACAGCTGGTAGTTCCCCAGCCTTATCGGAGAACGGTACTAGATTTAGCTCATAGTCACGTTACCGCAGGACATTTAGGGGCAGAAAAAACCACTGAAAGAGTTTTACAAAGGTTCTTTTGGCCAGGGGTTTGTAAAGAAGTGTCTGAATATTGTTCTTCCTGTCCTGAATGCCAGTATCATGCCCCTAGACCCCATTTCAGGAGCCCACTAGTTCCCATGCCTATTATAGAGGTCCCGTTTGACAGAATAGCCATGGATCTCGTGGGGCCCTTGTTAAAGTCTGCTCGGGGCCATCAGTATATCCTGGTAATTATGGACTATACCACTCGATATCCTGAGGCTGTCCCTTTACGCACTATCACAACCAAGGCGATAGCTAAGGAGCTGGTGCAGGTATTTAGTAGAGTGGGAATACCAAAAGAAATTTTGACTGACCAAGGTACTCCATTTATGTCAAGGATCATGAAAGAATTGTGCAAGTTATTTAAGGTCACTCACCTCAGGACGTCCATCTACCATCCCCAAACTGACGGGTTGGTGGAAAGGTTTAATAAAACATTAAAAAGTATGTTAAAAAAGGTTGTTGAGAGAGATGGGAAAAACTGGGATTGTTTGTTGCCCTACTTGTTAATGGCCATCAGAGAAGTTCCTCAGTCCTCTACGGGGTTTTCTCCATTTGATTTGTTGTATGGTAGACACCCCAGAGGGCTGTTGGATATTGCCAAAGAGACGTGGGAAGGACAGCCCACTCCTTATAGAAGCGTTATTGAGCATGTAACACAAATGCAGGATAGGATTGCAGCCGTGGTACCTGTTGTCAGAGAGCACATGGAACAGGCCCAAAGTGCTCAACAGAGGGTCTATAACCGGAGTGCCAAGATACGGGAATTTGCTCCTGGAGATAGAGTTCTTGTTTTGGTACCCACTGTGGAAAGCAAATTCCTAGCTAAATGGCAGGGTCCATTTGAGATTAGGGAAAAAGTGAATGAGGTTAATTACAAAGTATACCAGCCGGGAAAGAGAAAACCCGAACAGATTTACCATGTTAACTTAATCAAACCCTGGAAAGATAGGTTGTCTCTATCAGCGGAGCCTTGGCCTTCGGTGTCTTCACCCCGGTTGCTTCCCGCAGTGAAGGTGTCAGAGACATTATCAGCTGATCAGAACAATCAGGTTAAAGAATTTCTCATCCAAAATAGGGAGGTATTTTCAGAGCTGCCTGGCCGAACGACCATAATAAAACATGACATTGTCACAGAACCAGGGGTCAGGGTTCATTTAAAGCCATATAGGATTCCTGAAGCTCAGCGAGAAGCTATTTCTAAGGAAGTTAAAACCATGTTAGAACTTGGAGTCATAGAGGAGTCTAACAGTGAGTGGTCCAGTCCCATAGTGCTCATCCCGAAGCCCGACGGTAGCATACGCTTCTGTAATGACTTTCGTAAGTTAAATGAGGTGTCCAAGTTTGACGCATACCCCATGCCCCGTGTGGATGAGCTTGTAGAAAGGCTGGGAACAGCCAGGTTTCTCACCACATTGGACCTGACCAAAGGTTACTGGCAAATACCTTTATCTGATAGCGCCAAAGAAAAAACAGCCTTTTCGGTTCCGGAGGGGCTGTACCAGTATAAGATGTTACCCTTTGGGTTGCATGGGGCTCCAGCAACCTTTCAACGGGCGATGGATAAAATTTTGAGGCCCCATAGAAAATATGCAGCTGCCTATTTGGATGATGTGGTAATTCACAGTACAGACTGGGGGTCCCATTTGGTTAAAGTACAAGCAGTACTGGACTCAATCAGAGAGGCAGGGTTAACTGCTAACCCAAAGAAGTGCTGCCTCGCAATGGAGGAGGTCAAATACTGATTAGGCCCCAATTGAATAAAGTTGATGCTATTCAAAACTGGCCTCGTCCAGTGAATAAAAAACAGGTAAGGGCTTTTTTGGGAATTACTGGGTACTATAGACGGTTTATTCCTAATTTTGCGACCATAGCGGTGCCGTTGTCAGACCTTACCAAAGGGAAGCAGTCAAATGTGGTGAAATGGAACCCTGATGCAGAAAAGGCGTTCCAAGCGTTAAAAGTGGCTTTGTGTTCACAACCAGTGTTGATAACACCAGATTTTTCAAAAGAATTTGTGGTACAGACAGATGCCTCAGAGGTAGGGATAGGTGCTGTGCTGTCCCAAACCAGAGATGGGGACGAACACCCTATCATTTATTTGAGTAGGAAACTCAATGAGCATGAAAAAAGGTATGCCATTGTGGAAAAGGAGGCTTTGGCCATTAAGTGGGCACTAGATACCTTGAGATATTACCTCTTGGGTAGACAATTCAGACTAGTGACAGACCATGCCCCTTTAAAATGGATGTATGTAAATAGAGGCAAGAATGCTCGTGTAACTAGATGGTTTCTAGCGTTGCAGGACTTTAAGTTTACTGTCGAACATAGACCGGGAACACAATTGGCCAACGCAGATGCATTGTCTCGCATCTTCTGTTTGGGGGCTACAAGTGTTCCGGCCCCTAGGTCGAAACAGGGGAGGGGGATATGTGACAAGAACACTGGGATAGTGTTTGAGGGCAGGTATATTTGTCCCAGGTTCTTGTCTTACATGTTTTAGAAAATGTTAACTTCTAGGAAAAATGCTTTTTGTTTTGTCTGAACCTTTTCAGTTTGCTGTAAAAGCTGGGTAAAGGCTCTGAGAGAGAGATAAGGCGAGTTCTAGACATTGGGCCCAGTTCGGGTCTTTGGCCTCACAGAGGGCTAATCAGGGTTTCAGCTGTGTAAGTGTGTTATAGTGCTGCTAACCTGATTAGTATGGGCAGACTGCCTGGGAAGGCTGAGGGATCTGTGTGTGAGAGACACGCTTTCTGATGCAAGTGAGCTATACAGTATGTACTGAAGAACTCTGTGTTTTGTTTAGTGACAGTTAGGAATATCTTATGTTTAGTTAGTGCCGGACAGGCAAGGTATTTTTATTTTGGGGTTTGTTTTATTTTCTGTTTCAATAAAACTGGCCGGGGTCAGTGGTACCAGAAACTGGACTTGTGTTGTTCCTCAGCTGCTGCGTGCTACCATATTCCCCAGGAAAAGGCGCCTTGCACCCCTACAGTGTTACAATATATATAGAGTGCAACACAGTGTATACGGTTTGGTATTTTTTACTGTGTATTTCAGTCACCTCATACCGCTTAAATCCTCTGTTTGTGCCCTGTATTTACTGTCGCATAACACAGGGGGTTATTTGTAGGTATTGTTTGTCTGGCTATATTGTACTGTTATGCTCTAAGGCTACATTCCCCATAATGTCTGCCACACAGGGCGGGAAATCCACGGACGCTCCTGCATTCTGCAGTGCTGGCACCATGGATTTACCTGAGGGGGAAGTGTTAGCTGCTGGTTCAGTAACTGGGTGCCATACACCTCCCAGTCAACCCGCAGCACCTGTGGCCAAACAGGACCCACCTTGGGCAGCATTCTCAAGTATGATGAATACACTTATAACACGTCTTACGCTCCCTGTGGAATCTCCTGTGTCATTACAGCAACGTATTGTCTCTGTAGTTAATTTGCCCAGTTACAACAATTAAATCAGTCTTTGGTTAGACACACTGGGGCCAAGGGGTCATATAAGCAGGCCATTTCTTCCTCATAATCCACTAATATTTCGGATAATTCTTCTGATGAGGATGGGGAATATACTGATCCATCAGACACTGATACAGTTGCTTCTGATGAGGAATCTACAACCCAGGTTGATGTTCCTGACATAGTGGAGGCTTTTAAGCTGATTCTCCAAATAGATGATGAGATCAAGCCTACTACTACGTCTAAGAAACCTGATAAGTTCAAATGTCAGAAGGTTACTAAAGTAGTCTTACCACATTCTGACCATTTAATTGATATATGTCAGGATTCCTGGTCGTCTCCAGGAAATAAGTTTTCCCTGTCTAAAAAGAAGCAAGCTCGTTATCCTATCCCAGCGAAGTTGAGTAACAAGTGGGAAACTCCACCGCCTGTGGACTCTCATGTTGCACGTCTTGTGGTGTCATCTACTCTGCCTGTCACCACTGTCACCTCACTGAAGGAACCGACGGATAAGCAAGTGGAGGGTTGCCTGAAGTCTATTTACTCTCTTACTGGTGCTGCACATAGACCCACTATGGCAGCCTACTGGGCTGCAAAAGGAATTGAAGCATGGGTTCAGGCAATTGAGGATGAGCTGCCTCAGGATTTTTCTAACATTGCCAGACAATATTTGTCTTATATTACCACATCCTCCCACAATATTCAGGAGGCAGCCTTTGATGCAGCTTTAATGGCGGCCAATGCACCTACTACGTCTATCCTGGCTCGCCGAATTCTGTGGTTGAGGTCCTGGAAGGTGGACCTGGACTCCAAAAAGACCTTGGAGGTGCTCCCTTTTAAAGGAGACATCCTATTTGGGGAGGAACTGAACAAGATTGTGACTGACTTGGCAACTGCCAAGACTGCGTTTCTCCCAAGTACTAATACTTTTGCTCCGAAGGCTAAGAGTACCACTTTTCATTCCTTTCGACCTCCAGGGAAAGCAAAAGCTCAGGCGTACCCCAAAACCACTAAGCCCAACTCTAAACAATCCTGAGCCGTCCATCAGCCTGCTTCCAAGCAAGACAAGCCTGCTGCATGACGGAGCAGGCCTTCCCCTGGGGGACCCCAGGGTTGGAAGCCAACTTCTGCAGTTCGCCCAGGCCTGGTTAAAGACCATTTCGGATGCCTGGGTGCGTGAAGTTGTCTCCCACGGGTACGCAATCTCTTTCAAGAGACGTCCCCCTCGCCAATTCTGCAAGACGGTTATCCCTTCGTATCAGTAAAAGCGCAAGCTCTACACATGGTTGTACAATCCCTCCTGGACACAGGATTGGTAGTGCCGGTACCTCTGTCTCAGAGAGGCAGGGGATACTATTCGACCCTGTTTCTAGTTCCGAAACCAAATGGGTCCTTCCGGCTTATACTCAACCTCAAATCATTGAATAAGTTTGTGAGAGTATCCAAATTCTATATGAAAACTCTGTGCTCCATTGTGCTGGCCCGAAGACTATATTCCTGGACATACAGGATGCTTACCTGCACATACCTATTGCCATGTCACATCAGCAATATCTGCAGTTTGTATTGGCAACCTACATTATCAATTCTGGGCCTTGCCTTTTGAATTGACCACGGCCCCTCGGAACTTCACCAAGGTCATAGCTGTAATGACTGCCCTTCTCCGCCATCAGGGAATCAGGATCCTGCCGCATCTGGACGACTTACTGATCCTGAGGAACTCCCAAGAGGTTCTCCTCAGTCTTCTGGAACAGACATTTCAATTCCTACAAGCCCACGGGTGGCTCACCAACTGGAAAAAGTCCTCGCTGGTCACTGTTCGGAGCATGGTGCACCTGGGGGCACTGCTGGACACACACAGTCAATTATTGTTTTTGTATCCAGAGAAAGTCCTGAAACTTCAGGACAGGATCAGATATTTCCTCTCTCACCCAAGAGTGTCGATACACTCGGCGATGTAAGTACTAAGCCTCATGGTGTCGGCTTTCGATATGGTAGCGTACACTCGATTTCATTCCCACCCGCTGCAGAGGTTAATCCTTTCCAAGTGAGATGGCCTACCTCATCGGATCAGGTCTCAAATGATCTCCTTGTCTCCGGAGGTTCGTCTGTAACTGAGCTGGTGGCTACAGGACCAACAGTTGAGCAGAGGTCGTCCCTTCTGGATCGCCAAGTGGGTTATCCTTACAACGGATGCCAGTCTGCGGGGTTGG
Organism: Pseudophryne corroboree; assembly: GCF_028390025.1. Classification (NCBI taxonomy): domain Eukaryota; kingdom Metazoa; phylum Chordata; class Amphibia; order Anura; family Myobatrachidae; genus Pseudophryne; species Pseudophryne corroboree. The sequence continues at coordinate 968,667,381 of NC_086445.1, read as the reverse complement.
GGGCGTGGTGTTGGAGCAACACTCTCTCCAGGGTCGATGGACCAGGGAGGAATCTCTCCTCCCGGTAAACATTCTGGAATTGCGGGCAGTGTTCAATGCGTTGACACTGTCCCTGCCTCTAGTACAGAACAGACCCATTCAAGTCCAATCAGATAACGCCACCGCGGTGGCATACATAAATCATCAAGGCAGCACTCGAATCCGCATGGCAATGCTGGAAGTATCAAAAATCCTCAATTGGGTGGAGCGCCATCTGCCAGCAATATCGTCAGTGTTCATTCCTGGAGTCCTCAACTGGGAAGCAGATTTCCTCAGTTGTCAGGACGTTCACGCCAGAGAGTGGAGTCTTCATCCGGAAGTCTTTCAACTCCTAGTGGACAAGTGGGGCCTACCAGATGTAGACCTGATGGCGTCTCGACACATTCACAAGGTACCGTCCTTCGGATCAAGGACAAGGGTTCCTCAAACAGCATTCGTGGACGCACTGGCAATTCCACGTATGGAACTTTCGGTTGCCATACGTGTTCCCTCCAGTGTCACTCCTGCCCAGGGTACTACAGAAGTTTAAGCAAGAAAGAGGAATACTACTTCTAGTCGCTCCAGCGTGGCCCAGACAGCATTTGTTCTCAGACCTGCAGGGATTATCGATCAAGCGCCTCTTCTACTTTCTCAATGCCCAGACCTCCTCATTCAGGACCGTTGTGTCTATCCAGACCTGGCCAGGCTGGCTTTGATGGTGTGGCTCTTGAAGCTTCACTCCTGGCGGCCAAAGGATTCTCTGAGGTGGTTATTCAAAATATGTTGAAGGCCCGCAAACCGGCTTCTGCACGGATTTATTACAGAGTCTGGAACTCTTGCTTCACATGCTGTGCTGCTAAGAATTATGATGCCTATTCATTCAGAACTTCCAGGCTATTGGCTTTTCTGCAACAAGGCCTAGATTTAGGCCATCATCTGGCCTCCCTCAAGGTTCATATAATCTGCCTTGTCAGTGTTTCAGAAAAAAATTGCGTCTATTCCTGACATTCATACTTTCACTCAGGGTGTTTTATGGATTCAGCCTCCCTATGTCCCTCCTGTGGCTCAATGGAATCTGTCTGTTGTCTGAAATGCCCTACTAGAGTCTCCATTTGAACCACTTGTCTGTGGACCTTAAATGCCTTACGCTTAAGGCCGTGTTTCTGTTGGCTATTGCCTCTGCTAGGAGGTTGTCGGACTTAGGCGCATTGTCCTGTCATCCACCCTTTTTGATTTTTCACCGTGACCGGGCAGCTCTTCAAACTCGTCCCGGTTATCTACCTAAACTGATATCTTCTTTCCATCTTAACTAAGAGATTGTGGTTCGGGCTTTTATCTCTTCTGGTTTGTCTTCCAAAGAGTGGTCTTTGGATGTGGTATGGGCTCTCCGTATCTACGTGGAGAGGACTGCCTCTATCAGGAGGTCAGATACCCTGTTTGTACTTTTTGGATTTCTAAAACGTGGCTGGCCTGCGAATTTGCAAACCTTGGCCAGATGGATTAGAATGGTGATTGCACACGCGTATGCACAGTCTTGTCTTCCAGCTCCTGCTGCTATTAAAGCCCATTCTACTCGGTCTGTTGGACCTTCTTGGGCGGCCCTCTGAGGCGCGTCCACTGAACAATTGTGCAAGGTGTCTACGTGGTCCTCAGTGAACATGTTCATTAGGTTTTATGCATTTGATACTTCCTCCTCCCAGGATGCTTTCTTCGGACGCCGGGTTCTTGTGCCCGCTACGGTGTGTCCCCTCCCATGAGGAACTGCTTTAGGACATCCCAGATGTATTCCCTGTGGAATCCCAGTGTACCCCGCTGCAGAAAAGGAGATTTATGGTAGACTTACCATGGTTAAATCTCTTTCTGTGTGGTACACTGGATTCCACAGGGCGTCCACCCTTACGCACTTAGCTTCTTTGGGTTTGTATGGCATTAGACCACCCTTCTCCTGTCGTGAGAATGTGGTTCTATGTGACTAACATCTACCGTCTCTTTTACCTGCTACTGCATTGGAGTGGTTAACGAAACTGAGCTTCAGTGCCTGGAGGCGGGGTTATAGAAGAGGCGGTGCAATGCATCCTGGGAACAGTCAAAGCTTTAGCCTGTTGGTGCCTCGGATCAAGATCCAACTCTACACCCCCATATATTCCCTGTGGAATTCAGTGTACCTCACAGAAAGAGATTTAACCATGGTAAGTCTACCATAAATCTCCTTTTTTTAATGGATACCCAAGATGCATGTTGAAAACCACTGAGTACTGGGCTAGTGCAGTGGGCTTGAGTCTTTTAACCTCTCTCCATGGAGAAAGGCCCCATTTCTGCTCAGCCTCCAGAGCTATATTACCACTTTAAGGGGGCTGGGTTCTTCAACCCCCCCCCCCCCCCATCACCCAAGCTAGGGAGAATCCTTTGCCCCCATTCCTCAGAGCTACTGTACCTTGCTTGGATGCCATATTTAGATGGCATTGCCCTATAGAAGCCTATAGGTTTCTTTCACATTACCCCACTGAGAGGGGAGACACATGTGCAGATTGGACTCTGGGAAAGTTCTATCATCGCAAAGGACAGCTCTCACCGCGACAGCTGTCACTCTTCATTGCGGACACAAATCACTTGGAAAATACCACTTGGCATTTCACTTGGAGTGATTTGCTTATGAGCACTGGAGGTGTACCCGGGAACAAGGAGCGGGTTTTAAGTCAGATCTTCTAGCTGCCAGAGAGGAGGGGGCCCATGACGGAGGCTGCATGCGAGTCCCTTCAACTCCTAAAATGCCCCTGTTCTAAACTGTCTATTCATGTAGAAAATAAAATTCAAAATGTTACATTTCACTATATATCGCATTGGTCTGATGCAATACTGTATATTGCTTTTTTAAGTAGCAATTTATGTATACAGTTACTTACATTTCCGTATCTAGGGCTCCAGTATTCTTCTCTTCAGCTGGGGTCTGGAGTGAGAAGTGTGGAGTCAGCAAATAGCTCCATTCTGCTCATTCCAGAGATCAAAGAATCATGTGCTGAGCTCCTCCAATGATGGCTCGGCACACTCCCCTTGTCAACTGTCACAATTGGCAGGACCTGAAAAGGGGTTGGGATTAAAATGCGGGCGGTTAGGATGGCAGCGGTCAGAGTACCGACCGTGTCATCCCAGTGTTCAGAATACTGACAGGTATGTATGCTTACCCTCCCGCAATGTCCCCCCAAACCTAAACCTCCATACTAGCAGCCTAATTCAGCACCTCCCCCTTCCCCTCCCCCCACAGACTAAACCTAACCCTCCCTGGTGGTGCCTAAACCTACCCCCCTACCTAATCATCCCCCCTTGCCCCACAGCCTAATCCTTACCCTCCCCGGGGGTGCCTGAACCTAACACCTTCGCCCCCTCCTCCCTGCAGTCTAAACCTAACCCCCTTGCGCCACAGGTTAACCTTGACCCTCCTCCCACAGCCTAAACCTAATCTCCTTCCCAGTGGTTTACCTGTCAATCATGCTGGGAGACGCTAGTACGGGATCCTGGCTGTCGGGATTCCGGCGCCGGGATTGTGACCATATTTGGGATGCCGTTGTTGGTAGGCATCCACCCTCCCACTACACCTACACTTAAAATCCGGGCACTACTTGCATAAAGCATTTGGATTTTTTTGTTTTTCAAAAGGTCAGATAAATGGCCAGAATTGGTAGACTGGCCCCTAGGGTCCACAAGGGGGCTAGGTTCCTGCCTAGAAGATCTTACCTTTAATCCACCCCCGGATTTAATTATACATCCTAGTGGATGCTGGGAACTCCGAAACGACCATGGGGAATAGCGGGCTCCGAAGGAGGCTGGGCACTCTAGAAAGATTTAGGACTACCTGGTGTGCACTGGCTCCTCCCACTATGACCCTCCTCCAAGCCTCAGTTAGATTTTGTGCCCGGCCGAGGTTGGATGCACACTAGGGGCTCTCCTGAGCTCTTAGAAGAAAGATAGTCTTAGGTTTATTATTTTCAGTGAGACCTGCTGGCAACAGGCTCACTGCAGCGAGGGACTAAGGGTAGAAGAAGCGAACTCGCCTGCTTGCAGCCGGATTGGGCTTCTTAGGCTACTGGACACCATTAGCTCCAGAGGGATCGACCGCAGGCTCAGCCTTGATGTTCGGTCCCGGAGCCGCGCCGCCGTCCCCCTTACAGAGCCAGAAGCAAGAAGATGGTCCGGAAAATCGGCGGCATGAAGACATCAGTCTTCACCAAGGTAGCGCACAGCACTGCAGCTGTGCGCCATTGCTCCTCTCACACTTCACACTCCGGTCAATGAGGGTGCAGGGCGCTGGGGGGGGCGCCCTGAGGCAGCAATAAAAACACCTTGGCTGGCAAAAATACCTCAATATATAGCCCCAGGGGCTATATATGAGGTAAATACCCCTGCCAGAATCCAGAAAAAAGCGGGAGAATAGGCCGCGGAAAAGGGGCGGAGCTATCTCCCTCAGCACACTGGGCGCCATTTTTCCCTCACAGTTCCGCTGGAAGGAAGCTCCCTGGCTCTCCCCTGCAGACTACTCTACAGAAAAGGGTAAAAAAGAGAGAGGGGGGGCATTTATATTGGCGCAGTATATAGTTTATATAAAAAGCAGCTATAAGGGACATAACTCAGTTAGTCCCTGCCTTATATAGCGCTCTGGTGTGTGCTGGCATACTCTCACTCTGTCCCCCCAAAGGGCTTTTGTGGGTCCTGTCCTCTATATTGAGCATTCCCTGTGTGTGTGGAGTGTGTCGGTACGGCTGTGTCGACATGTTTGATGAGGATAATGAGGTGGAGGCGGAGCAGATGCCTTTAGAAGGGATGTCACCCCCTGGGGGGCAGACACCTGAGTGGATGTGCTTATGGAAAGAAATGAGTGCACGTATAGACTCATTACATAAGAAATTTGACGACATGCCGACTGCGGGACAGCCGAGTTCTCAGCTCGTGCCTGTCCAGGTGTCTCAAAAGTCATCAGGGGCTCTGAAACGCCCGCTATCTCAGATGGCACAAGTAGATGTCGACACGGATACTGACACCAGTGTCGACGACGAGGAGTCAAATTTAATGCCCATTAAGGCCATTCACTGCATGATTGAGGCAATGAAAGAGGTGTTAAATAACTCTGATTTACATCCAGGTACCACAAAAAAGGGTATTATGTTTGGGGAGAAAAAACTACCTGTAGTTTTTCCCCCGTCAGATGAATTAAATGAAGTGTGTGAAGAAGCGTGGGCTTCCCCTGATAAGAAATTGGTAATTCCTAAGAAGGTACTAATGGCGTTCCCTTTCCCGCCAGAGGATAGGTTACGTTGGGAAACACCTCCTAGGGTGGATAAAGCGCTCACACGTTTGTCTAAAAAGGTGGCACTACCGTCTCAGGATACGGCCGCCCTTAAGGAACCTGCTGATAGAAAGCAGGAGGCGATCCTGAAGTCTGTATATACACACTCAGGCATTATACTTAGACCAGCTATTGCGTCAGCATGGATGTGCAGTGCTGCCGCTGCATGGTCGGATAAACTGTCAGAAAATATTGACACACTAGACAGAGACACGATTCTGCTAACAATTGACCATATCAAAGACTCAGTCTTATATATGAGAGATGCACAGAGGGAAGTCTGCCGGCTGGCATCTAAAATAAGTGCATTGTCCATCTCTGCTAGGAGATGCTTATGGACTCGCCAGTGGACTGGAGATGCAGATTCCAAAAGGCACATGGAAGTTTTGCCTTATAAGGGGGAGGAATTATTTGGGGATGGTCTCTCCGACCTAGTTTCCACAGCAACGTCTGGGAAGTCAGCATTTTTACACCATGTCCCCTCACAGCCTAAGAAGGCGCCATTTTATCAGGTTCAGTCCTTTCGGACCCAGAAAAACAAGCGGGGAAAAGGAGGGTCTTTTCTCTCTAGAGGCAGAGGTAGGGGAAAAAGGCTGCAACAAACAGCAGGTTCCCAGGAGCAAAAGTCCTCCCCCGCTTCCTCTTCCAAGTCCGCCGCATGACGGTGGGGCTCCACAGGCGGAGCCAGGTACGGTGGGGGCCCGCCTCATGAAATTCAGCGATCAGTGGGCTCGCTCACAGGTGGATCCCTGGATCCTTCAAATAGTATCTCAGGGGTACAAGCTGGAATTCGAGGCGGCTCCACCCCACCGGTTCCTAAAATCTGCCTTGCCGATTGCTCCCTCAGACAGGGAGGCGGTGCTAGCAGCGATTCACAAGCTGTATTCCCAGCAGGTGATAATCAAGGTACCCCTACTTCAACAAGGCCGGGGTTACCATTCCACACTATTTCGGACGGTTCGGTGAGACCCATTTTAAATTTGAAATCCTTGAACACATACATAAAAAAATTCAAGTTCAAGATGGAATAGCTCAGGGCGGTTATTGCAAGCCTGGAGGAGGGGGATTACATGGTATCCCTGGACATCAAGGATGCTTACCTGCATGTCCCCATTTACCATCCTCACCAGGAGTACCTCAGATTTGTGGTACAGGATTGCCATTACCAATTCCAGACGCTGCCGTTTGGACTCTCCACGGCACCGAGGGTATTTACCAAGGTTATGGCGGAAATGATGATACTCCTTCGAAAAAAGGGAGTTTTAATTATCCCATACTTGGACGATCTCCTAATAAAGGCACGATCCAAGGAACAGTTGTTAGTGGGAGTAGCACTATCTCAGGAAGTGCTGCGCCAGCACGGCTGGATTCTGAATATCCCAAAGTCACAGCTGGTCCCGACGACAAGTCTAATGTTCCTGGGAATGATTCTGGACACATAGGTAGTCCTAAATCTTTCTAGAGTGCCCAGCCTCCTTCGGAGCCCGCTATTCCCCATGGTCCTTTCGGAGTTCCCAGCATCCACTACGGACTACGAGAAATAGAATTACCGGTGAGTAAATTCTTATTATTTCCCAGCTGTTCCAATTTAAGAATGACAATCCCAATATAGGTGCTATGTCCCTTTCCAAACAGCTTTGTCTGGATTGGGCCAGAGTTTGGGAGGTATGACCCATTCACTGCAGCTCAGCATAGTAGGGTGGACTGGACATGACGCTTATAGTGATTGCATGCTCTCCTGTCTTAATTCACCAATAGCAATTGTTGGCAGGTACGCAATTCCAAAAAAGCATTTCAGGGAAATTGCGAAACTAAGGGGGGCATGTACTAAGCAGTGATAAAAGCGGAGAAGTGAGCCAGTGGAGAAGTGGCCCCATCAACCAGTCAGCAGCTCTGTATCATTTTATAGTATGCAAATTACAGATGTTACTTCAGCGACTTCTCCACTGGCTCACTTCTCTGCTCTTATCACTGCTTAGTAAATATACCCCTAAGTCATAAAAATGACTTACATCTAAATGGAAATGAGCCCCAAAGTTAATAAGATTTACTTGTTGGAGAAAAAACACGGATACTGTATTTTTCAGGATTTGTTCCTGTATTGTGTTTTACAAGAGATTCCATATACAGTACTGTAAGTGGCCACGAGAAACCTTATTTAAAATGCATGTAGCCATAGGGATCATTGGGGCAGATGTTTTAAGCCTGGAGACAGCATAAGGAAGTGATAAACCAGTGATAAGTGTAAAGTGATAAATGCACCGGCCAATCAGCTCCTGTTTATTTACATATTGGAGCTGATTAGCTGGTGCATTTATCACCTTGCACTTATCACTGGTTTGTCACTTCTTTATGCTTTCTCCAGGTTAATACTGTTCATCTGCCCCACTGTGGCTTATAACAAATGCAAGGAAATGGTTATAAGGAATGTACGTATCTCTGATTCCCCCTCCCCAAGAATGTAACAGTTACATAATGGGGGTAAGGTGCAATCAGGGAGATTGGTGAACTATTCAGGGAGTGAGGGAGTTTGCTGCTATTTCAAGTAGTCTCCTGCAGAATGCAGGAGGGTAGACAACTATGATGCAATTGTATAATTATTTACAGCGCAGATACTGTAGCACAGTACAACTCTGCCTGATTATACAAATAAATGTCAGACAGATACAGCCCCCTGGCTATAAGGATACAGCAATGTCACACAAATGCATTAGATACTACATTCTAAAGGTAAAGCATCCTTTTAACAGTTTATAATATAATATCAAATAGTAGCAGAATGCAGTTGTTTTCCGTGGAGTTGTTAAACAGAGCCCATTAAGCTACAGTACTTATGGTCTAACCTAAATCTGAATACCAAGCAAACTGACATAGCACAAATGCTTCCGGTCCAGGAATAAACCTCTCCCAGCACTTTGTCTCATGCCAATTATTGTTAATATAGCAATAACAACCAGTTATGAGCTTCAGCATTTTTGCAAATGAGAGTGCATATCTCTCGCCAAGTATTACTATCTGGGAAACATCTTCAGCGTGTTATATGACAAAAGCTTCCTAGCCAAGAGTCTTAGTCATGGCAGTTTTACAGTAGCTTTTAAGTGGAAAAAATGTCCCTATCGTTGGCGCCTGTTCCATACTGTATATTACACATTGATCTCGGAAAATGGATTCTACACTGTAATTTAGCTCAGTGTCCAATTACTATATTTTTATTTCATCTGGCCTCTTCACATCCATGGCTAATGCCTCGCCAGCACATAAAATGTATTTTCTCCACTTTTCTTCTTTTTTTTTTGCTAAAGCTATAATGAACTTTATGACTCAGCTCATTGTGACAGACTATTCACCAGAGGCTGTTGTGTATGAAACGGGGAGGCTTATCATGCTCCACGGAAGCGGGGGGTACATTGTAAAATAAGTGATTCAAGCTGATACCGTGGCTTCTTGAAGTTCGGTTGTACATTACCCCATGAAATTTAATGTGTAACACTACATTAATATAGGATTGAGCACAGCTGTGACTAATCACCTCGGAAGAAAGTTAATGGTGGCTGCCGATGAGAATTTACATAAATGGAATTCCGAAATGTGCTGTTAGAAGTTAAGAAGTTAGATTAAAAACAGGAGGAGGCAGGTACAAAAAGAAAAAAAAAGAACAGCCATCAAATACATGTAACTTTGTCAACAGTGGCTACCAAAGACGAAGGTACAGTGAAGAATAGTCACACTTATACAGTGTACATGCTATATTTGTGGAAACACCAAGTAGGTCCTGTCAAAGTCGAAAAATATTGCAGAACACACAGCACGTATAAACTGCACACACATGCCCACTGCGCGTGCACTTGTTCTGCAGTGCGTGCACATGTACACACTTTGCGTATGGTCGCTCCCGCGGTCCTGCGCATCGGCGCGTGGTATGGGTATTTACGGAAGAGTTTGTGTACGTATGGAGGGCCATTAGAACACATTACATATTTAATCCAAATAGTGCACAATGTACACATAGTCTCCTGGCATCACATCAGAAAGTTATAGCTGTTTAAATGGTTGCAGAACAAAGGGATTCACCTTTACAGGATAAGAGGGAACAGACTAAGGTTATAAGGTGATATTTGGTATCCAGCTGTAGGGTATTTTAAGGGAAACATTCCGGTGTTGGTCTGCGGAAGATCGCATGTTCCTGCGGATAGTTATGTGCAGAAGCAGAATATAGATATAAACTGTATTTACTGTATATTATGTATGCGGCGGGAATCCAGAGGAGACCATCCACAAGAGCAGTTGAGAAAGACATCGCCTACCTTTTCAAATCAACCTATGACCTCTCCTGTACTATAAAAGTGCATCCCTGTGTCCAATGGACAAAGGGAACAGTATCCATTGTATTGCTGTTGGGAGACTTGTATAAATAAAGCCTGCTGCAGGCCGGCCAGCCACAAGACTCACAACGTTATCTATTTGATTACGGAGGACTGGACCAGGAAGCGCACGCGAATATTCTCACGTATGTACATTGACTGTAGCCATTATTCTGTTATATATATTGTCTTGTATTGTAGTGTATAATTTGTATTGTAAACCCCCTTTCAGAAATAATCCACTGTGGTGTCGGAACCCAGCGGTTAATCACAATTGGTGTCATGTGCTCATTGCCCTGCTAAGGTTTAAAGTGTAATAGCATCTCACTGCATTTTTGCATAAGGTTTAAAGTGTAATAGCATCACACTGCATTGCTGCATAGGGTTTAGAGTGTAATATCATTGCATTGCATTACTGTGAAGGTTTAAAGTGTATCTCTGAGTGTGTATGCGCTGCGAGTACTTTGTACCGCCAGCGCGGCGTGTGTACGCAAAGTCCGTACACTACGGAGCCCTTTTACGCTAATAGCGTAAAAGGTGCGTAGTGTGAATTAAGTATAGCGGCCACAGCGGCTAAAGGTTTAAAGTGTATTTAAGGTGTGTTTAAGGTATAGCTTTTATTCCTGTAAAGATAATCGACATTTAGCTCTGCTTGTTGTGTATATGCCAACTAGAATAATGGAATGCCAATTCCAAGAAAAATCATATAGGGCTTGATACAGTATATCAACCAATGAGAAGTGGACCAATGGAGAAGTTGCCCATAGCAACCAACCAGCTTCAACCTATAATTTTATAGAATGTTCTTGATAAACGCTACCTCAAAGCAGATTGGTCACAAAAAGCAAAATCTCCACTAGTCCACTTCTCCACTCTTTTCACTGTTTGGTAAATCAACTCCATAGTTTTTTTTTTACTGAAAATTACCTTGGCCCCCCCGGCAGGGAGATCGCTCTTTATATATTTACTGTACTTGGTGGTTGTAAGTAATTATTTGGAATTTATTTTACACTGTAAAAATGTGATTCTTTATCCATATATAATGAATGTAAAGCCATGGCTTCTGCTGAATTACAGTGGTTTTGAAATGTTTTAATATGGGATGTGGTCAGGATCCTGGTGTTCGAAATCCCAGCATTCGGAATACCAATGTAGGAATACCGACACTGATCAGAATACCAATGTCGGCGCAGATATCCCGAATGCCGTGATCCCAAATGAGGAACTGCCGCCACTCAGGGCAGGTAAGCAGCGGGGGGGAGGATGTTTAGGCTGTGGGAAGGGGGGTTAGGGTTATGCACCACCACAGAGGGTTAGGGTTAGGCTGCAGGTGGGGAAGGGTTAGGCTGTGGGAAGGGTGGTTAGGGTTATGTACCACCACAGAGGGTTAGGGTTAGGCTGCAGATGGGGAAGGGTTAGGCTATGGGAAGGGGGTTAGTGTTATGCACCACCACGGAGGGTAAGGGTTAGGCTGCAGGTGGGGAAGGGGTAGGCTGTGGGAAGGGGGGTTAGGGCTATGCACCACCACAGAGTGTTAGGCTGCAGGTGGGAAAGGGTTAGGCAGTGGGAAGGGGGTTAGTGTTATGCACCACCACAGAGGGTAAGGGTTAGGCTGCAGGTTGGGAAGGGGTAGGCTGTGGGAAGGGGGGTTAGGGCTTTGCACCACCACAGAGGGTTAGGGTTAGGCTGCAGGTGGGAAAGGGTTAGGCAGTGGGAAGGGGGTTAGGGTTATGCACCACCACAGAGGGTTAGGGTTAGGCTGCAGGTGGGGAAGGGTTATGCTGTGGTAAGGGGGTTAGGGTTATGCACCACCACAGAGGGTTAGGGTTAGGCTGCAGGTGGGGAAGGGGTAGGCTGTGGGAAGGGGGGTTAGGGCTATGCACCACCACAGAGGGTTAGGGTTAGGCTGCAGGTGGGGAAGGGTTAGGCTGTGGGAAGGGGGTTAGGGTTATGCACCACCACAGAGGGTTAGGCTGCAGGTGGGGAAGGGGTAGGCTGTGGGAAGGGGGTTAGGGCTATGCACCACCACAGAGGGTTAGGGTTAGGCTGCAGGTGAGGAAGGGTTAGGCTGTGGGAAGGGGGTTAGGGTTATGCACCACCACAGAGGGTTAGGGTTAGGCTGCAGGTGGGGAAGGGGTAGGCTGTGGGAAGGGGGTTAGGGTTATGCACCACAACAGAGGGTTAGGGATAGGCTGCGGGTGGGGAAGGGTTTGGCTGTGGGAAGGGGGGTTAGGGCTATGCACCACCACAGAGGGTTAGGGTTAGGCTGCAGGTGGGGAAGGGTTAGGCTGTGGGAAGGGGGGTTAGGGTTATGCACCACCACAGAGGGTTAGGGATAGGCTGCGGGTGGGGAAGGGTTAGGTTGAGGCTGTGTACAGATAGGGTTAGGCATTAGGTATTAGGGTTAGGTACCTCACTGCTTTGGTGTCAGGATTCCCGCTGCAGTCGGTATTTGGACTGCCAGCATCCCTACCGCCGGGATATCGTATGTAACCCCTTTACAGTAACTCACTTCCGTGAGATTTTGAGTTGTATCTAAAGGTCATCATACATTAGCAATCAATTGAGGAAATTCTGCAATTTGCAAATGATTGTGTTACAAAATTAGCAATGTTTGAGGTACACCAATCACCGATTCTGACCAAAAAGTGATCTGATTGGGTAAATCAGGTTGTTCATGTATAGTAACGATCAGCCGACTGCAGACTATTACTAATAAAATGGGCACTAGGATGGTTCGCAGACCAGAGTTTTGGATGAAAGTTGTCTGTGAATTACTGAAAAGTATCTGCAATGTATGATCGCATGTTGGTGGTTTAAAGAATCGTTAAATTGGGGGGGGAGCAGAATCGTTGAATCTTTTTTTCTGATTGTGATGTATGGCCCATACATCATAATCAGAAAAACCTATGGGGTCATTGGAACCAGTAGGCCCCCTTCCCATACATGTGTACATGCTTTTACTAGTCTGAACAAGTAGCAAATGAGAGTGGTACAACATAACAAAACTCTTGGAAGCACTTTCAGTTAATCAAAGGGAAATACACATACCGCATTATAGGCAAGTATAGTATTTTCATAGAGAGGCAAATAAAATGTCTGTGTTCCACTCTTTAACATTTGTACATTATTCATATAGCTTACAACACAATATAAGTGTCTGTAAGGAGCTAATAAGCATGAAGCACACCTGCAGGACATAAAGCCGGTAAATGGCAATGTGACATCATGATGAATCAGAATTAGATGACCGTGATATAAGAGACCATGGGGGTAATTCCATGTTGATCGCAGCAGGATATTTTTTAGCAGTTGGCCAAAACCATGTGCACTGCAGGGGGACAGATATAACATGTGCAGAGAGAGTTAGATTTGGGTGGGTTATTTTGTTTCTGTGCAGGGTAAATACTGGCTGCTTTATTTTTACACTGCAATTTAGATTGCAGATTGAACTCACCACACCCAAATCTAACTCTCTCTGCACATGTTATATCTGCCTCTCCTGCAGTGCACATGGTTTTGCCCAACTGCTAACAAAATTCCTGCTGCGATCAACTTGGAATTACCCCCCCGTGTTGTAAAACATGATTACTGCTATGGGATGACAAATAGCATTGTAAATGGGGGTTCGGTATGAAATACCACTCGTCAGGATGCCGGTGGTCACATGACTGACACCGGCATCCCTACATTGAAGATCCCGATGTTAGAGGGCGTAAGTATTTTTACCCCCCTCCCTTACCTTAGCCCTAACCCTAACTCTCTGGGGGTGACGGCTAGGGCTTTCCCCCTCCCTAGTGCCTAACCCTAACCCTCCCCTGGGCCCTGTCCCTAACAGTTACCCCGGTACTTACCTTCGGGATGTCGGCTGTCGGCATTGGTCAGATCCCATAGATGATTGGGATAGGCTAGGCCAGTGGTTCCACATTACCCAGACTGAACAGAAGGTGTGTAATCCATCTAAGTGATGTAGTGATATCTATTTTGCCGTTAATCTTCCTTTTACTGCCTGTAATACGTTAATAAGGCAATAACAGCCATGTGAGACCCTCCATAATGACACGTCTCCTGTTGATCAGTATTATCAGCTGAGGTGTGCTCGACGAGAATGTATACAGCAAACCATGTCAGCTGCACACGGGGCTGAAAGAAAAAGGAGGACGTAATACATCATATCCCGAAAGATACATATATTTAATGGCGCTATAATTGGCACGTCCAATCTCTGCCGAGCGCTCACTGGGGAGCCAGAAATTGCTAGAATATACTCAGCCCTGTCAGACGATTTCTACATCATAAAGTAATTTATTCATAGTCATCATACGTGAAAACAAGAACAGATCCTTTCACATTATTCAAATGCATTTGACAATAAGCTATCCCATTTAGGCTGACACTAATTCTTAATAAGTCAGGAAAGCACATTTGTGTGCGTTCGGTTGTCATGTTACAGCTCTCTGTGCTCCCCAGTGTCTGGTTGTATTTCCCACATCCCAGCGATTAAACAGGAACTTTTAGCTAAAAATATGTTTATTTTGAACATATTATGAAGGTTGTTTATTAAATGCAAAATATTACCTCTGCACCACAAATGCACTTGAATACAGTATTTACTAAAGCATGCACAGGGACAGGGTAGAGTTGGGTGTAGTAAGGACATTCCTAGTGAAGAGCAGAGTAAGCACATGGGTGTGTCCAGGGTCGGACTGGCCCACAGGGGTACCAGGGAAACCACCGGTAGGCCCCACTGCCTGAGGGCCCACTCCTTCCTCTAGGGATGCACTCCTTCCTCCAGACTGTGCACTTGTATTACACATGGTAGATATGTTGCATTACACTGCACTAGACTATTGTGTATTTCAAGCCTCTGTGGAGGCTGACCACACCCCCTTTGTAGGCTGGCTACACCCCTAAGTATGGGCCCCTATAACTGCATCCCCCCGGTGGGCCCATCATGTCCCAGTCCAACACTGGGTGTGTCTCAATTTGCGGAGCGTGATTATGGTAATGAGGAGGTACAGGGGTGCACGCTGCGGTCATTCCCTACTCCACCATTCTGGAAAATCTCAGAGCTGGACGACAGTGGGTCTCACTCTATACTTTTAATGGGTGTGGATCATAGGGGCAACAGTAACTAGGTCGACAGTCACTATTGGTCGACAGTGACTAGGTCGACACCTGAAATATGTCAACATGAACATGGTCGACGTGTGTTTAAAAAAAAATTGGTGTAGTTTTCTTCGTAAATTGACCGGGAACCGTAATTAGTGCACTTTATCCCCTCGCATGGCTCACAAGCTTCGGGCAAGGTTACTATTCCCAATCATAGTCCACGTGGATCGTAGAGCATGAAAAAGTAAAAAAAAAAAGAATAAAAAAGTGAAAAACTCATATAGACCTTTTTCATGTCAACCTAGTGACCGACCGTGTCTACTTATAGACCATGTCGACTTAATGCATGTTGACCAATAGTAGTTGACCTAATGAGTGTCAACCTAAGTGCAGTCGACCTAAAGACCGGATCCCCTTTTAATAGTTCCCATAGATACCAGTGTGTTGGGCCCCATGAGTAGTCAAAACCATCCCAATGCAGATATCATAGCTACAAGGTGCATTCGCAACTTGGAAGGAAAGCTACTCTGATATTTTCATTCTGTCATAGAAGCAGCATTCCATGCACTGACAAGACAGGGGTTGGTTTGCACTGTCTTACAAACAAATGTATTGAACTGTGCGTGTGCAGATCTTATGCCAATATCTGTATCTGACATCTGGCAGGTGTATATGAGCCTCTGCCTAAAGGCCCGTATTCACGGGCAGAAGTAATGAGAGATGTGTGCTGAGCGAACCGCTCAGCACACATCTCTCCCCCCACTCAGCACAGCGTGATGTGTGCTGAGCGTGCGGGGGGAGAAGGGCGCTCATTTCACCCAGCGGGTGAAATGAGCGACCCGCTAGATTGGCCTGCATGCAGGCCAATCTAGCACCAGCGATAGCGATGCGAGGAGGCTGCACATCGCTATCGCTGTGAGGAGTACACACACAGTAATCGCTGCTTAAAATCTAAGCAATCTAGTCAGATTGCTTAGATTTTAAGCAGCGATCGCTCCGTGAGTACCCCCAGGGCCGGCTCTACCATTAGGCAGCTTTAGGCGGCTGCCTAGGGGCGCCGGCTCCTGGCGGGCGCCACTAAATTCATCTAGCAAAAAACTGAAGGATGACTCTGTGTGCGGCCTCCTCCTTACACTGCACTGGCTGCTGCTTCGGGTCTAATCAGGTGCAGCCGGCGCTATCAGGCTGTACCACAGAGTGCCTCAGCACTTCCTACGTGCTAACAAGTGTAATATCATGTCATATGAAGGCACATAGGAGGCGGATGTAACTATGGCTCCACAAGGGGCGCCCCCACGGCCGCTGCTCATAGTCCTGATCCCGACTCTCTAGCAGCAAGCAGCACCTGACTACATGTCTGTCTGTACCTGCAGCGTCGCTTTAATGCTGCTGCCAGCTTTAAGAGGAGCCATACCAATTGTGAGGGAAAACAAGGAAACAACTATTAGGTACGTAACCCATGGGGATTTCTACAGGACCACAGACATCTTACAGCCTGGTGGGTGGTTTGCACTTGTAAACAGCATAATAGGGAAACACAGGCACAGGGGTACAATACAGTACAAATGGAGGAGGGGAGGTCAGTAATTAACTTACAGATGGGGGGATGGAACACAATAAGGACCATACAAATATATGTATATATGTATATAATACTGTATGTATACACATACAATTAAATATCCCACCAGACCCCATATACAAATGCAGTGTATACAGTAGGGGTGGGCAAAATACGGCCCGCGGGCCGGATGCGGCCCGCAAACCGATCCTGCCCGGCCCACTGCCTCCCACCAGCGAGCAATGACAAGCGGCCCGACCGGCTGAGCAGCTTGTCATTGCTCTGCACTGCAGTACCTCCAAGCTGCCAGCGGCGTCTCTCTCCCCTGCTGCTGCGTTGTAGCAGCCTCCTCCAGAGTCCCCAGTGACAACGGCTGTGTTCAGCCGAGAAGGGGGCGGGGCTACGTGTCGGTGAGGGGGCGGGGCTACACGGGTCCTCAGGGGGCGGGGCTACACGGGACAAGAGCCAGACTGCTACAGATCCATCCTTCCTGCCACTGCCAGCCAGATCAGTAAGTAAATGGGAAAATTGAAAGAGGGAAAAGTGAAAGTGTGTGCGTGTGATAGTGTGCATATATTTGTGTGTGCGGGCAGTGACGTCAGACTGTTTTTAGGTTTGGGGGAGAGATCTTTAGCTCTCGCTGTACCAACCCCTCCCGTGTTCTGTCACCATGTCACCCCCATGTTCTGTCACCATGTCACCCCCATGTTCTGTCACTATGTCACCCCCCCATGTTCTGTCACTGTGTCACACCTTTCCCCAGGGGCCATAAGACACTGGATAATTTGCTTGCTGCACAATAATTATCCTAAATAAAATGTTAATGTGTAAAAAGGCTCTCTACCTGCCGTAATGTGTGTAAAAGGGGCTCTACCTGGTGTAATGTGTGTAAGTGGCGCTACTGTGTGGCGCAATTTGAATAATGGAGACTATTGTGCAGCCTAATATGAATCTATATTATTTTTTGCCCACACCCCTTCCACATGAAGCCACGTCCCTATATTTTTGGCAAGTGGGGCGAGCTGCTATTTTGTATGTGGCCCTCGGATACTGACAGGAAATGTCAAGTGGCCCCTCAGCTGAAATAATTGCCCACCCCTGGTATACAGGATAGATAGATAGATAGATAGATAGATAGATAGATAGATAGATAGATAGAACTCAGCAAAAAAATTTAAATTGGCCTCAGTGTCCTATACAATTGCCAACATGTCAGCTAGCATGTATACATAGGCAGCAAGAACGGTCATCACTCAAGGATTTGAAGGTAAAAGTACTGTATATTGTGAACAAAGTCCCGAAAATATACTTTCTCTGACGTCCTAAGTAGATGCTGGGACTCCGTAAGGACCATGGGGAATAGCGGCTCCGCAGGAGACTGGGCACAACTATAAAGAAAGCTTTAGACTACTGGTGTGCACTGGCTCCTCCCACTATGACCCTCCTCCAGACTTCAGTTAGAATCTTGTGCCCGGCTGAGCTGGATGCACACTAGGGGCTCTCCTGAGCTCCTAGAAAGAAAGTATATTTTAGGTTTTTTATTTTACAGTGAGATCTGCTGGCAAAAGACTCACTGCAGCGAGGGACTAAGGGGAGAAGAAGCGAACCTACCTAACAGGTGGTAGTTTGGGCTTCTTAGGCTACTGGACACCATTAGCTCCAGAGGGATCGACCGCAGGACCCGACCTTGATGTTCGTTCCCGGAGCCGCGCCACCGTCCCCCTTACAGAGCCGGAAACATGAAGAGGTCCGGAAAATCGGCGGCAGAAGACTTCGGTCTTCACCAAGGTAGCGCACAGCACTGCAGCTGTGCGCCATTGCTCCTCATGTACACCTCACACTCCGGTCACTGATGGGTGCAGGGCGCTGGGGGGGGGCGCCCTGAGGGCAATATTACACACCTTGGCTGGCAAATATACACCATATATAGTCCCAGAGGCTATATAGGTGTGAATTAATACCCCTGCCAGAGTTTCAAAAACGCGGGAGAAGTCCGCCGAAAAAGGGATGGGGCTAACTCCCTCAGCACACTGGCGCCATTTTTCCCTCACAGCTCCGCTGGAAGGAAGCTCCCTGGCTCTCCCCTGCAGTCTACAAGCTACAGAAGGGTAAAAAAGAGAGGGGGGGCACTAAATTTAGGCGCAGTATATATATATATAGCAGCTATAAGGGGATATAATTCAGTTAGTCCCTGTATTATATAGCGCTCTGGTGTGTACTGGCATACTCTCTCTCTGTCTCCCCAAAGGGCTTTGTGGGGTCCTGTCCTCTGTCAGAGCATTCCCTGTGTGTATGCGGTGTGTCGGTACGGCTGTGTCGACATGTTTGATGAGGAGGCTTATGTGGAGGCGGAGCAAATGCCTGTAAATGTGATGTCACCCCCTGCGGGGTCGACACCTGAGTGGATGGTTCTGTGGAAGGAATTACGCGACAGTGTCGACTCCTTGCATAAAAGGTTTGACGACATACCTACTATGGGACAGCCGGCTTCTCAGCCTGTGCCTGCCCAGGCGTCTCAAAAGCCATCAGGGGCTCTAAAACGCCCGCTACCTCAGATGGCAGACACAGATGTCGACACGGATACTGACTCCAGTGTCGACGACGATGAGACTAATGTAACTTCCAATAGGGCCACACGTTACATGATTGAGGCAATGAAAAATGTGTTGCACATTTCTGATGTTACCCCCGGTACCACAAAAAAGGGTATTATGTTTGGAGAGAAAAAACTACCAGTAGCTTTTCCTCCATCTGAGGAGTTAAATGACGTGTGTGAAGAAGCGTGGGCTTCTCCTGATAAGAAACTGGTAATTTCTAAGAGGTTACTAATGGCGTACCCTTTCCCGCCAGAGGATAGGTCACGCTGGGAAACATCCCCTAGGGTGGATACAGCGCTCACACGCTTGTCAAAGAAGGTGGCACTACCGTCTCCGGATACGGCCGCCCTGAAGGAATCTGCTGATAGAAAGCAGGAGGCTATCCTGAAGTCTATATATACACACACAGGTGTTATACTGAGGCCAGCTATTGCGTCAGCATGGATGTGCAGTGCTGCAGCTGCGTGGTCAGATTCCCTGTCGGAAAATATTGATACCCTAGACAGGGACACTATATTGCTAACTGTAGAGCATATTAAAGACGCACTTTTATACATGAGAGATGCACAGAGGGATATTTGCCGGCTGGCATCCAAAATTAGTGCAATGTCCATTTCTGCCAGGAGAGGGTTATGGACTCGGCAGTGGACAGGAGATGCAGATTCCAAAAGGCACATGGAAGTTCTGCCTTATAAGGGTGAGGAGTTGTTCGGGGATGGTCTCTCGGACCTCGTTTCCACAGCAACAGCTGGGAAGTCTACATTTTTACCCCATGTTCCCTCATAGCCAAAGAAAGCACCGTATTATCAGGTACAGTCCTTTCGGCCCAATAGGGGCAAGCGGGTTAAGGGCGCGTCCTTTCTGCCCAGAGGCAGAGGTAGGGGGAAAAAGCTGCAGCATACAGCCAGTTCCCAGAAGCAAAAGTCCTCCCCCGCTTCCTCTAAGTCCACAGCATGACTCTGGGGCTCCACAGGCGGAGCCAGGTACGGTGGGGGCCCGTCTCAAATATTTCAGCAATTAGTGGGCTCGCTCACGGGTGGATCCCTGGATCTTTCAAATAGTATCTCAGGGGTACAAGCTGGAATTCGAGACGTCTCCCCTCCGCCGTTTCCTCAAATCTGCCTTTCCAACCACTCCCTCAGGCAGGGAGGCAGTGTTACAGGCAATTCACAAGCTGTATTCACAACAGGTGATAGTAAAGGTGCCCCTACTTCAACAAGGACGGGGTTACTATTCCACAATGTTTGTGGTACCGAAACCGGACGGTTCGGTGAGACCCATTTTAAATTTGAAATCCTTGAACACATATATAAAAAAATTCAAGTTCAAGATGGAATCGCTCAGGGCGATTATTGCAAGCCTGGACGAGGGGGATTACATGGTATCACTGGACATCAAGGATGCTTACCTGCATGTCCCCATTTACCATCCTCACCAGGAGTACCTCAGATTTGTGGTACAGGATTGTCATTACCAATTCCAGATGTTGCCATTCGGTTTATCCACGGCTCCGAGGGTCTTTACCAAGGTAATGGCCGAAATGATGATACTCCTTCGAAAGAAGGGAGTTTTAATTATCCCGTACTTGGACGATCTCCTGATAAAGGCGAGGTCCAGGGAGCAGTTGTTGGTCGGGGTAGCACTATCTCGGGAGGTGCTACAACAGCACGGCTGGGTTCTAAATATCCAAAGTCACAGCTGATCCCTACGACACGTCTACTGTTCCTGGGGATGGTTCTGGACACAGAACAGAAAAAAGTGTTTCTCCCGGAGGAGAAGGCCAAGGAGCTGTCATCTCTAGTCAGAGGCCTCCTAAAACCAAAACAGGTGTCGGTGCATCACTGCACGCGGATCCTGGGAAAGATGGTAGCTTCCTACGAAGCAATTCCATTCGGCAGGTTCCATGCAAGAACCTTTCAGTGGGACCTATTGGACAAGTTGTCCGGATCGCATCTTCAGATGCATCGGCTGATAACCCTGTCTCCAAGGACCAGGGTGTCTCTGCTGTGGTGGCTGCAGAGTGCTCATCTTCAAGAGGGCCGCAGATTCGGCATACAGGACTGGGTCCTGGTGACCACGGATGCCAGCCTTCGAGGCTGGGGGGCAGTCACACAGGGAAGAAACTTCCAAGGACTATGGTCAAGTCAGGAGACTTCCCTGCACATAAATATTCTGGAACTGAGGGCCATTTACAATGCCCTAAGTCAGGCAAAACCCCTGCTTCAAAACCAGCCGGTACTGATCCAGTCAGACAACATCACGGCGGTCGCCCATGTAAACCGACAGGGCGGCACGAGAAGCAGGACGGCAATGGCAGAAGCCACAAGGATTCTCCGATGGGCGGAATATCATGTGTTAGCACTGTCAGCAGTGTTCATTCTGGGAGTGGACAACTGGGAAGCAGACTTCCTCAGCAGGCACGACCTCCACCCGGGAGAGTGGGGACTTCATCCAGAAGTCTTCCAAATGATTGTAAACCGTTGGGAAAGGCCACAGGTGGACATGATGGCGTCCCACCTAAACAAAAAGCTAGAAAGATATTGCGCCAGGTCGAGAGACCCTCAGGCGATAGCTGTGGACGCTCTAGTGACACCGTGGGTATACCGGTCAGTTTATGTGTTCCCTCCTCTTCCTCTCATACCAAAGGTACTGAGGATAATAAGGAGAAGAGGAGTAAGAACTATACTCATTGTTCCGGATTGGCCAAGAAGAGCTTGGTACCCGGAACTTCAAGAAATGATCTCAGAGGACCCATGGCCTCTGCCACTCAGACAGGACCTGCTACAGCATAGGCCCTGTCTGTTCCAAGACTTACCGCGGCTGCGTTTGACGGCATGGTGGTTGAACACCGGATCCTGAAGGAAAAGGGCATTCCGGAGGAAGTAATTCCTACGCTGATTAAAGCTAGGAAAGAAGTTACCGCAAACCATTATCACCGCATTTGGCGAAAATATGTTGCGTGGTGTGAGGCCAGGAAGGCCCCAACGGAGGAATTTCAGCTAGGTCGATTTCTGCACTTCCTGCAGTCAGGGGTGACTATGGGCCTAAAATTGGGTTCCATTAAGGTCCAGATTTCGGCTCTATCGATTTTCTTCCAGAGAGAACTGGCTTCACTACCTGAAGTTCAGACTTTTGTTAAGGGAGTGCTGCATCTTCAGCCCCCTTTTGTGCCTCCAGTGGCACCTTGGGATCTTAACGTGGTGTTGGATTTCCTAAAGTCACATTGGTTTGAGCCACTAAAAACCGTGGATTTGAAATATCTCACGTGGAAAGTGGTCATGTTGTTGGCCTTGGCTTCGGCCAGACGTGTATCAGAATTGGCGGCTTTGTCATGTAAAAGCCCTTATCTGATTTTCCATATGGATAGGGCAGAATTGAGGACTTGTCCCCAGTTTCTCCCTAAAGTGGTATCAGCTTTTCATCTGAGCCAACCTATCGTGGTGCCTGCGGCTACTAAAGACTTGGAGGCTTCCAAGTTGTTGGACGTAGTCAGGGCCCTGAAAGTCTATGTTTCCAGGACAGCTGGAGTCAGAAAGACTGACTCGCTATTTATCCTGTATGCGCCCAACAAGTTGGGTGCACCTGCTTCAAAGCAGACTATTGCTCGCTGGATCTGTAGGACGATTCAGCTTGCACATTCTGCGGCTGGACTGCCGCATCCTAAATCAGTGAAAGCCCATTCCACAAGGAAGGTGGGCTCTTCTTGGGCGGCTGCCCGAGGTGTCTCGGCTCTACAACTTTGCCGAGCAGCTACTTGGTCGGGGTCAAACACATTTGCTAAATTCTACAAGTTTGACACCCTGGCTGAGGAGGACCTAGAGTTTGCCCATTCGGTGCTGCAGAGTCATCCGCACTCTCCCGCCCGTTTGGGAGCTTTGGTATAATCCCCATGGTCCTTACGGAGTCCCAGCATCCACTTAGGACGTCAGAGAAAATAAGAATTTACTCACCGGTAATTCTATTTCTCGTAGTCCGTAGTGGATGCTGGGCGCCCATCCCACGTGCGGATTGTCTGCAATACTTGTATATATTTATTGTTTAACTAAAGGGTTATTGTTGAGCCATCTGTTGAGAGGCTCAGTTGTTATCATACTGTTAACTGGGTATTGTATCACGAGTTATACGGTGTGATTGGTGTGGCTGGTATGAGTCTTACCCGGGATTCAAAATCCTTTCCTTATTGTGTCAGCTCTTCCGGGCACAGTATCCTAACTGAAGTCTGGAGGAGGGTCATAGTGGGAGGAGCCAGTGCACACCAGTAGTCTAAAGCTTTCTTTATAGTTGTGCCCAGTCTCCTGCGGAGCCGCTATTCCCCATGGTCCTTACGGAGTCCCAGCATCCACTACGGACTACGAGAAATAGAATTACCGGTGAGTAAATTCTTATTTTTTCACTTTAAAAGTTCATGAGTGTTGTTTCTACTTTCTGTATATGGGTAATAATGCAATATACCCTAGTCCACCTAGTGGCCACCTGCATTACCCCGCCGAAAGGGGGTGGGCGTTTGCAGGTTAGGGGGTGCTAGGCTGGAGATTTGCCTAGGATGCATAGAGACCTTGCACCGGCCCTGTGTACCCCCCTTAAGTCCTCTTTAGTAGCAGATTTGGAGAACAAGCCCTTAATATATACGTCCTGCACCCGCCCCAACACCCTACCCTTCTAGCTCACCAGCTGTCAGGAGTTGTTAGTGTAACATATAAAACAATGAATTTGGATGCAGACGTAAAACATACACATTTATTTTGTCAGCATGCACAGTACAGAATTGCTTATTGCTTATTTATGCAAATAAATGCACATAAAACTCTTTCACACCCTTTTCACATTTTTTAGTATCACAAGATATGAATTAAAGGGCAATTGGAGGAAAATCAGCAGAATTCTCCTCTAAGGGGGTAATTCTGACCCGTTCGCATGCAGCGGTTTATCGCTGCGGTGCAAATGGGACTGGAATGCGCATGCGCGGTGGCCGCACTGCGCGTGCGTGACGTTGCCCGGTGACAGCGGTCACCGGGTTACGTCGCGTCCTATGATGGAAGCAGTCGCAGAGCTGACTGCAAAGAAGATTGGCAAGAAGAAGGCGTTCCTGGTTGGATCCGGACCATTGGTTGTCGTTTTCGGTGAGTGGTAAGGAAAACGCAGGCGTGTCCAGAAGAACGGAGGGCGGATGTCTGACGTCAAAGACGGCTCCAGCATCGCAGAGATCGTCGCACAGGGTAAGTAGGTATAGGGCTAATCTTGTTCTTCGTGAAATTTTTTAGCTTAGCAGCCCTGTTAAGCTAAAATACACTCTTCCATAGGCGTGTACTAGTTGATCGCATCAGCAGCATAAAGTTGCTGGCTGCGATCAACTCAGAATGACCACCTAAGCCTTTAAATTTGAATTCCAGATCACATTTGCCAAACTTGTCATGGGAAATGCAAGCTGCCCGAATTTACTAAACAAAATTGTATACAAATACAGGAAGGAGCCTTGTGATAATATGGCTATCTTGAGAGAACATTATCTGGTGTTCCCCCTGGTTCCCTGGCTCTTGCACAGCTATCTCTGCCTGTCAGTATAAGCCTTGCTCGGACATGTCCCCTGTGATCAGCCATGTGTGTCTCATAGACACACAGGGTGATCACTGGGTACAAAAATAAAATAATAATAATAATACCTGCACCCAGAGACCAGTGATCGGTGATCCCTGTGCTTAGTCTGTGACCCCCGATGCAATAAAGTGATGCTGCAAAGTGGCATCTCACTTAACAGCACCAGTGGTAACAGCAGAGCACAGGATCTGCTGCCCTCCTGGATCACCGATTACTGGTCTTGGCTACAGGTAAGTGTAATGGGAGGGGGCACAATGGGGAGGTACTGAGTAAGTGGATTCGCAGGGACCGAATTTTCTCCCAAGCTCTGTCTCTGCATGGGATAATCGATACATCCCTGCAATATACTCAGTTATCACATTGCGGATTGGGGAGAATTTATCACATGAGATGCGGATTGTGATAAATATGCCCCTAATGTGTTGAAAGCATTTGCAGCTTTGTGGAAGATGACTAAAACTCCAAGCCAAAGGACAGAAACCAGAGAGGTATTGAGGAACTGATAAATGAGACAGAAAACAAATGGCATTCAGTAATATGTTAAAAATCAATGGACGCATCAAAGTCAATCTTGAGTCTCCCAGGTAATTATTCAGCAAATGAAAGGCAGAAATATACAGGGATAACTTACAAGAACACATTACACAGACTGAACAGAATGTGTGTAATCCATCTAAGTGATGTAGTAATAAAACTTCAATGGAATCAAAACATTAACGATTTGATACATGAAAACTCATCAAACACATACCGGGGCTAATGAGCAGAGATGAGCAACCGAATTTGGCATGTTGCAGAATTCATCACATTTGGACGAGAATATTTATGATTTATAATTGTATTAAATTTATTTTGTAAGAGAGATTCCTATAGTTCCAAATGTACCTGTAGTTGTTTAACTATTGTAAAACAAACTATATAATAATGACAGTGTGAAAATGGAGAGATAAATGTTAGAGATGTGCGTCGGGCACTTTTCGTATTTTGTGTTTTGGTTTGGATCTAGATCCCCGCTCGTGTTTTGGATCTAGATAGGTTTTGCCAAGTCCACCCTTGCGGGTTTTGGTTTTGGATCTGGATGATTTTTGAAAAGAACATAAAAATAGCTAAAATCACAGAATTTGGGGGTAATTTTGATCCTACATTATTATTAACCTAAGTAACATTCATTTCCACTCATTTCCAGTCTATTCTGAACACCTCACACCTCACACCTCACAATATTGTTTTTAGGCCTAAAAGTTGTACCAAGGTAGTTGTATGACTAAGCTAAGCGACACAAGTGTGCGGTACAAACACCTGGCCCATCTAGGAGTAGCACTACTTATACGGCAGTACCACTGGACATATACAGCAGTACCACTGGACATATACGGCAGTACCACTGGACTTATACGGCATTATCACTGGACTTATACGGCAGTACCACTGGACTTATACGGCAGTACCACTGGACTTATACGGCAGTACCACTGGACTTATACAGCATTATCACTGGACTTCTACGGCAATATCACTGGACTTATACGGCAGTACCACTGGACTTATACGGCAGTATCACTGGACTTATACGGCAGTACCACTGGACTGGATTTTTACGGCAGTATCACTGGACATATACAGCAGTATCACTGGACTTATATGGCAGTACCACTGGACTTATACGGCAGTACCACTGGACATATACGGCAGTATCACTGGACTTATACGACAGTACCACTGGACATATACGGCAGTACCACTGGACATATACAGCAGTACCACTGGACTTATACGGCAGTATCACTAGACTTATACTGCAGTACCACTGTATATATATGGCAGTATCACTGGAATTATACGGCAGTATCACTGGACTTATACGGCAGTATCACTGGACTTATACGGCAGTATCACTGGACTTATACGACAGTATCACTGGACTTATACGACAGTACCACTAGACATATACGGCAGTATCACTGGACTTATACGGCAGTACCACTGGACTGGATTTATTCGCCAGTATCACTGGACTTATACGACAGTACCACTGGACATATACGGCAGTACCACTGGATTGGATTTATACGGCAGTACCACTGGACATACAGTATATAGCAGTATCACTGAACTTATACGGCAGTACCACTGGACTTATACAGCAGTATCACTGGACTTATACAGCAGTATCACTGGACTTATACAGCAGCACAGGGACACCACCACTGGACTGATGCAGGACAACACAGCACCACTGCAATGGACTGGACTTATATAGCAGCACTGGACATATGGTAGCAGAGGGTACCACCACTGTGGCTGGACTGATGCAGCACAAGACACCACCACTGGAATGATGCAGCACAATACAGCACTGGAATGACACACATAAGACAGAGCAGGTCGCCACACCACTTTCCCACACAGACAGACACTGAGGAGAGAGACACGTCCTCTCGCTACACTCTCCAGGACTGGAGTAAAAATGGCGGCGATGCCTGGCTCCTTAAATGGAATCCAAAACCCGCGAGAATCCGACAGCGGGATGATGATGTTTTGCCTCGTTCTGGTGTCCGAGTCTGCCGGGAAGTCCCGAGCCGGAAAAGCCAGAAAGCAAAAAAATAAATATATTAAACAAAGCTAAATGAAACTGGAAGTATATTCTTATACTTCAATAAAAGGAAAAAGGATTAAGGGGTCTATTCATGATGCAGTGAAAAGCGTGGAGAAGCGAGCCTGTGGAGAAGTTGCCTATTTAACCAACCAGCTGCTTTGTACAAATTCAATGCTGATTGGTTGCCATAGGCAACTTCTCCACTGGCTTACTTCTCCACACATTTCACTGCTTCACGAATAGACTCCTAAGTCATGATTTAGGTCATGGTAAGACTTGGCTTCCGAGGTCCTAGTCTAAAAATACCTCAGTAACGTTTTCTCCCTATCACCTATTCTGTGGGCCTAGGGATTGATTTACAAATCTGAAATGTAAGATGAATTACAGTGTGGCCGTACAAAGCGTGTGTGAACTACTTTATCTGTCTATACTTATACCTAATGGCAGGTTTCTGAGAAAATATCCTGTCCTTAGCTCTTTGTTGTTCCCTCTGCATATAAAAGATCACAAGAGCACTTAATATAATAGATTATAGAAGACGATTTGCATATAAATTGTCCCCTTATGGCTATTGTATTGCCTCTTAAATGCTGATTACTTCACACAGTCCATGCTAGGTGGTCATTATGTTGTTTTCTGTTATAAAAATAAAATGCCATAGTTACAGGTAATAATATTGCCGCATGGCACCAGTGAAAGGAAAATACATTATGCCACAAACACATGTTATTTATGAGCAAATATCAAATGATTTTTAAACACAGTTAATAAATATATTTAAAGTTCCTATGGAAAGGTTAACCTTGTAACTGACAATTTTTTCCCCAAAAACCACTCAGAAATTTAAATTTTTCTTAGTTTATTTAATAAACTTTAAAACATATTTTAATAATATATTTAAATATTTTATTTAAAAAATATACCCCCCATCAAAAATACCCCCCACCCCTCCCAAGGTGAAAATTATCCCAAGTATTATCAAGCCCTACACCCCTGGTAGGAATAGAGCCCGGTGTCCGAGCTTCCACCCTCACCCCCAGTTTCATTGGCCTCCACTGTTTACTGCATCCCCTCCCCATGCGTCACTATACTTGTAATATATTAATTTAAATATATCCAACCCCATGGTCAAAATAACCTATTTGTGGTGTAGCAATCCCACCCCGAGTGCCACAAGATTATCCCCTGTTACATAGCCTGGCCCCCACACCTAATAATGGATCTTAGGGCAGGGGGGACTGACCATCAGTTTCCCTTGCTGCATTTGATCTCTGCACACACAGAGAACAGTATAGTTGTGCTGGGAGAATGACGTTCCTCTCCTCATGACTGTAAGAGTGATATCGGAAGTCGCAGACCGCAAGATCACTCCCATGGGCCACAGCAGTGCCCTTCTTGTAACATACTGTGTTGGGCCTCCCTCAAATCTGTAGTAAAAATTACCACCCTTCAGATACAGTATACAGAATATTATTTTTGATAGCTGCAATGCAATTAAATGGATAAAGGCACCTGCCACACTGCATAAGCTGAGGCTTGCTCAGGTTGCCCGTAGGATCTGGACACAGGGAACCAAGAAGTCTGCATCCAAGGAAGCAGACCCTTGACTCATCACGTCTTCAAACCAGGGGTGAGATGCCTCTGTTTTGAAGAACGTTTCCGAGTGCCACCCCACAAATGCCTTAGAATGTCAATCATGTTGCAGCTGACAGCACTGCAAGTGACATCGCAAGACCTGTTCTGCACATGTGCAGACCCCCAAACATTGTATTTGTATGCAAACTATCGAGTTTGCATACAAATATGAATCATGCCCTAAAAACACAAAGTTCAAAAGACCAAAGCACAAATGCTTTAATTGTTACAAAGTAGGGCACAAGGCTTCAGATTGCAGACTTAGGGATATATTTAATAAGACTTGGTGGAGATAAAGTGGATGGAGATAAAGTACCAGCCACTCAGCTACTAACTGTTATTTTTCAAACACAGCCTGTAACATGGCAGTTAGGAGCTGATTGGCTGGTACTTTATCTCCATCCAAGGCTTATTAAATATATCCCTTAAAGACCAAAGTGGTATGCAGAAAAACCATAGGAGAGACTGCTAGTATATGGACTCAGGGACCACCAGACATTTTTGTTGAAATGAGAAATGGTTAAACTCAGAGGAATTGGGAACAAAGTCCTCACATCATCTAAAGTTGGGACAAATATGGTGAACCTAAAAATTAAAGGCAAAACTCTTGTCATAGTTTATCAAGACATCCATGTCTTGATAAAGGTCCAATGCTGACCGAAAAGTGTTGACAGAGTGTGTGCAGCCGTTTTTCCACCGCTGCATCTTCCAAGAGGTAACCTAAATGGTCTTTATTGTAACATCACCTCTGGAAGGACTTTTTATGTTCTTGGACATTGTGGCTTTTTATCTACAGTATTTGGACATTGTTGTTTTTAAATGAATGTTTTTATCATGCCCATTTTGGTTGGGGTTTTTTTGGAATAAAACACTCTTTTTGGCTTTTATGATCATGTGGACACCATATCTTTCTGCCCATATACAGTATATGTGGATATGGCTGGGAATTCTCCATGGAGTGAAACATACCTTTATGTGCTTCGGAACTCTCTACATATTTGTGAGTGGGGTACGCATGCTGATATATTCATCTGATATATAAAAAGATACCTTTATGTTAGAGATGAGCGGGTTCGGTTTTACTCGGATTTACTCGGTTCTCAAAACGGCATCTTATTGGCTCACGGATGTCACGTGTTTTGGATAGCCAATAGAAAAAATCCGGATAAAACCGAACTGTCGTTAATTCTGGCGTTAAATCCGAACCCGCTCATCTCTACTTTATGTGCACATTATCACCTATACATACAATGAGTGGGGTACACTTATTTATCACTATAGGGATGTTGGACCCATGAACAGTTATACAAAAGAAACCTTGATATACACAAATGTATCTTTTTGGAATGGGAGTCTGGTACGCCCCTAGAATAACTCCATAATATCCTGTATGTGTTATTGTCTGGTATACTGTTCCACACATTGGCATTCTTCTCTCTATTCATATATGTATGACATTGCCTTTACAGAGTTGAACATAAAGTTTTCTGCAAATAGAGTCTACTACTGTATAAAGATTTGTTGCCAATTGGCCGTGACAATCAACTTTAAAAGATACCTTTATGTGCTTCATAACATCTATACTGCCGTAAGTGGGGTACGCTCTTCTACTTTCCTTGTGCCATAAAATAGAAGGGTGGTTACTGGCTTATGTATAGCTGTACAAAAGAAACCTTGATATACACAGCCTTATTTTTCGGAAATGTGAGTTTGAGTACAATTTCAGTATCATATAAAATACTGTATATACCCTACTTCAATATATTGCTAAACACATTGGAATTTCTTTCTTTATTTACACGTTTACGATCTTGGAGTTGAGTATAAGGTGCCCCATAAACAGAGTTTGCAGCAAAAACCTCTAGACTGCTGATTGAGATGATCAAAAATGAAAGATACCTTTATGGGCTTCACATCATCTATACTATCGTGAGTGGGGTACGCTCTTCTACTTTACTCAGGTGTTAAAGATACCTTTACATGCTTCACTCATTCTACAGTCACAGTGAGTTGGGTATGCCCATTTGATATCATGGAGATAGCTTTATGCAGAAGTTCATGATTAGATAACGTTCAGGGTCACTAATTTAAAAGAAACCTTGTATTGTACGGATAGTGTAATGGTTAGCATTACTGCCTCACAGCACTGAGGTCATTGGTTCGATTCCCACCATGGCCCTAACTGTGTGGAGTTTGTATATTCTCCCCGTACTTGGGTGGGTTTCCTCCGGGTACTCCGGTTTCCTCCCACAATCCAAAAATATACTGGTAGGTTAATTGGCAGCCAACAAAAATTAACCCTAGCGTGAATGTGTCGGTGAGTACATGTGATAGGGAATCTAGATTGTAAGCTCCACTGGGGCAGGGACTGATGTGAATGGGAAATATTCTCTGTAAAGCGCTGAGGAATATGTGTGCACTATGGCCCTCATTCCGAGTTGTTCGCTCGCAAGCGGATTTTAGCAGATTTGCTCATGCTAAGCCGCCGCCTACTGGGAGTGAATCTTAGCATCTTAAAAATGCGAACGATGTATTCGCAATATTGCAATTACACACCTCTTAGCAGTTTCTGAGTATCTCCAGACTTACTCGGCATCTGCGATCAGTTCAGTGCTTGTCATTCCTGGTTTGACGTCACAAACACACCCAGCGTTCGCTCAGACACTCCTCCGTTTCTCCGGCCATTCCTGCGTTTTTTCCGGAAACGGTAGCGTTTTTTCCCACACGCCCATAAAACGGCCTGTTTCCGCCCAGTAACACCCATTTCCTGTCAATCACATTACGATCGCCAGAACGATGAAAAAGCCGTGAGTAAAAATCCTAACTGCATAGCAAATTTACTTAGCACAGTCGCAGTGCGGACATTGCGCATGCGCATTAAGCGGAAAATCGCTGCGATGCGAAGATTTTTACCGAGCGAACAACTCGGAATGACCTTCTATATAAATAACTGGTAATAAATAAATATTGTACATATGTACACCTTTTGAATTGTGAGTTGGGGTACGCCCTATCACATTTATTTAGCACTTTGTAAACATTAGAATCACAAAGAACACTTCTGTTTTTGAACTTTAAGACTTTTCTACACATGTGTTTGCTTTTTTATTAACCAGACACCACCAGGCCTATTGAAAGGTGTGGACGCCACAACCATCTTGTAACGCTGGGAACCACTGAGACAGGTCCAGTCAGTTGAAGCAGCTACAACAGATGATCGGAGTGAGTACACAGAGACTGTTGGTGTGGAAAGTTGCAAGCAAGCAAGTGCCAGGCCTTGTTATCCTTTGGTAATATACACAGAGTTGTCACCAGGCCCTATGTTAGCAGCTTACAAACCAGCCCTCATTTGAATACAATTGTCAGGACAGAAATACTGTACACATCCTAAGAAGAGCTTGGGAGACATTTAGCCATTTAAGGAGTACAGAGTAAATTACCTAAGGAATATTGAGCTACTTTAGAAAGATAGACTGAGTTAACCCATTCAAGGAACCCTTACTATAGAGTAAACTGCTTTTGTTAGAGACACTAGGTTACCTTCACTATTTACATCATCTTTGCATAATTGACTCACAGTGACAATCCTAATTTGCTTTACATGTGCCGCCAATACTCCTTAACAACACTGTAGCACTTAAGGATCAAAAGTGAGCTCCAACTTAATTTGCCCGTGAAGATTGAAACATCATTATTAGGGAAAGTTAGGAATTTAGCACCTGTCATTGAGAATTGTATTTTTCATCACTCTTCTCATCACCCACATTATTGTTTGTTATTGAAATGTGATTAGATTGGTTGTCTCATTTAATTACTAAATGTTTCAGTGCATTGTAAGCTATGGTCAGTTGTGATTTGCAAATCTTCTTCAATATCATCTTATTCTTGTGATTGTCTATTTTTTGCCAAATAGCCAATTATCCACATTAAATCCAGAGTTCATTGCAGCTCAATAAAAAGACATCCAGTTAGAACTGCTGTCTGTATCAATCTATCCTACCTCTTTGAGAATGGTACTATGGACAAGGTACAGGTAAGAATACTTTTCAGGGAAAAGGTATGTCACACAGCTACCGAACATCTGTGATACATCTTCCAACCTCTTAGACATATCTGCCCACCCTGGGGTGTTAGACATACATAGTGTAAAAAATGCAATACTTTATTCATATGATAAAACAAATAAAAAATGTTCATCTATTATTGCCATCTTGAGGTGGCGATAATAGAACAAATATTGTGGCAGGCCAGCAAATCTGCCAATGATAGCAGTGCTATTGCTCTTGGGAACCCTTTCTTACAAAATAGGAGTGTGCTACTGTGCAGACTCCAGACTTACTGTCCTCCAGGAAAGCATCATGCCCTATCCCAAGATGGCTATCAACATCTTTACTGATCATGTTTAGTAGTCATATTGAGCTACGCTCCATCACCAGTGTACATGTAACAGTGAGTACAGTTGTACCTGCTATCTATCAATAAACTAACACCGCAGGTTAAAAAACTGGGGCGTTCATAGGGGGTCATTCATATCTGATCACTGCTGTGCATTTTTGCACAGATGGCGATCAGGTACTAACTGTGCATGCACCACAACAACAATGGGCATTGCCGGTCAGCGATGGGATGGTGCAAGAATTCCTTTTGCACAGGCGTTCGCAAGATGATTGACAGGAGGAAGCCGTTTGTTGGTAGAAACTGACCGTTTACTGGGAGTGTTCTGAAAAACGCAGGCGTGCCCAAGCGTTTTCAGGGGGGGTGCCCGACGTCAGCTCCGGCCCGATCAGCCTGATGTGATCGCACTAGAGGAGTAAGTGCTGGGCTGTGCAGAGGCTGCACAAAGTGGATTTTAGCAGCTCGGCGTACACATAGGATCGCACACTTGCACAGCGAATTTACACTCCTCCTGGAGGCAGCGACTATCTGAACGCAGCACAGCAAATTTATCAGCCCAGCGATCAGATCTGAATGACCCCCACAGTTTGAGTCATCTGCTGGTGTGTTCCTATATAACCCTGCAATATCAACACTTACACATACATAATTTCCAACAAGTGGAAAAAAGCCAATTTTCGCCCATAAGAGGGCTTTTCACCTTTAATAAATTTACATCCCATGTCTCACAGGTAACAACTTAGGGGGTGATTGAGAGTACATAGCAGCGATTGCCCTCTGAAGTCTTTTGTGGAGTGCTTTTGCACAGCGGGCGCACTGCACGTGCACACCCAGTAAGTCCCAGTAAGATTCAATCAGGCAGAGGTGGTTACGGGGTGGAAGGGGGGCGTACCAATAGCTTTAGAACGCCATTGGTGGGGTGCGGTCTGGACAACGCAGGCATGTCTGGACAATGCAGGCATGTCCGCACCATTGTGAGGGCGGCTGCGGCGGCTATGTAACGTCAAACGCAGTCGCTGTGACCCAGACAGGGAGCTTCTTGGCTGGTGCGAAAGCATTGCTGCTGTGTGATGCTTTCACACCTGTGCAGTGGTGGGGGGGTCGTGCGTGACATGCGGGACAGACTAGCCTTATGCTGGGTGTCCCCCTGCATGTCAGAGAAAGTGATCGTAGATGTGCTAAATTTAGCGCATCTACGGTCAGCTCTGAATCACCCCTTTAGAGTAAAGCTTAATTCATTCAAATTCACTGACCAATGGCCAGGTCTCATTGTGGTGGCTGCAAACTTTGCCTTACATGACTCGAGTAATAGATTTCCACAAATACTCATAATCAGATATATTGTAATGACTGCAATTACTATTTGCCAGTGCTCAACACTTTTGCTACTAGATAATAAAATTAATATGGGCCAGATATTATTTATTTTATCTGTATATTTTATCTAGTAGCATGCAACAATTCCCTACTGCTAGAAATCACTGGTGACTAGTCAAATAAAACTGAGCAAATAAAGTGGAATACATTGCACCTACCTAAGCCTGTGGGCAGGGATCTTATATAAATCAGCGTAAAAGTATGCAGGCATTTATTGGATAAGAAGCTGGCAGCCTGGCTCCCTTCACCAATCATTATTATTATATCTATCACTTCCAATATTATGCATGATAAAAAAATAATAATTTACTATTTATTAAAAAGCCTGCACCTACACAGGAGCTGAAGCGGTATATCTGATATACTTTTTAAGAATGTTTAATAACTCATTCCAACTAATTACATTTCATAACATGTGATAGTGTAATACATGAATACTGTAGTGGTTTAGTAGTTTCAGCTATACTTTCTCATATGAGCACTTCTATACGGAGGAGAAAAAGTGATAGAAGAACCACTGTAAAGCCCAGTACACACTAGGCGATTCCCGCCAACGCCGATATTGGCGTCAGTGGGGACCCGGTGGGGTGCCAGCATAGGCAAGTGCATACACACTTGCCGATGCCGTCTGGGAAGGGAGCTACGGCGAGGGGGGGGGGGGGGGGGGGGGGGCGGCAGGGGCAACGACGGCGGCTGTCGTTAACGAGGACCTCCCTCGTCTGTACATGTTGAGACAAAGGAGGGGGTCGTTAATGATGCGTGGGAGCACGCATCGTTAACAACATCGAGTGTACACACTCAGTGGCGCTGAAAGAGGGGGGGGGGGGAGGGTACAAATTACCTGGGCCCAGGTCTGATGGAGGGGCTCGGTGGGGGCCCAGGTCCCCATTCCCTTCTCACCTGGAAGCATTAGCTGCAGCTCTTCTTCTCAGCCCAGCACACGCTGCTGTATGCTGGGCTGCAGTGTGGCCAGGGAAGTGCTTAAAATGCAATTTGTTTCTGTATTTTTTTCTAAGGGTGCATGGCCACGCTTCCTGTGATTAGGCCATACCCCCTAAAAAGGACCTGGACCCAGTCAGGCTCTCTACATGCCATGCTCCTGTGAGTGGTTGCTTCTCATGTGCTAGACATGCCCCCCAAAGAGGTGTGGCCATGCCCTCAGCATGCTGTGGTCACACCCCCTGCAGGGGTGGCGCTGGGGCCCAGGAAGTTGTTGTACTGGGGCCCAGGATTTCTCTTGGCAGCCCTGTACACACTGGACGGGATTGTAAAAGATCTCGCTCGGATCGGCCCTTCTGAGCGAGGTCTTTCACTTTCTCGTCTAGTGTGTATGAGGCTAAGACAATGGAGGGTTAGGGCTGTTTCCCCCGGCAGAATGCTGGCAGGGGGGTGAGCACCACGAAGCCCCATGCGGGCTCTGTGGCGAGCTATACTCGCAACAGGTACTATTCTCACTCTATGGGTGACGTGGACACCCATGAGTGGGAATAGTCCCTGTTAATTGGCATGCCGACTGTCGGGATGTTCAGGGGGCGGGATGTAGGTGCTGGTATTGTGACCAGAGGTCTCCTGACCGCCAGTCACATAACTACATCCCACAATGGAGAATAGATTGACACATGGATTATTGTGGGTACAGTATTATTTAGGTGCAAAATGACTTCCTGTGGGATAAGTGAATCTCCCAAAGGCCGCGATGATGTGCAATTTTAGGCCAATAGTTTGATATTTTTTTTCTAGTTATTACATTTACAGATCTTTTGTTACCATTCAAACAACCGCCCCCCCAAAAAATAAATAAATAAATAAATATATATGTTTTTTGGTTATGAAAAATTATTGTTTCATTTGCATTTGTTCATTGTGTTGCAATTGTTTATAATTTATTAACCACTAATGTCTAAAAGTTAAATGTTTTCATTTATTTAGTAACAACGATATATATATAGCAACAATCCTTGTTTGCATATATGTGATCATATACTTACAATCACCAAATGCTATTTTCAAAGTTTCCTATATAATGTATACAATGTATCTATTTAAGGGGGTCATTCCGAGTTGATCGCTCGCTAGCTATTTTTTGCAGCACTGTGATCAGATAGTCGCCACCTATAGGGGAGTGTATTTTCGCTTTGCAAGTGTGTGAATGCTTGTGCAGCCGAGTGGTACAAAAAAGTTTTGTGCAATTTCTGAGTAGGTCTGAACTTACTCAGCTGCTGCGATCACTTCAGCCTGTCCGGTCCCGGAATTGACGTCAGACACCCGCCCTGCAAATGCTTGGACACACCCAGAAAACGGTCAGTTGACACCCATAAACGCCTTCTTCCGGCCAATGTTCTTGCGATCGGCTGTGCGAATGGATTCTACATTAAATCCATCGCCCAGCACCGATCCGCTTTGTACCCGTACGACGCGCCTGCACATTGCGGTGCATATGCATGCGCAGTTTTGCCGAGTTTTGACCTGATCGCAGCGCTGCAAAAAATAGCTAGCATGCGATCAGGTCGGAATGACCCCCTAAGTGATAAATGAAAATACTTGTGGCAGGATGTAATTATCATGACTATCATGCCGTTTGTATGGCCCAAATAAATATATGCACAGTTCACCAAACACCAATGCTGGGATGTAATGGAGTCCGAGATTGCCGAAGTTGCGGGTTGTTGGTCAATCCCTTTTTTTTTTTTTAGGGCTAATCACTTACAAAGCATGGTTTTGCCTGGTAAATGTAAATACCTCCGAACTGTCCCGATTCCAGCGAGACAGTCCCGCTATTCGGACACTGTCCAGCTGTCCCACCCACTAACAACCATGATCAGCACTGTTCACGCAGGCTGTAATCTGTAGGGCTCCATTTAATAATAATCCTTATAATGATAATGAGCAGCATGTTTGGTTTGGTATCACAGTGAAATTAACAAATATTATGTATTTAACATCACTTACCTCTCCGGCATTGTCCCACAGTGCCCCCCTCCTCAGCTGCTCCATCCGCTGCTAGCATCAGGCTGCTGAGTAATGCACATGAATGATGGACATCCGTGCACGCACATTACATTGTCACCTGGCAGGGTCTCAGCAAAGCCTAGAAAGTGAGCGCACCTGCTAATGCCACGTATAGATTCTATGGGGACTGCAGCCGAGCTGGCGACAGGGGGGTACAAAGGGGACAACTGTACTGGGCCCGCCCCCAATGATCAGAGAGGCCCCAAGGATACGCAGCTTAGTGCCCGGCAGGGATGTGAGCCATCCTGTCCAAATAGGGCAGCTTCCTTTAGGCGGTGTGGGCGCAGCCTCAGAGTGACAGGAGACTCTCACACACAGTGACTGTGCAGCGTGAGTGTGCACCAGCTCTTCCGGGTCCAGCTCTGTTGCAGGCAGTTACCGAAAATGGCAGCAGCTCTGCTGTCCAGGATTCCCATGCACTATTCCGGACTTTTCCGGTGGGGTGTGAGGACCGTATGGTACCTGCTGGGCAGTGTTCAGGTCTGGGTACTGGGGAGTGCAGCTCAGGTGAGTCTCTCCCCATGGTAAGAGTGACCTGGTGAGGGAATACAGGGCTTCGGGATGGGGGAGGAGAGCTGGGAATGCAGCATGGGGTCATTGGGGAGAGACAGACTGTGGGGTGTGTGGGAGGAAGGAGCAGCGGTGTCCTGATGACAATATGAAACGTTGAGTAACAAATTCTCTGCTTCGTGTGATTTCTAAACAGCTATAGTACCGCACCACTGCATACTTTATTCATTAATTTTGAGAATGCACCAGAAAAGCCATGCTTCTAAGTTTGGAGTTCCAGACCCTGGACAATATATATATATATATATATATATATATATATATATATATATATATCAATCATAATCTAAGGGGGCCCCAGAAATATCACTGTACCGGGCCCCAAAATGTCTGCCCTGGACTGCAGTGCCGCCAGGCTACAGCGGATATCTCCAGTATGTGCTGCTGACCACTTTAATGCATATGGATATTGTGGCATACCGCATTTTTGAGGTTAGTACATCCGGGTCCAGGTCTACTGCATTGACAATTCTATAAGTCCTAGATTACAAAAGGCTGCATATGATACAGCCCAACACAGAAGTATTCTAGAACTGTCACACATATAGTGAAATATGGAACATTTCATTGTGAGATTACACTGTGGCCGAAACTAGAGTTAATTGCACCATAGAGTCCTGTTACCATGCTGAACTACAGCGTGATGTCAGCTCTCTTCAGGTTAACATCACTGTTCATGAGACAGCTTATTGATTTTTAACTACAAACTAGTATTTTACCAATTTATTGCAGTTTAGTAAGAATACACCTTTGTGGGTTACTTCTAATTTACAAAACTGAGATATATTCTTTGTAAGAAAGTGTGGTAAAGAAAAAAAATGACCATTCCTTAGGAGCATTGTCTGAAATGGAGAACAAAAAGTCGACTGCACTGAATGCTTCAATGGTTATAGATGTTGCTAAAGGCCAGGTGATTGCAACCTATATATCAAATAGCAGCAAAAGCGTTTTTTATTAGTTGCTATTTTGACAAGGATCACAAACACGGGTACTTAGATGAACACTTTCGGTGTTTATTTTGAACAGCAGGTCACAACATAGCAAGTTAAATCCATATACAGTCGGTATTACAGGCAGTAGCATCATACTTGCCGACTTTAAGGCTGCTCTCCTGGGAGAGAGCAGCCAGGTCGGCTCAACAAGGGGGTGGACAGTGACGTGTGTGCAGAGGGGGCAGGCCAGAGGCAGAACGGGGGCGTGGTGGAGGTGGGATGGGGGT
This sequence comes from Pseudophryne corroboree, assembly GCF_028390025.1. NCBI lineage: Eukaryota > Metazoa > Chordata > Amphibia > Anura > Myobatrachidae > Pseudophryne > Pseudophryne corroboree. The sequence continues at coordinate 968,627,998 of NC_086445.1, read as the reverse complement.
GTGGCTGCGGGATTGGGTCATGTAAGCCACGCCCCGCTGTGTAATGCCGCTATTGCCGGCATTATACAGCATGGTGCGTGGCTATGATGATGCGATTCAACAAGAATCACGTCATCACCTGCCACCCCACCCACTTTACTCGCTAAGTGGGTGGCCGGGCAGGGGGGACACCTGAAATCGGGAGACTTGCCTGCTCTTCCGGGGGGCCGGGAGGGTCACCCGATTTTCGTGAGAGTCCCGGCCATTCCGGGAGAATAGGCAAGTATGAGTAGCATACAGGCACTCTCAGCATGGCAGACTCTTGATAGGCTCCAGTGGTCCCTAGTCTAACCCACACAACCCAGCCTATCACTTGGGTAGCTATTTCACCATCAAGAGCAAGGTGACTCTGCCCTGGAAACCCTTATATCAGGAAATCCCAGGTGCTGCTGATCACACACCTGGGATTCTGCTACTGCTTCCAAAACCTGGTCTGGATCCTCCACATTACTTTCACATGAAAAAATGCTGTCTCTGCCACACTATAAACTGTCCCAGTTAGTGCCGATAATGGACTTGAATTATCTTGTCTCCAGTAGTGTTAAAAAATATTTATCCCTCACCACAGTGGACCACAAAAAGGTAGAGAAAACAGTTAACAACAATAGTGTAATCTATTTAAACACACGTATAACATAGGAGGGGATGCGGATACAATCCCGCCAGTCAGGATCGTGGCACATGAGATACCCGAGCTGGAATTCCGACATACGACTGAATGCCGACACCGGAATTCCAAGAGGGAACAGGACTTCTATGCCGGAGTCCCAACTGTTGGGATTCCGATCGTTGAGACAGCGGGACGGGTACGTACTATGCCGGGGTAGATGGGAGGGGGGGGGGGGTTTAGGTTTAGGTGACACCGGGGGATTTAGGGATAGGCTGTTGGGTGAGAGGGTTAGGTTTAGGGTGCAGAAAGGGGGGGTTAGGGATAGGCACCACCAGGGTGGGGTTAGAGTTAGGCAGCTGGGGAACATGGTTAGTTTTAGGGCGTGGGGAGGGGTGGGGGTAGGTTTAGGTGCCGCTCTGGGGGGTTAGGGATAGGCTGTGGGGGTGGGGGGTTGGGTTAGGGTTAGGCACCTAAAAGGGAGGGGTAGGGTACGGGGGTGGGTTCGACTACTTAGTGCCCATTTTCGGTATTTCGACTGTCGGGATGCCGCTGTTTGTCTCCTGACCACCGGCATTTCATACCCACCCCACGTGGGACATTTATAATTGTGCGTACTTGCCCTGGGTTGGTAATGTCAAGACTTCCATATGTATCCTTTTAGACTATGGCTTCAGTCACACCAATCAGTCAGGGGCCACTCAGCTGCGCCAAGCATCTTTCTCGCTTAAAATGTGGGTCTTATTCGCATAAATAAATCAAGTGGGAGCCAGAGAACTACATTGCTAGATTACACTGGTCAGTTTGAGACTGAGTATGGTTCTGCTGCGAGCACTCACTGCTATTCCTTACACCACGTTCCATTGTGCTTGATCTGTTACTCTGTACGTGTGTAACACCAATTCCTTTCCTGTGCAGTAAAGTTGCTGCCCAGCATTGCTAGTACACTGGGAGCGGCTTATCATGATTCTGCAGTTTCTATAAGATGCAAAATGTAAAGAGAAAAAGCGTATGCCATTCCTCTCAGAGCATTTCAGTTGCACCGGGCATCCTGTGACGAATGTCGTATAAATGCTAAGTGTATGAGGACACATCTGTATCAGTCTGTCTTTCCGTAGATGCTACCATTCCAAAGAAAACACTTGTACTCTCAGGCAGTGTCGGGCTGGGGCATGTAGATCCCACCGGGGGAATGCAGTGGTAGATACCTATGATAGGTGTGTGGCCAGTCTGCAGAGGGGGTGTGGCCTGCCACCTCATTGGTTTGACCAACCATTAGAGAGTGCAACGTCTGGGCCCCTTCATAAATATATACAGTGAATTCAGCTGCTGCATGCATGATAATGTACCAGAGTAATAACAGCAATGCACTGTAGAAAATACTAGTGATGAGCACCGGAAATTTTTCGGGTTTTGTGTTTTGGTTTTGGGTTCGGTTCCGCGGCCGTGTTTTGGGTTCGAACGCGTTTTGGCAAAACCTCACCGAATTTTTTTTGTCGGATTCGGGTGTGTTTTGGATTCGTTTTTTTTTTTTTTTTTTTTTTTTTTTTTTTCAAAAAACCCTAAAAAACAGCTTAAATCATAGAATTTGGGGGTCATTTTGATCCCAAAGTATTATTAACCTCAATAACCATTATTTCCATTCATTTTCAGTCTATTCTGAACACCTCACAATATTATTTTTAGTCCTAAAATTTGCACCGAGGTCGCTGGATGACTAAGCTCAGCGACCCAAGTGGCCGACACAAACACCTGGCCCATCTAGGAGTGGCACTGCAGTGTCACGCAGGATGGCCCTTCCAAAAAACACTCCCCAAACAGCACATGACGCAAAGAAAAAAAGAGGCGCAATGAGGTAGCTGTGTGAGTAAGATAAGCGACCCAAGTGGCCGACACAAACACCTGGCCCATCTAGGAGTGGTACTGCAGTGTCACGCAGGATGGCCCTTCCAAAAAACACTCCCCAAACAGCACATGACGCAAAGAAAAAAAGAGGCGCAATTAGGTAGCTGTGTGAGTAAGATAAGCGACCCAAGTGGCCGACACAAACACCTGGCCCATCTAGGAGTGGCACTGCAGTGTCACGCAGGATGGCCCTTCCAAAAAACACTCCCCAAACAGCACATGATGCAAAGAAAAAAAGAGGCGCAATTAGGTAGCTGTGTGAGTAAGATAAGCGACCCAAGTGGCCGACACAAACACCTGGCCCATCTAGGAGTGGCACTGCAGTGTCACGCAGGATGGCCCTTCCAAAAAACACTCCCCAAACAGGTATATATTATATAATGACGGACCTGCTGGACACTGTCAGCAGCACTGCAGACTCCTAAAGTAAGCTACTAGTAGTATCAAGAAGATAGAAAAAAAAACCCACCACAGGTAGGTGGTATACAATTATGGATGGACGAGCGACTGCCGACACAGAGGTAGCTACTGCCGTGGACTACCGTACTGCATCTGCTGCTAATATAGACTGGATGATAATGATATAAAAAATATATATATATCACTACTGCAGCCGGACAGGTATATATTATATAATGACGGACCTGCTGGACACTGTCAGCAGCACTGCAGACTCCTAAAGTAAGCTACTAGTAGTATCAAGAGGATAGAAAAAAAAAAAAAAACACCACAGGTAGGTGGTATACAATTATGGATGGACGAGCGACTGCCGACACAGAGGTAGCTACAGCCGTGGACTACCGTACTGCGTCTGCTGCTAATATAGACTGGATGATAATGATATAAAAAATATATATATATCACTACTGCAGCCGGACAGGTATATATTATAATGACGGACCTGCTGGACACTGTCAGCACTGCAGACTCCTAAAGTAAGCTACTAGTATCAAGAAGATAGAAAAAAAAAACCCACCACAGGTAGGTGGTATACAATTATGGATGGACGAGCGACTGCCGACACAGCGGTAGCAACAGCCCTGGACTACCGTACTGCGTCTGCTGCTAATATAGACTGGATGATAATGATATAAAAAATATATATATATATCACTACTGCAGCCGGACAGTTATATATTATATAATTAATGACGGACCTGCTGGACACTGTCAGCAGAATGCGTTTGTAGAATAAAAACACCACACGACGAGTGTTTAACTTTTTCAGGCAGACAATCACAATATACTGGTGGTCAGACAGTGGTCACTGGTCAGTCACACTGGCAGTGGCACTCTGGCAGCAAAAGTGTGCACTGTTAAATAATATGTACTCCTGCTACTGCTCCCCAGTCTCCCCCACAATTAAGCTGTGTGAGCACTGAGCACTCAGCACAGTCAGATATACATAGATGATGCAGCACACTGAGGCTGAGCACAGATATGGTATACTGTTACTGTGTCACTGTGTATCGTTTTTTTTCAGGCAGAGAACGGATTATATTAAATAATAATATAATAAAAAAACTGCACTGGTGGTCACTGGTCAGTCACTAGTAAACTCTGCACTCTCTGAGTACTCCTAAGCTCCAGTAAATCAAGTGTCTCACTCTCACTCTCTCTCTTCTAATCTAAATGGAGAGGACGCCAGCCACGTCCTCTCCCTATGAATCTCAATGCACGTGTGAAAATGGCGGCGACGCGTGGCTCCTTATATAGAATCCGAGTCTCGCGATAGAATCCGAGCCTCGCGAGAATCCGACAGCGGGATGATGACGTTCGGGCGCGCTCGGGTTAGCCGAGCAAGGCGGGAAGATCCGAGTCTGTCTCGGATCCGTGTAAAAAGGCTGAAGTTCGGGGGGTTCGGATTCCGAGGAACCGAACCCGCTCATCACTAGAAAATACACCATAGTCCAGTATAAGGTAACATATGTATAATGTATAATTCAAGTGCACAGTCTGGAACCTGATACTTAGAGCAGGAGGTGGGCCCCCAGGAAGTAGGGCCCACCGGTGGTTTCCCCTATACCCCTGTGGGCCAGTCCAAGCCTGCTCTCAGGCAAGAAGCAAATTTTATTTAATCTACAAAGAAGTAACGTAATAGTACAATGCCTTCACATTTAATTAGGATAAAAGGGATCACTTACACTTATATGTGGAACAGCAACAGAAACATCAGAAATCGTGAGGCCCGGGACTGACAGAATAGGCAGCTTCCCCCCAATAAATATATATATATATATATATATACTGTATATATAAAGTAAGTATATATATAAAAATAATAATAATAAATCCTGTGCAGTTACGGAGTAACACCATATTATGACCCTTGCACCATGTTAATATAAGTAGCGGTGCTGCTTATACACATAATGCTCCCATTTATGCAAATGAGGCAGAATGGTATTTTATTTATTCATTATAGTCACGTTACATGATATAACATGACTATAATGAGCAAATAAAATACCATTCTGCCTCATTTGCATAAACAGATATTCTGCCTGTTACAGAAAAGCTGGGTGTACGCCGGGAGAACGCCCCAGTAATTGTCCCTCAGTGATGGGCACTGGGCAGGAGGGGTGCTAGCAGGGCCAGCCTGCCCGTTACGCGGGGTCAGCACAAGAGTAGAGAGTGGCAGCTACTGGCAGCACGGATTTACAGATACAGCGTTTCAGATGCAGGAGGAGGGGCTCCTGCATCTCTGATTTCCCTCCCTCCTCCTGCGTCTCTCCCCCGGCAGCTGTAGTGACCCCGCCGGAGACACTACACTCCCCACCAAAGTGCCTGACTGGAGGGTCCGCAAAGTCTCCTCTCAACTTCCAGTTAAACTGCTCTCCCACTCCCTCCCTCCCATGTCCCTCTCTCCCCCCCATGCCTCTCTCTCCCCATGCCTCCCCTCTCCTTGCCTCTCTCTCTCCCCATGTCCCCTCACCCTTCATGCCCCCCACTCTCCATGCCTCTCATTCTGTCCATGCCCCTCTCTCTTCCCATGCCCCCCCTCTGTCCTAATGCCCCTCTCACTGTTCATACCTCTCTCTCCTTGTGCCCCCCCCAACCCCCCCAAAGCCTTTCTCTCTCTCAATAAATATTTCTATATCTCTGTATCGCTATATCTCACATCTGGAAAACCCTTCCTAAAAATCCTGTGTTTGCCCCTGGGACTGAGGCCGGACAGTGGCGGCCAGGGGTGGAGGGCTGACTATTGTGTCAGTTCCAGACCGTCAGGGCCCCGCATACAGTGTGGAATAATGTGAAATTTGTCTCATACCATGTGACGTAATGTGATTTTCAGCTCATACTGTGTGGAGTAATGTGATTTTCAGCTCATACTGTGTGGAGTAATGTGATTTTCAGCTCATACTGTGTGGAGTAATGTGAATTTCGGCTCATACTGTGCGGGGTAATGTGAATTTCGGCTCATACTGTGCGGGGTAATGTGAATTTCGGCTCATACTGTGCGGGGTAATGTGAATTTCGGCTCATACTGTGCGGGGTAATGTGAATTTTGGCTCATACTGTGCGGGGTAATGTGAATTTCGGCTCATACTGTGTAGCGTAATGTGAATTCCGGCTCATACTGTGTGGGGTAATGTGAATTTCGGCTCATACTGTGTGGTGTAATGTGAATTTTGGCTCATACTGTGTGGGGTAATGTGATTTTCGGCTCATACTGTGTTGTGTAATGTAAATTTCAGCTCATACTGTTTGCAGTAATGTGAATTTTGGCTCATACTGTGTGGCGTAATGTGAACACCTAGGCCTGTGATGGGGAATCTTTGGCACTCCAGCTGTTGTTCAACTACACATCCCAGCATGCCCTGCTACAGTTTTGCTATTTGGCCATGCTAAAACTGTAGCAGGGCATGCTGGAATGTATAGTTCAACAGTTGTAGTGCCAAAGGTTCCCCTTCACTGACCTAGGTGCATGTGCATTCCCCTCCCCTCTTTCCCCCACACTAACTTCTTGTACCCTTGGGGGCACTATTGTGTGGCCACATCCATTTCTTGTGAGACCACACCCCTTTTTAAAATGTGATCCCATCAAGCTGCCTACCCCCTTCTTTCTCCCACCCCCATATTGTCTCCGTTTTTTTTATTTTTTTATTTAACTTTGCTTTATTTGGTCTGATCTTTATAATAATAATAATAATAATAATAATTATTATTATTATTATTATTATCCTTTATTTATATGACGCCGCAAGGGATCCGCAGCGCCCATTACACAGTACATAATCAAATAAGCAAACAATAAAACAGCACTTACAATTCAAGACAATATAGGACAGGTATAGAAAACACGGGGTTAGGTGCCATAAAAGGGAGTATGGAGTGTAAGAGTGTAAGTAAGAAAAGGAAAGGCACATGAGGAAAGAAGTCCCTGCTCTTGTGAGCTTACAATTTAAAAAGTGAAGGGCTAACAGACCGGGGTGACACAGAAGGGGTAGACAGTGAGCATAGACAAGAGGGTTAGGAGGAGAGTTGGCTGGGTTTGGTGAAGAAGTGGGTCTTGAGAGCCCGTTTGAAGTTTTGCAGAGAGGTGGAGAGTCGGATGGGGAGAGGTAGAGCATTCCAGAGCAGAGATAGGGATCAACAAAATCTTGTAGGTAGGAGTGGGAGGAGGTAATCAGTTGGCAGGAGAGAGGACATGCATTAACAGAGCGAAGAGGACGGGTGGGATTGTAAAGAGAGATAAGGTCACAGATGTAAGAGGGAAAAGAGTGTGTGAGGGCTTTGTAGGTGAGTGTGAGAAGCTTGAATTTGATTCTGTATGGGAAGGGTAGCCAGTGAAGGCCCTGCAAGAGAGGGGATGTGGATGTAGTACGTTTGGTGAGGAAGATGAGATGGGCAGCAGCATTGAGGATAGATTGGAGTGGAGAAAGGCATTTTTGAGGGAGGCCAGATAGGAGGAGATTGCAGTAGTCCAAAATGGAGATGACCAGTGAGTGGGTGAGGTCGTAGTAGCGTCCTTGGTGAGAAAGGGTCTGATCATGGAGATATTTTTGAGATGGAAACGGCAGGTTTGTGAGAGGTGCTGAATGTGTGGTTTAACTTAACTGGCATGGACAGATCTCATGCAACCGCGCCGCCCCACTGCGTCCCCCAGGTTTTGACAAGGAGATCCGATCTGCAGATGTGCATAATATAATATTTAAATATTTAAAAAAAATACTTTTTAAACTATATTAAATAAAAAAATATAAAAAAAAAACAATGTTATGAACGATTTTGAAGGGTAAAATCGTCAGTTAAGTGGTTTTAAAGGAGAGGGAGGAGTCAAGGATTACTTCAAGACATTGCACTTGGGGGCTAGAGGAGATAGTTGTGCCATCAATGGATAATGAGGGAGGTAGAGAAGATGATCAGCTCAGTCTTAGACATGTTAAGTTTAAAAAAGCGCTGGGACATCCAGGAGGAGATAGCAGAGAGTTGAAGATACGAGTGAGGAGAGCAGGGGAGAGGTCAGGGGAGGAAAGGTAGATTTGAGTATCGTCAGTGTAGAGACAATATTGTAAGTCAAAAGAGCTAATGAGCTCACCAAATGAGGATGTGTAGAGGGAGAAAAGAAGAGGCCCAAGAACAGAATGCAGGTGTGCCCGAACCATTGAGGGGGGGGGGGGGGTCGCGGTGGCTGCGTGACATCACACACAACCGCTACGACCCGAGCAGCGATGGGTATCTCCTTGCCAGCACGCAGGGCCTGTGCTGGTTGGGAGCTACTCCTGAAGTACAAAAGCTTCGCCGTTGTGCGATGCTTTTGTACTTTTGCGGGGGGGAAGGGTTTTGCCCGACATGTGGGGCGTACTAGCCCTGTAAAGAGAAAAGAACAGTCCCCTTCGTGCGCTTAAATATTAATAGCAGCCCTTGGAGGCAGAAAAGAACCTTTCACCGTGATTCAAACAGAATTCAATACTAGATAGTTGTGACTCCACGTGGCGCTACTCCACACCCTCAAAAAAAAAAATTGCTTACACAATCAGTATACAGCAGGATTCAATTCCACAGGTAGTTCATTTTATAGATGAAACATCACTAAAATAGACAAACAAATAGAGGCATAGCGTAACCCTGTTGGAAACCAATAATGTGGGTATTTGCTTAGATCCACTCACATAAATATAAGATCTTATTGCATGTAGAGAATCGAGGTTCAACAATCTTTAAGATGAAACAGCTTTGTACTCCATAGCAGAATCCTTATTCATATGTCACTTAAAAGAAAAGTAGTAGTAATAGTGCAACACCGTCTTAGACGTTAAGACAAAGATTTTTAATGAACAAAAATGCACTCACAAACATCCGACAAAAAACAACATATAGGTGCCAAGGAAATTCTCATGGACAAAGTTGCTGCAAAAGGTATAATCACCACAAGCCCCGGTAGCTCTGGTGTCCCCAACAGTTGGAAATCGCAGCTCCAATCTCCAGGTCCTCGTATTGCACCGTCTCCCTGCTTGAGCACTTTCGGACAGATGTCCTTCTTCAGAAGCACGTACTAGCCCTGTGCTGGGCATCCCCCCGCATGTCATGGAAGCTGATCGTAGCAGGGACGTGCAGTCAGGGGAGGCAGGGGAGGCAGTGCCTCCCCTGTCATTAATGAGTAAAATAATACAAAGAAGATACTTATGACACATAAGTATCTTCTTTATTATTTTACCTATCATTATATCTGTTAAAATCAGTTTGGGAGGCACCGATCGTGGTGCCTCCCGTAGTGATTGGGAAAGGTATGGGGAGCGGGGGGCGGGCGCAGGCGGGGCCTAGCAATGGGCTGGAAAAGCCCATTGAAATAACATGGGAAAGCGGCACCATTAGTGGTGCCGCTTTCCTACAGGGACGTGCTTTCAACCTATGAAAGCACGTCCCTGTGAGTGAAGCCACAGTGATTGGCCAGCGGATCCGTCACTGGATCCGCTGTCAATCACTGTGTGGGCGTCGGTACCAGCGGAGGTGCGGGCGGCGGAGGTGTGGGATGCGGCGGGCCGGGAGGCGGAGGTGCTGGCGGCGGAGAGGCGGGCGGCGGTAGCGGCGGCGGAGAGGCGGGCGGCGGTAGCGGCGGCGGGACGCGGCTTTCAGGCTCCTTGTGCAGAGTTTGGCAGCGGAAGCGGTACCCATTTCAAAAATGGCGCCTCAGCGTCATTTTTGAAATTCAAGATGGCCGCCGCGAGCCAATCATGGCTCGCCGCGTCATCGCCCCGCCCCCTCCCGCTGACTTATATAAGTCAGCGCGAGGCAGCGGCTGTCAGTCCGACGGCGGAGGAGGAGCGGAGAAGAGCTCCTACAGACTGAAGACGCCGTGGAAGTCCTGGATGGGCGGCGGCTATGCAAAAGAGCTTAGCAGCCGCCGCTCACCAGGTGAAGATGCTGGAAGTCCTGGGAAGGCGGCGGCCATGCAAAAGAGCTTAAAGGCCGCCGCCTCCCAGGTGAAGACGTCGTGGAAGCCCTGGATGGGCGGCGGCTATGCAAAAGAGCTTAGCAGCCGCCGCCCACCAGGTAAAGACGCCGGAGGAAGACCCCAGAAGCCCTGGGGAGGTGGCGCCCCCCCAGGTGAAAACGCCGGAAGCCCTGGGAAGGCGGCGGCCATGCAAAAGAGCTTAAAGGCCGCCGCCCCCAGGTGAAGATCCAGTTTAATAAAACTTATTTTTAAGACCGTGTGGTGTTCTGCCCTGGGCAGAATCTACTGAGGTCTGGGATACCGGCAGAAGGCTTTTCGGTGCCTCGGCACCGTTTTTCAAACCCCGCCGGCATTTTCAAATTTAGCAGGCTGAAGAGCTTAGTCGCGCGGCTCACCAGCGCCATTTTCCCTCATACATGCGGCTGCATGAGACGCTGGCCCGGGACCTCCAAAACCTCCACTACAAGTAACTGGGAGCTAATCGGGGGGGGGGGGGGGGGGGTGTCACAGTTTTATGGTGCATATGTAATGTTTTAAAGCAGCACTTTTTCCATATATTAATTGGTGTGATATATGGGCGCTGGGGTGTGAGCTGGCATACTCCCTCCGTGTTCCTCTATCCGGGCTTCCTTGTGGGCCTGTCCCCTAGCTGAGGCATTGTGTGTGTGTATTGCTGTGTCGATACTCAGTGTCGGCATGTCTGAGGCTGAATGCTATTCACCAGGGGAGGTTACTGGGGGAGCAGATGCGGGCCTGGAATTGGCTCTGTCGGCGCAGCCGACTCCTGAGTTATTCACATTGTTAAATACACTTAATACGAATGTGGCTTCTTTGTCAAAGAAGTTAGATAAATCAGAGTCGCAGACACAGGTGTGGAGAAAATCCATGGAGGATGCTTTGTCTCATGTGCAGACCCCATCGGGGTCGCAAAAGCGGCCGTTTACCCAGGTAGATACTGATACCGACACGGATTCTGATTCCGAGGTCGATTTCACTGAGGCTGCTTTACATCCACGAGTATTCAATACATGATTGTGGCTATAAAAGATGTTTTACGCATTTCTGATGAACCTGCAGTGCAGGAAACAAGGATTTGTTTGTTCAAAGGGAAAAAACCTGAGGTGAAGTTTCCCCCCTCTCATGAAATGAATACTCTTTGTGAAAAGGCTTGGGAGTCGCCGGACAAGAGGTGGCAGATTCCCAAGAGGATTTACATGGCGTATCCTTTCCCCTCTGATGACAGGGAAAAATGGGAGGCGTCTCCAAATGTTGACAAAGCTCTATCTCGTTTGTCTAAGAAGGTGGCGCTTCCATCTCCTGACACGGCAGCTCTCAAGGATGCGGCGCGGATCGCAAGCTGGAGACGTCTCTGAAGTCCATTTTCGCTAATACGGGTGCATTGCTCAGACCTGCTGCGGCGTCGGTATGGGCGAGTAGTGCTATTGCTAAGTGGGCTGAGAATTTAGCTACTGATATGGATACCCTTGATAAAGATACTGTTGTTTTGACTCTTGGTTATATCAAGGACGCTGCAGATTACCTGAAGGATGTGGCGAGGGATGTTGGTCTCTTGGGATCAAGAGCCAATGCCATGTTGATCTCGGCCAGGAGGGCGCTGTGGATCCATCAATGGAATGCTGATGCCGACTCCAAGAGAGCTATGGAAGCTTTACCCTTCAAAGGTAATGTCTTGTTTGGGGACGGCTTGGCTGACCTGGTTTCTACCGCGACTGCGGGTAAGTCGTCTTTTCTTCGCTATGTTCCCACACAACAGAAAAAGGCACCACATCAGCAGATGCAGTCCTTTCATCCAAATAAATACAGGCGGGGAAAAGGTTCGTCCTTCCTCGCTTCAAAGGGTAGAGGAAGGGGAAGGAAGTCGCCTGCAGTGTCAGGTGCCCAGGACCAAAAGTCCTTCCCTGCCTCTACCAAGTCCCCCGCATGACGCTGGGACTTCCCTGGGGGAGTCCGGACCGGTGGGGGCCGTCTGCGGATCTTCAGTCACGTCTAGATTCAATCAGGCCTGGATCCTTGGGTCCTAGAGATCAAAAATTGAAAGCGTCTGATGAGAAGCGTAAACTTGCCAATATGCCATTTACGACACGGAGTGGCAAGGAACGGCTGAGGCTCTGGCCTATGTTCATGGCTAGTGGTTCAGATTCACATGAGGATGGAAGCACTCATCCTCTCGCTAGAAAAATGAAAAGACTTAAGCTGGCAAAAGCACAGCAAAGAACTGTGCGTTCTTCTAAATCCCAAATCCCCAAGGAGAGTCCAATTGTGTCGGTTGCGATGCCTGACCTTCCCAAAACTGGACGGGAAGAGCTTGCGCCTTCCACCATTTGCACGCCCCCTGCAAGTGCTGGAAGGAGCACCCGCAGTCCAGTTCCTGATAGTCAAATTGAAGATGTCACTGTTGAAGTACACCAGGATGAGGATATGGGTGTTGCTGGCGCTGGGGAGGAAATTGACAAGGAGGATTCTGATGGTGAGGTGGTTTGTTTAAGTCAGGCACCCGGGGAGACACCTGTTGTCCGTGGGACGAATATGGCCATTAACATGCCTGGTCAAAATACAAAAAAAATCAGCTCTTCGGTGTGGAATTATTTCAACACAAATGCGGACAACAGGTGTCAAGCCGTGTGTTGCCTTTGTCAAGCTGTAATAAGTAGCGGTAAGGACGTTAACCACCTAGGAACATCCTCCCTTATACGTCACCTGGTCCGCATTCATCAGAAGTCAGTGACAAGTTCAAAAACTTTGGATGACAGTGGAAGCAGTCCACTGTTCACTAAATCCCTTCCTCTTGTAACCAAGCTCCTGCAAACCACACCACCAACTCCCTCAGTGTCAATTTCCACCTTACACAGAAAAGCCAATAGTCCTGCAGGCCATGTCACTGGCAAGTTTGACGAGTCCTCTCCTGCCTGGGATTCCTCCGATGCATACTTGAGTGTAACGCCTACTGCTGCTGGCGCTGCTGTTGTTGCTGCTGGGAGTCGATCGTCATCCCAGAGGGGAAGTCGGAAGACCACTTGTACTACTTCCAGTAAGCAATTGACTGTCCAACAGTCCTTTGCGAGGAAGATGAAATATCACAGCAGTCATCCTGCTGCAAAGCGGATAACTCAGGTCTTGTCAGCCTGGGTGGTGAGAAACGTGGTTCCGGTATCCACCGTTAATTCACAGGCAACTAGAGACTTGTTTGAGGTACTGTGTCCCCGGTACCAAATACCATCTAGGTTCCATTTCTCTAGGCAGGCGATACCGAAAATGTACACAGACGTCAGAAAAAGAGTCACCAGTGTCCTAAAAAATGCAGTTGTACCCAATGTCCACTTAACCACGGACATGTGGACAAGTGGAGCAGGGCAGACTCAGGACTATATGACTGTGACAGCCCACTGGGTAGATGTATTGCCTCCCGCAGCAAGAACAGCAGCGGCGGCACCAGTAGCAGCATCTCGCAAACGCCAACTCGTTCCTAGGCAGGCTACGCTTTGTATCACCGCTTTCCATAAGAGGCACACAGCTGACAACCTCTTACGGAAACTGAGGAACATCATCGCAGAATGGCTTACCACAATTGGACTCTCCTGGGGATTTGTGACATCGGACAACGCCACCAATATTGTGCGTGCATTACATCTGGGCAAATTCCAGCACATCCCATGTTTTGCACATACATTGAATTTGGTGGTGCAGAATTATTTAAAAAACGACAGGGGCGTGCAAGAGATGCTGTCGGTGGCCCGAAGAATTGCGGGCCACTTTAGGCATTCAGCCACCGCGTGCCGAAGACTGGAGCACCAGCAAACAGTCCTGAACCTGCCCTGCCATCATCTGAAGCAAGAGGTGGTAACGAGGTGGAATTCAACCCTCTATATGCTTCAAAGGATGGAGGAGCAGCAAAAGGCCATTCAAGCCTATACATCTGCCCACGATATAGGCAAAGGAGGGGGAATGCACCTGACTCAAGCGCAGTGGAGAATGATTTCAACATTGTGCAAGGTTCTGCAACCCTTTGAACTTGCCACACGTGAAGTCAGTTCAGACACTGCCAGCCTGAGTCAGGTCATTCCCCTCATCAGGCTTTTGCAGAAGAAGCTGGAGACATTGAAGGAGGAGCTAAAACAGAGCGATTCCGCTAGGCATGTGGGACTTGTGGATGGAGCCCTTAATTCGCTTAACCAGGATTCACGGGTGGTCAATCTGTTGAAATCAGAGCACTACATTTTGGCCACCGTGCTCGATCCTAGATTTTAAAACCTACATTGTATCTCTCTTTCCGGCAGACACAAGTCTGCAGAGGTTCAAAGACCTGCTGGTGAGAAAATTGTCAAGTCAAGCGGAACGTGACCCGTCAACAGCTCCTCCACATTCTCCCGCAACTGGGGGTGCGAGGAAAAGGCTAAGAATTCCGAGCCCACCCGCTGGCGGTGATGCAGGGCAGTCTGGAGCGAGTGCTGACATCTGGTCCGGACTGAAGGACCTGGCAACGATTACTGACATGTCGTCTACTGTCATTGCATATGATTCTGTCACCATTGAAAGAATGGTGGAGGATTATATGAGTGACCGCATCCAAGTAGGCACGTCAGACAGTCCGTACGTATACTGGCAGGAAAAAGAGGCAATTTGGAGGCCCTTGCACAAACTGGCTTTATTCTACCTAAGTTGCCCTCCCTCCAGTGTGTACTCCGAAAGAGTGTTTAGTGCAGCAGCTCACCTTGTCAGCAATCGGAGTACGAGGTTACTTCCAGAAAATGTGGAGAAGATGATGTTCATCAAAATGAATTATAATCAATTCCTCCGTGGAGACATTCACCAGCAGCAATTGCCTCCAGAAAGTACACAGGGATCTGAGATGGTGGATTCCAGTGGGGACGAATTAATAATCTGTGAGGAGGGGGATGTACACAGTGAAAGGGGTGAGGAATCAGAGGATGATGATGAGGTGGACATCTTGCCTCTGTAGAGCCAGTTTGTGCATGGAGAGATTGATTGCTTCTTTTTTGGTGGAGGCCCAAACCAACCAGTCATTTCAGTCACAGTCGTGTGGCAGACCCTGTCGCTGAAATGATGGGTTCGTTAAAGTGTGCATGTCCTGTTTATACAACATAAGGGTGGGAGGGCCCAAGGACAATTCCATCTTGCACCTCTTTTTTCTTTCATTTTTCTTTGCATCATGTGCTGTTTGACACTGCAGTGCCACTCCTAGATGGGCCAGGTGTTTGTGTCGGCCACTTGGGTCGCTTAGCTTAGTCACACAGCTACCTCATTGCGCCTCTTTTTTTTTCTTTCTTTCTTTGCATCATGTGCTGTTTGGGGACTATTTTTTTGAAGTGCCTTCCTGTCTGACACTGCAGTGCCACTCCTAGATGGGCCAGGTGTTTGTGTCGGCCACTTGTGTTGCTTAGCTTAGTCACACAGCGACCTTGGTGCGCCTCTTTTTTTCTTTGTATCATGTGCTGTTTGGGGACTATTTTTTTGAAGTGCCATCCTGTCTGACACTGCAGTGCCACTCCTAGATGGGCCAGGTGTTTGTGTCAGCCACTTGGGTCGCTTAGCTTAGTCACACAGCTACCTCATTGCGCCTCTCTTTTTCTTTGCATCATGTGCTGTTTGGGGACAATTTTTTGAAGTGCCATCCTGCCTGACACTGCAGTGCCACTCCTATATGGGCCAGGTGTTTGTGTCAGCCACTTGTGTCGCTTAGCTTAGTCACACAGCGACCTTGGTGCGCCTCTTTTTTTCTTTGTATCATGTGCTGTTTGGGGACTATTTTTTTGAAGTGCCATCCTGTCTGACACTGCAGTGCCACTCCTAGATGGGCCAGGTGTTTGTGTCGGCCACTTGGGTCGCTTAGCTTAGTCACACAGCTACCTCATTGCGCCTCTTTTTTTCTTTGCATCATGTGCTGTTTGGGGACTATTTTTTGAAGTGCCATCCTGTCTGACACTGCAGTGCCACTCCTAGATGGGCCAGGTGTTTGTGTCGGCCACTTGTGTCTCTTAGCTTAGTCACACAGCGACCTTGGTGCGCCTCTTTTTTTCTTTGTATCATGTGCTGTTTGGGGACTATTTTTTTGAAGTGCCATCCTGTCTGACACTGCAGTGCCACTCCTAGATGGGCCAGGTGTTTGTGTCAGCCACTTGGGTCGCTTAGCTTAGTCACACAGCTACCTCATTGCGCCTCTTTTTTTCTTTGCATCATGTGCTGTTTGGGGACTATTTTTTTGAAGTGCCATCCTGCCTGACACTGCAGTGCCACTCCTAGATGGGCCAGGTGTTTGTGTCGGCCACTTGTGTCGCTTAGCTTAGCCATCCAGCGACCTCGGTGCAAATTTTAGGACTAAAAATAATATTGTGAGGTGTTCAGAATAGACTGAAAATGAGTGTAAATTATGGTTATTGAGGTTAATAATACTATGGGATCAAAATGACCCCCAAATTCTATGATTTAAGCTGTTTTTGAGGGTTTTTTTTAAAAAAACACCCGAATCCAAAACACACCCGAATCCGACAAAAAAATTTCAGGGAGGTTTTGCCAAAACGCGTCCGAATCCAAAACACGGCCGCAGAACCGAATCCAAAACCAAAACACAAAACCCGAAAAATTTCCGTTGCACATCACTACTTTATATGGAATCCGAATCCTGCGAGAATCCGACAGTGGGATGATGACATTTTGCCTCATTCGGGTTTTCCGAGTCAGGCGGGAATAACCGAGCCGGGCTCGGTACCGTGTTTGACACGCGGAGTTTGGTAGGGTTCGGTTCTCGGCGAACCGAACCCGCTCATCTCTATATAAAATCATAATAAAATTGTATATTAAAAAAAGATACTAGAGGATACTCCTCTAGTAACTTTAATAACTGTCTCCTCTGAGGTGGCGGCCATTTTGGGAGGGACGTTTTCAATTAAAGCTTGCAGTGTCCTCTCCCCCTCCTGTGACAGTGTCAGAACTCGGGCATGAAAAGGAGATGGAGCAGAGAGGCGGGCAGCATAATAATTGTACACTTTTCAGTGGCATTAAGAAACACACATACAGTTAAGAAATGTTAAGGCGTTTAGTCAGATCAGCTGTATAGGCCATCCTATGACTTCATCAGGAGTGATCAGATAAGCACTATTATTTGTTCTTATTCCTGTACGTGATGTTTTTATAATTCATGGACAGAAGTTTGTTTATTTTTAATTGGATTACACTATGTTCCATGTTTTTTTTTATTTTTTATCCCAGTTATTGCCCGTGGAAATATGCTACGGGGTCACTACACTTTTTTTTATCATTTATAGCACAGGTGGTGTTTCTTATTTTATTTCACCAGGAGGTGCCCTTTTCTAAAAAAAAAAATTCTAGTTACAGTATGTGAATTTTTATGGTGAGATCAAGTCCACTCCAGCACAATCATTATTCATTTTTTAACTGGCAACTCAGCTCATACTGCATGGAGTCTGACCACTTTTCTGCATATGCACTGATGTACAGCATACTGGGGTGAAGTGCGCAGAACAGTACAAACAACTTATACAGCTATATATATATATATATATTATTTTTTTTTAACTGGCAGCTCAGCTCACACTGTGTGGAGTCAAACTGCTGTTCCGCATGTGCACTGGGGTACAGTATACCGGGGAGCAGTACACAGGACAGTACAAACAAATTATATAACATTCTATTTTTTTTTATCTTTTTTTTTTAACTGGTAGCTTGGCTCAAGCTTTTAAGCACGCACACTGGGATACTACAGTGAACTGGGGTTCAGTGCTTAGAAAAGTACAAAGACATTATACAACAAAATATGTGGGGGTTTTTTGCTTTTTTTATCTTGCAGCTTTCTCTCATACTGTGTGGAGCCAGACCGCTTTTACGCATCTGCACTGGGGTACTACAGCTTACTGAAGTACAGTGCACAGAACAGTACAGATTATACAACAATATTGTTTTATTCTTATTTTTAACTGGCAGCTTAGCTCACACTGTGTGGAGTCAGACTGTTTTTTTACACACACACACACACACACACACACACACACACACACACACACACACACACACATTGGAATACTACACCGTACTGGGGTGCGGTGCACAGTACAAACATAAATATAATTTATTTATTTTTTTACTTTTTTTATTTTTTTTTGCTGACAAATATGGAGTCACACTGTGAATACAGTGGGTGGGGCCTGCAGAATCAGTGCAGCACCACCAAGATGGAATTAGACTAAGGGGACTGGACACAGCACAGCCAATTAGATGGACAAAGCGACAGAAAAGCCCCTTATATGAAACAGTGACAGCAGCACATCCCCTTAGAAGGACACAGTGACAGCAACACAGCCCCTTAGATGGACACAGTAACAGCAGCACAGCCCCTTAGAAGGACACAGTGACAGCAACACAGCCCCTTAGATGGACACAGTAACAGCAGCACAGCCCCTTAGATGGAAACAGTTAGTGTTCCCCCAAGACTCCAGGTGGGCAGGGCACAGGGTGGCCGGCTGGCCGAGGAGGGAGCATGGCCCCACCTGCATCACTGGGGGGGGGGGGGTTTGGGGGGGGAGGTATGTGTGCGTGACCACATCTCCATGATTAGGCCATGACCCTGATGGGGGTACACTCGGGCGATTTTTACCTATTTTCTAAGCAATCTGACTAGATCGCTTATAAATTAAGCACAAATCGCTCCGAGTGTATGCCCCATAGCGATACGGGTTGGGTATGTGTGATCGGGGGTCAGGAGACCGCCGGTCACAATACCAACAGTGGGATCCCGGCATTTAGATGGCCGACAGGGGTGGTCGAGTGCAACAAAGCCCCTTGCGGGCTTGCTGCGCTCTCCACGCTGCACGATCGGTGGCGAGATCCGCAAGTGGGAATAGTCCCTGTTGGTCAGCATGCCGACCGTCGGGATAGTGAGGGTCTGGGATGTACGTGCCGGTATTGTGACTGACGGTCTCCTCATAACTACATTCCTGCAATAGCAATGCGGGGCCCCACGCGTCGCTAACGCCGGCTCATATCATTCAAGCATGCAGGCAAGATCTAGACAGATCACCTAGAAAAGAAAACTCGTTATCACAGATCACTCAGCACACATCGCTGTGTGTATAGAGGTGTGTAGCGATGTGTGCTTAGCGATCTGTGCTAACCTAGATCACGTAGCACACATATATATATGTTCCACTCTTCTCCAGGCCCATAATTTACAAACACTTTCTACCATCTTCCACATGGAAAAGTTGAGCGACCAAATTTATGCCAGAAGTTGGTTTCACCTTTTCTAACATCACAGAGAACTGCAATAACAACATCAATGGACTATTGTTGTATTTAGTGTCAGCAGTGGCAGTTTTTGGAGGCAATAGAGACAACCAAAAGAAAGAGGGACATGGAATTACAGAATATCAAGCATAGATCATATCTAGGATGTTTGCCAAGCAGAGTCTTATTCTACAATCTCACTACGCGCAACTCTAAGAGCACTTATAGATTTGTAATAGAGGAGTAAAAGGATTTGCAATTGTTCATATAAATATAAATAGCAGCTGTCTTAAAAAAAAAAGAAAACAGAATGCAGTAAGCAGAAGTCATTAAGGTATAATGGCTATGATTAATACACTGGTTGTTAAATGGTAGATAACAAGATTAGCTTGCATCTTTCCTGCCCAATATATACTTAAAGTAATTGCATCTCTGTAAAGTGCATTATCATCACTTCTGGCTCTTTATGATGTCATGGTACATCACTGCAGTCGAGGTAGAAAAATGTAGCAGATTTACATTTGCAGCCAACAGCTGTCTGCAGGAGACACCTAAAGCTGTTTATCTACAAATACAGGATTTATTCACTCTATATTTATATTATTAAAGAAGGCAAATAGCTGCAATTTGTACAGCACATGGATACACACACAGGGGCTGATTCGCAGTTGGGAGCAAGCGATGAGGAGCAAATTATCACTGCAGGTGGGGCAGATTTACAGTGTGCAGAGAGATTTTAAATTGGGAGGGGGGGTGTCCTAGCTAAAGCTGTCCACTATTTGTGGGAGGATGCATTTAGCATCCCGGCTATTGCAATCCAGAGATTACTCAGGAGACCGGCACCCAGTGAGTGACAGCCAAAATCCCGAAGTTGAGTATGGTGGTTCTGTTTGGGGGTTTAGGGCACAGAGGCGGAGTGTTAGTGTTAGGCACTAAGGGTGGTTAGTGTTAGGCACTAGGTGGATTATCCCAAGCCGTCACTCCCCGAGGGTTTTAGGTGTCAGGCCACCCCTAGACGCAATATTATTGGAGGCCCGCCTTCTCAAAAAATAAAAAAATGATATATCTTCAACGTACACATACTAGCACTGCACATACAGACACTGCACACATATAAACACAGCACACATACAAACACTGCACACATACACACATACAGATGTGTCCTTGTACATATAGCCTCAATACACCACGTAGAGCGAGATGCCTGGCATGAGTGAGCTGACAGGTTCTGTGCAACTATATTAGCATCGGGCGTCTTTTCTTGTGGCAAGTGCATCTTATTCGCATCGCTATGCAAATAAGACATACAAGCAGACTCTGCTGATTAAAATGACAGGTCTATGAGGGTCATTCCGAGTTGATCGCACGCAACAACTTTTTACTGGCCGTGCGATCAACTAGATGCCGCCTATGGGGGAGGGTTTTTGTGCATAGCAAGGCTGCAAACGCTTGTGCAGCCGAGCTATGCAAAAACATTTTGTGCAGTTTCTGAGTAGCTCTGGAGTTACTCACCCA
Source organism: Pseudophryne corroboree (assembly GCF_028390025.1). Taxonomy (NCBI): domain Eukaryota; kingdom Metazoa; phylum Chordata; class Amphibia; order Anura; family Myobatrachidae; genus Pseudophryne; species Pseudophryne corroboree. The sequence goes on along the minus strand of NC_086445.1, from coordinate 968,607,254 downwards.
CTGCGATGTCTTCAGCCTGTCAGGTCCCGGATTTGACATCAGATACTCGCCCTGCAAACGCCTGGACACGCCTACGAGCACTGGTCCACTCCCAGAAAATGGTAAGTTGACGCCCCGGAATGCCTTCCTCCTGTCAATCTTCTTGTGATAGCGGCAGCGATAGCTTTCTTCATTCTTCTTGTCGTTGCCCAGCGACGGCCGTATATACATATCTACAGCGGGTGTGGCTCATTGCATCGACAGGTTCTAGGTCGACAATGTTTCAGTCGACCACTATAGGTCTTTTTTGGGGTGGGGGTTCTTAGTGTGAGCCACTAGTGGGCTCTCCACTAAAAAAGTGCTTATTGTGTGGCGCACTCTTTTATGAAATGATTATTGAATATTAAAAATTCATAAATCTTTATTTCATTATTTTAAAAAAATATATATATCACAGAAAACAGGTATTTTGTCCTATCTGATAGCCTTAAAGTGCAGAAAGGAAAATAAGTGTTAAATAAAAGTATCAATACTCAATGCACAATAATATATAATGCAGTAAACTTCTATCTAAACCGATATTTAGAAAGAAAGACTGTTATTATAATGAAGTTAATAAAGCAGCCGTGAAATATTTTGTAAACTTGGTCAGTGCCAATAGGCTACTGTTTGGCTCATATGAGACACTAATTGTTGATACAATAATTCCTGTGTGGTAGTTATTTATGTGCTCTTTATTAGAGGAATATCTTTACGCACCCATGTATATACACTTAGTTGGTCCGCAAATGATTACCAGAGATGTTACTACCAGGAAAAGATAGGGGGAGGGAAAAGAGGTAGGGGAGACACTGAAAACTACTGTGTTGGTTTTTGTAACATATATGCACCCTTTGCATCAATCCACTTGTTCAGGATTGTAGCAACAGTGTTAATGTAGTTTGCTACAAATTCCACATCCACAGTTTAGCAACAGATGGTTAGACACCCAGTGCCAGAGAACAGATAATTGTTACACTGTCTCAGGCACTGTTTAAGTGTCCAGAATGGAAAAGACCTTAATTATTGCTGGTCTAACCCGTCTAGGACTCCTTTTTCAGGTACAATTACACAAGTATCATAATACAATATACCCATTGATTTGCTCTATTGAGAGCTGGGTATGGGAAGGTAAAATGACAGATTAAAGTTATATATATCCGTATTACGATATTTTATATCCAAGGTACAAGTAAGAATAAAAAGTAGCCCCAGGTGTGTGGAAACAGATTCCCTTTCTGCTTTTGTCCCATGTGTCCAATTTGGGCAGTGAATGGGAACAATGAGAGCAGGGAAGAGCCGTCCACCTGGGACTAGAAGGATAGAATAGTGCGGGCTGCTTCTACTGTCTAAGTTTGGTATCCCCCTCCCCTGTTGCATGGGAGCATTGCAGGGGGGCCGATAGATACCAACCTATAGATGAGAGGGCAGCCCTGAGTACCTGGTATTGAGCCTGTAGGGAATCCTGTTGGAGGGTGTGTGATCCGTCAGTAGAACCAGCTGAAAAGGGAATGGCTGGAGCAGAATGGCAGGTCAAGTGTCTCCAGTGTTTGGTATCCGAGTGACAAATCTGTGCTGATTGAAACAAGTTCTCTGTTTCACAGACCACTGTGGGAAGTGGGTGCCGGATCAGATGATTTCTAACTCTCCGTATTGGTGAATCATAAAGGTCCCACTGTGAAAAGTCTCCCTGTTACTGGAGCCGCTGCGGGTGATGGGCGCCGCGTCTGGTAGTGTCTGTACCTCCGTGCTAGTAGCTCGTCCGTGTCCCGCTATTAGTGGTCTCTGACTTACTTGAGCCGCAGCGGGAGGTGAGCGCCGGGTCGGATGATTTCCGAACCTCCGTGTGATTGACGCGTCCACGTCCCGCTGATTACGTTATGGATGACGTACGTTTCACTGTGTGCTTGTTCACATCCGTAACATGGTGGGAAATGAAGTTCTATTTAAGGGAGTGATGACTTAAGTGATAATTGATTAATTGTATGTTCACCTGGATATGTTAGTCCCTAAATTGGGCAATTTAGGGACTAACATATCCAGGTGAACATACAATTAATCAATTATCACTTAAGTCATCACTCCCTTAAATAGAACTTCATTTCCCACCATGTTACGGATGTGAACAAGCACACAGTGAAACGTACGTCATCCATAACGTAATCAGCGGGACGTGGACGCGTCAATCACACGGAGGTTCGGAAATCATCCGACCCGGCGCTCACCTCCCGCTGCGGCTCAAGTAAGTCAGAGACCACTAATAGCGGGACACGGACGAGCTACTAGCACGGAGGTACAGACACTACCAGACGCGGCGCCCATCACCCGCAGCGGCTCCAGTAACAGGGAGACTTTTCACAGTGGGACCTTTATGATTCACCAATACGGAGAGTTAGAAATCATCTGATCCGGCACCCACTTCCCACAGTGGTCTGTGAAACAGAGAACTTGTTTCAATCAGCACAGATTTGTCACTCGGATACCAAACACTGGAGACACTTGACCTGCCATTCTGCTCCAGCCATTCCCTTTTCAGCTGGTTCTACTGACGGATCACACACCCTCCAACAGGATTCCCTACAGGCTCAATACCAGGTACTCAGGGCTGCCCTCTCATCTATAGGTTGGTATCTATCGGCCCCCCTGCAATGCTCCCATGCAACAGGGGAGGGGGATACCAAACTTAGACAGTAGAAGCAGCCCGCACTATTCTATCCTTCTAGTCCCAGGTGGACGGCTCTTCCCTGCTCTCATTGTTCCCATTCACTGCCCAAATTGGACACATGGGACAAAAGCAGAAAGGGAATCTGTTTCCACACACCTGGGGCTACTTTTTATTCTTACTTGTACCTTGGATATAAAATATCGTAATACGGATATATATAACTTTAATCTGTCATTTTACCTTCCCATACCCAGCTCTCAATAGAGCAAATCAATGGGTATATTGTATTATGATACTTGTGTAATTGTACCTGAAAAAGGAGTCCTAGACGGGTTAGACCAGCAATAATTAAGGTCTTTTCCATTCTGGACACTTAAACAGTGCCTGAGACAGTGTAACAATTATCTGTTCTCTGGCACTGGGTGTCTAACCATCTGTTGCTAAACTGTGGATGTGGAATTTGTAGCAAACTACATTAACACTGTTGCTACAATCCTGAACAAGTGGATTGATGCAAAGGGTGCATATATGTTACAAAAACCAACACAGTAGTTTTCAGTGTCTCCCCTACCTCTTTTCCCTCCCCCTATCTTTTCCTGGTAGTAACATCTCTGGTAATCATTTGCGGACCAACTAAGTGTATATACATGGGTGCGTAAAGATATTCCTCTAATAAAGAGCACATAAATAACTACCACACAGGAATTATTGTATCAACAATTAGTGTCTCATATGAGCCAAACAGTAGCCTATTGGCACTGACCAAGTTTACAAAATATTTCACGGCTGCTTTATTAACTTCATTATAATAACAGTCTTTCTTTCTAAATATCGGTTTAGATAGAAGTTTACTGCATTATATATTATTGTGCATTGAGTATTGATACTTTTATTTAACACTTATTTTCCTTTCTGCACTTTAAGGCTATCAGATAGGACAAAATACCTGTTTTCTGTGATATATATTTTTTTTTAAAATAATGAAATAAAGATTTATGAATTTTTAATATTCAATAATCATTTCATAAAAGAGTGCGCCACACAATAAGCACTTTTTTAGTGGAGAGCCCACTAGTGGCTCACACTAAGAACCCCCACCCCAAAAAATACTATTAAATAGCTTAGTGGCGCACCTCCAACCCCATTTGACTCTTGCGATGGCCTTTTGGCCTTTATTGTGAATTTTCCTGAATTGGTTGGTTACATAATTAATATCTCCTCAAAATTTCATCCATTCACTTGTGCAGTGTCTGTTTGGACCTTGTGTCCTTTTTCCCAAAAAAAAAGACCACTATAGGTCGACAGGCACTAGGTTGATAGGGTTGGAAAGTCAACAGGGGTTCTAGGTCGACAGTTCAAAAGGTCGACAGGAGTTTTTCATGGTTTTTTTGTGTCATTTTCTCCGTACAGTGACTGGGAAGTCCAATTAGTGCACCATGTCCCCTCGCATTGCTCGCTTCACTCAGCACAGATTACCATTCCAATCGTAGTCCACGTGGATCGTTAAGTATGAAAAAGTTCAAAAAAAGAAAAAATATGTGAAAATATGTGTCGACCTTTCGACCTGTCGACCTAGAACATGCCGACCAAGGTACCATGTCGACCTAATGACTGTCGGCCAATAGTGGTAGACCTTAACATTGTCGACCTAGACAGTGTCGACCTTCAGACCGGATCCCATCTATAGCACCTGTCAATTTTCTGTTTTAACCAGTCTCACTTGCAACTTTTAATCCCCGGCATCACCTGCCCCAAACCCCTCCCCCCTCCCCTTTCCCCAACTCCCGCTCACATCCTTAAGCACTTTCAGACAAACACTCCATTATTTAAAACAGACATCAAAATACTCTCATACTTCTCATATAGAAGCAAAAACCTCCTGAGTTAGGAGTCTGACTGCAATATGGAAGGTCTTGGGTTCGAATCCTGGGTATGACAGTATATTGAAATGTGTGCTTTACATAAAGGAGGATGTGACTGAAGGTCCTGGGTATTACTGCTAAGACATATGTGAAATAAAATTAAGGATATATGGCCTGATCCCAAGTTGTACAATACTGTCCAATTGGTGAAAGAGCACTGTAGAAATAAAATAATTATTATTAAGTGAACGAGGGAAGGATGATCACAAGTAGATGAAGTGTAGAATGTGCAGGGGAAGAGGGTGATCTTCAATGCTGAAGACAGCAGAAAGATCAAGGAAGTTGGCATTCACCCAGAAATTTGCTTGACGGACAAATAGGAGCAGTTAAAGCTATGAAGCTATGAAAGTTTCTACTTGTTATGGGTCATAGATGACAGATACTGAGGAAATTGCATTAGATAGATAAAAGCTACTTGCTGATTGGTTAGTATGCACTTGTGAAGTAAAAACTATGCCTACAGTATTGTGAGACCCATACAAACGTTGCCTTATCTTCTTATCTTATACTGTATGTAGTAGTTCTTTTGTGTTTCCCCTACTTATATTTTACCATATACAAGTAGTTTTCTAGCTAAAACTTTATTGACAGTTAAGCACAGGCAGTGGCTGCTGATGTTTGAATCATCATTTATAAACAATATATATTTTTTCCTCTCTTTTCTTGTTGGGTAATTGGGATAAAAGTGTGTGTGACGGCCTGCCCACATGAAGGGTTTATGGAGCTATAGAAGACCGATGTATACTTTCAACACACTGGACTGCCCAGTGGCCCTAGGCTCACTTCCCTCTAAAACCTCCCATTGAATGCCACATACCTTACAGCATGGCATGTTTGCCATGGGAAGCGGTTATGTGACAGGCAGTTGGGAGACCCACGTCCTGTAGCCTCCAATTTTATACTGTCCTGATAACTTGGAACAGTTGGGAGCTACAGTATGAACTTGGTTGGTCCAAGATAAACAGGCAGGTCCAGTCCTTGAGCAAAAACGTTTTTTTTCCTAATTTCCCAGGATAAAAGCACAAGCCAGGAACAGGCTGTTGGAACTGTTCCACTGTAAGATCCATTTGTATGATTTTAAAAGTCCGTATTCCTAGAAGTGTTTAATAATTGTATATAATGAAGGTACAGCAATTTAGAATTCTATCAGTTTGGTTTGATAAACAGGCTTCTGATTTTTTAGCCCCATTTCTTCTGTCCCCAGACTTATGTAACTGATGTAAAGACGCCTCTATTCCGAATGTAGGACTTTATTCACTAAATATGGCAGATTCTGCTTTTAGCAGTATCTGCAATCCTTTCAGTCGCATGCTGGGATCCGCCCATCGCAGGGCAAGGCACCCAACATGCTACCCACCCACTGCGATCACACTCTAATTGCAATTGCAATGCAATTAGAGCATGGTCGCAGAAACTATGGAAGTGTCCTGCTGCACAGCCTGGCTGCGATGGCAGGAGTCTTGCCGTCTTTTTTTAGATCGGAGCGGCCCTACAAACACAGTCGACACGCTCCCATTACCACGGCACTGCCCCGAAATGCCTCCTGCCCCTCAAAAGCCTTTGTCTGTCAATCAGGCAGAGGCATTTGCAGTTAATGCGGGCAGGCTGCATTAACTGCCCATGCACGCGCAGGACGTGACCTGTGCATGCACGCAAATAACATTTATAAGGGGACATACCCCAATCAAATTTATAGTACAGAACTAATGTGTTTCTAATTTGTACTAGAATATTTACAAGGATGTATTAAGAGTAGGGATGGCTGATGACATTCAGTGGTTAACAACCATCATGACTAACCATCAGTGGCTGATGATTTTGATATCGATGGTGGAGATCCCATGTTTCACCATCTATGGCACAGAGCCCTACAATTGTTTTTTTAACACATCTGGGGTCCTGACATCTTATCACTGCAAACCCCAATATACTGTATACAGAAGTATTATACCACTTGTTATTCATTCATTTTAAGTAGCTTGTAGAACAAGGCAGCCAGAGCTTGCTGGAACCTTTAATGCACCAGGGACAAATGATCGTTTTAGAATTCTTTTACCAATAATTAACTCACACCCCTGCCCATGGATTTGGAAATAGCTCTAGTTCTATCAGCAGGTAGCTGGTATTTTTTTGTGAGCCCCATATCCCCTACGGAATACATTCCCGCACTAACCAGCCTAGAACCCTTGCTGGCATGGTGTAGTGGTAGTAGCCGCAATTTTGAGTGGACCACATGCTTTGTGTCCCCCTGATTTAGCCTAGGCTGTAAGCACTACAGGTGGCTCTACCTTCAATGGGGATGAAACAGGTTATCCATTATTTTTACAAACCTGATACTTTTCTTTTTTTTTTTCTGTTATTTAATTTTATTTTAATTTTATTTTTTACAGGTAAATTGACGACCATAATGATAAAGTTCTTCATCAGCACCAATCTGGTACCAGGTGAGCCAGCCACAACACATATGCTAACTAACAGACACAAATGAGGCTGCCTAATACTGTATAAGATGCATCTACACAAGCCCTTACAATAGTCATCAGCCTGCCTCATTCCTCCCATGTTCTGCGGCCAGAGTAGTACTGACTGACCATGGTATTGCTGGGCAACCGGCTCTCTGCACCTGTTCCCTCACATACAATTGGCACCTCTGATGTCACAATAAGATGTAAGAATGTGCCAGTGCAGAGATCAGGTGCCTCTAAACATTGTCCTGACTAAAGGCCAGTACTCATTGGCCGATGTGGGAGAGATGTGTGCTGAGCGAACCGCTCAGCACACATCTCTCCCGCCGCTCAGCACAGCGCGATGTGTGCTGAGCGTGCGGGGGGAGACGGGGGGGTGCTCATTTCTCCCAGCGGGTGAAATGAGCGACCTGCTAGATTGAGCCTGCATGCAGGCCAATCTAGAACCAGCGATAGCGATGCGCGGGGCTGCGCATCGCTATCGCTGTGGGGGCTACACATGGAGCGATCCTGCTTAAAATCTAAGCAATCTAGTCAGATTGCTTAGATTTTAAGCAGCGATCGCTCCGTAAGTACCCCCCTTTACACGGACTGGCAGTGGATAATAGAAAACTCGGTGAGCCAGTCTGACTGCAGTTTCACCCAAGTGCACAGAAGCACAAAGGAGAGATACATTTCAGTAATCCATAGTCTAGGGTCCTAATTCAGACCCGATCGCAGCAGCAAAATCTTCCTCTTGAGGCAAAACCATGTGCACTGCAGGTGTGGCAAATATAACATGTGCACAGAAAGTAATAGACCCTACACATTAGGCGAGAACTCATTCATATCGTTCAGTGTGTAGACACCAACAATGAACGATACACGGCCCCGCCCTCGTTCATCGCTGGTGTCGCGTCGCTTATGCGTGCAAGCCAATATGGATAATCTCGTCCATATTACCATGCACTGCTATGGAGCTGGGTGACAGGGGAAGTGACCTTTCCCCCGCTGCTGGGTCGCACGTCTGCCGTATCGGCCGTCGGGCTGCTCGGCGTTGGGTCGCTGAATATGTATGGCCTATTAGATTTGGGTGGGTTATATTGTCTCTGTGCAGGGTAAATACTGGCTGCTTTTTTTTTTTTACACTGCACTTTAGGTTTCAGTTTGAACACACCCCACCCAAATCTAACTCTCTCTGCACATGTTACATCTGCCCCACCTGCAGTGCACATGGTTTTGCCCATTAGAGAAACATTTTGCTGCTGCGATCAGGTCTGAATTAGGCCCTAGGCATACTACACTTGCTCAGCAAGGAAAAATTAATTTTGCACTTCCCTGACCCTAAACTGTAATACAGAACATGAAAGTCTCAGAGGTAGGTAGATGCGCAAGTTGGCTCATACCCACAAAACAGGCCACACCTGAGTGCAGATTTGTTCACATCAGACATTAGCGTCTGCTACGCGATTGAATAGATGGGACCGAGGAATAATGGAGAAGTGTAATTTAGGCCAAGTATAGAAGGGGTTTATCCGTCATTTCAAATAGATGCAGACTTGTACAGAGACGCAGATACTCCTGTCAGAGACATACTGCATCAATTGCAGATGAATAAGAGCAGGTAGCCCTGAGGGTAGATGCCGCTGAGGGCAAATGGTAAGGCTGCTGATGATAATGAATGTAGCCAGCACTAGCTAACAGATTCTGATTGGCTGATTGTAGGGTCACCTCTGAAGTTGACATATCCATGTGCATTTAGGGTCAAGGCATACTTTGACGTTGGGCACCTCCTCTGTGCTAGTCAGCAAATGTAGCTGTACCACCAGCATTACCACAATGACAATGCCAGAGAATGACCCACAAGATGTATCAGCACATTAGCAGATCTCTGTACCTATTACCTCATGATCTCCATACTGTACCTGGAGTGGCTGAGCACATAGCATTGCAGTGTGACTTTATGCACACGCCTGTGGTGTGCAATTCAAAAGTGGGTATGTCCTCATGGAGAGTAGGTCACTTTTTAGGGGGTGCAACCGCATGTCACGCTTTGATTGCCCATCATACTAGGTGTGAGCCCAGCCTCTGGCAGCTGCTCCCCACCTCCTCTCAGGACTGAATGGCCAACATGCCCATGCACCACTGCTCTGCAGCACCAGTGTCTCCCAGCCACCCAACCGCCCATAGGACGCTGTTGGCCGCAGGTGGGATAGTAGGACAGTGCATGAAAAATGAGACTGGTCTGATGAAATCGCATGGTTTGGACATATGGTTGTACTGGTATATTATATGTTTTATATAACAAACATAATCCAGCACAATGGGCCTGAGTAAGGTCCGGTCGCTGTACCGGAAAAGCCGCAATGTACCGATATTGGCATCCACGTACACAGTACGGCTGCACAAAAATAAAAAGTTGCTAAAATACCGTGCGCCAAATATTTGCTGCCTCCTGGTTTCAAAATGGAAAAGAAAGTGTCACCAACACTTCATAAATCGATGCAGTCAAAAGAGAATACCATTTGAATCCACTGGCGCTCACGAAAGATAAACAGAATAAACAATCATAGTGTATTATGTATGTAAAAGAGTGATTAAAAAATGGGAAATCTTTAGGTGGGTCTTGTACCTAAATTATATGTTTACCGTTTTAAGAGTAGACAAACACGTTTTCATAGGAGCTGGAATCACACCAGTCTGGATTCTGTCCCCTTATAATCCTCTCCTCGGTGATGGGCCAGAAAAAAGAGAAGGATAGAAACCTCCAATAGTGCAACACTATTTATTTCACAACAACATCACTTTAAAAACACTTGGGGATAAGGGTGGTCTCTCACCAAAGGAAATGGTCCGCTGAATAAGCAGACAAAACAGCAAAGTTAAAGATGGTAACACCAGGCGTCCCCGGGATTCGCCGTCCAGATCCTATGTTGGTATCCCAGACGTCTCCCCAAAGCGTACAGATCCTCCTGCCGCAATGTACCGATATTGGCATCCACGGACACAGTACGGCTGCAGACTTCACCTGATTGACAGTCTGCAGCCATTTGGGGGTGGGGGGGAGGCGACGATTGTTTCATAAGACAGAGGATTGATGCCCCTGTTTTGTGGGAGTGCCAAGGCAAAGGTCTCCATCTTCCGATGGAGATTTCCTGGCCACAGTGATGGAGCTGCCACAGTCAATCTGCAGAACCTCAGGATTACTCAGCCGGCCTATGGTGTTGCAGAGTGATCCAATGGTACATTCTCGGATCACACATACACGCAGGAGGTGTCTACTAATACCAGACGCCTCCTGCTGCATTACCGTATGTAAGCATCGCTGCTGCTCCCAATGAAACAACAGCTATGCTTAGTACAACAGCACCTGAATCAGGGGGAAACAGATTGGAAATATGGTCATGTAGGGGGAGATTGGGTGGGGCACAAAATCAGTTGATATTGGGGACATATAACGATGAGGGGGGTTAATGACATGCACACAGTGCTAGACACGCACACAGGTGGCACCTAGTACCCCTCTCTAGATTTACCCAGGTACACACCCTCATGAAACATGCAGCATATGTCAGTGGAGGAATATTTGTAGTGCATGTTATATGGGTTTGTGGGCATACAGGATTTTACCAAGATAATTTCTCTTTTTGTATACTTGAGAAGAATATTTACATATACCTTCTGTATTCCAGATTATTATTTTTTATTCCAACATAATAACTTTGCATATGTACACGATTTTGGTTGTTTAGTGAGTGTATTTAATGTCTGTATTCTTTCATGCAAATGAGGCCCAATGGGAACAGTGTATCTGTGCATCTGGGATTAAAGAAACAGCAGTGTGTTCACACTGAATAACGTTCCTTTCCTGAAACTCAATACTTTTATATTTGCTTTATGATATAGTATTTTCTATATAAAATACTATATATGTAAGCTCTCACGAGCAGAGCCCTCTTCCCTCATGTGCTTATCCTTTTCTTACTTTAATAATCCTAAACTGCCCAAATCGTGCAGTTTTTTGGCCACCTGGAACTTATCTCTGTCATTTACTGGTGTAGTTATGCTTAGTTACCCTGTACTTGTCCTAAATTGTCTTCAACTGTAAGTCACTGTTTTCCTGTTTTGATTATGTGCATATGTACTCTGTAATTGGGCGCTGCGGAACCCTTGTGGCGCCATATAAATAAAGGATAATAATAATAAATGTATACTTGATTTTCTATTGTAATATTTATACAATCTGCCATTCTTCAGCTGCTGCGGAGTCACATGTCACAAAGCATGCTGGGACTTGTAGTGCTATAACAGATGGGAAGCTACAGAGTGCCTATCTCTGTTGCACCAACTTCGGAGTCCACAAAACTGTACTATATGAGTCTCTAGTTTTCAAACAAGAACCTGTAATAGCAAATTGATTTATCAATGAAAACATAATGGACAATTCTTCCTGTATCAAAGGAAAAATGGCCCATTGAAATCAAAATGCATTTTTTTTAATCTAATGACTGCGGACCCCCCAAAAATTGCACTTCGGTTTTACTAGTTCTAGCTATAGAATAATATATTAGATTTGGAATGTGCAGGTACAGTAATTGCAGTGCTGGCCTCAGTAAATTGGCAATATTTTACTATGGCGCTGCAGAAATGAGATTTTGGCTAGTAATTCACTTAATTTAAAATGATGGCCAGTAGATCATTACAATACCTCACTTTTACCTATACATTATGCATAGAGCTTTGTGGGCTAGCCAAATATATTTTAAAATTGGAGCTGACATCACTTGACAGTTGTGCTGCGTTCTGCAGTTTATTAATTAATCCATTTACAGTAGCTCTGTGACTCTCACAACGTGGCCAAATCTACGCCATGTACTCTGTAATACAGAAACTTGTATCAACTTCCCAAAGTGGTAGAGTTCAATCTGGATTCATTCAATTACTTTGCATTATGGTTATCTAACACAGCAGCTGTACCAAATGTTACATTACTGTAAGTGCATCTGTATTCTCATTACAAATACGATGATCATGCCATAATCTAGACTGCAAGCTCTTTTGTTCAGGGTTTCCAGAGTTGGTTATATACAGTATGCTTATTTATTTATTTATTAAATTATTTAATTATTTAGTTAGTTAAATATATGTTTCAATACAGTGCTATTAAAAGTAGATAATATAGTCAAGTAATAATAACTTATTATTAAGCCTGTGTGTGCTTTTAAATTATTAAACATGAGTTTTCTGTGAGTTTGCTACGTCACAAATTGAAATATTCATTTATTTTCATTAGAGTCTTATTTTAGCATTGTATTATGCAATTTGTGATAAAGCGATGAATTAACACATATATCTGTCATATCATTATGCAATGTTAGCTTACAAGACAGAGATTGTCTCTTCTCATATAACAAGTTACATCTCAGCTTTATTTGTAGATGTGACAAGGTAGCTGATATAGCACATGTTAAATACAAATCAACTCTGTAAAACACTTTTGACATACTGTAACCCATCTTTGCAAATGCTTTACCTAGTCCAGTAACTTGTGTATAGGGACCCTAAATAGGATTGCAGATTTTGGGGTCTCCCAGTTGTCAGATACGCAATACATTATATTGCTCTTTTTCAAGTCCCAGAACAAATATACAGTACACAGAACGGGACCCCAGAACAATTATACAGTAAAATGGGGTCCAAGAACAACTGCACTCTGACTTTTTAAGGTCCGAGCTAAAAGACATTTGATCATGACTAATTACAGTAATACTTTTTGACTTGTGTTACCTATTATTACTCTTTTTCCGTAACTACAGTAAATAAAAAGTTTGCAAGTCTGTTTGGCAGAAATAAAACATTATTCAAGATATAAGTCTATTGCAAAATTATGGCTCAATATTTATCTTCACAAATTAGTGATTGACTGAACTTTTTTTCTTAGCGTCCTCTATATATGAATAACATTTTGCATTAAAAAAAATATATATTTTCATGGAGCAATTAGCAACACAGTTCAAAACCAAAAATAAAATACATTCATCTGACACTGCATGGTAATATAATATGTTTGGAGAAAATTATCCATTTATACGTGCGTGTGTGTATCTCTCGCTCTCTCTCTCTCTCTCTCTCTATATATACATTCAGTGACAATGATTGCATTATTTTCACATTTTTTACTCTGAAATACAGTAACAGCAGATTTCCCTTTGCCTCCCAGAAGCTTTGATCCAACTCATGCAACATCACTGTTTAAAGTTTGCAGAACACAACCCACATGCTACCTCACTACTCACCACTAACGACACGTGTGTCTGAATAGCTGTGCCCCCATACGATGTTTACAAGCAGCAACAGGAACATGTTTGAGCACAGAATTGGGTGCATGATAATCTAAACCTCCAAAAAAAAAAAAAATGAAAAAAAAAAAGAGATATCACAGCCAAAAAAGGGAGACAACTAATATAACCAAAACTGGGCAAAAGAAGTGGAAGGGTGTCCGACCCTGTTCTCCTGAGTTCTGATCCTGTTGGAAATGAAAGAGTGTTCTTCACATCTCTCCTCTTTAAAGCTTATGCTCACTTGCTGTCGTAAGTCATGTTAAGCTCAGCCTGCTTTCCCTTAATGAGCAATGCTTCTGAGTGCCTCAAGATTCTGCAGCAACCAGCTTCATCCCAGTGCTATTGATTTCTGTCCATTCCATTCTGTAGCAGCCAATCCCAAAGCTTCTGGTTTATGTAACAGACCAGTAACAGGTCACTGCAAACCATAGATTTGGAACACTCACTGCCAGAAACTAATCCATTGCCAGAAACTGTAGTGATTCTTCAGTGTGTGGTTTTTTGCAAAATGGGAAATTTATCTGGCTAAAATGCTTTGCTGTAATTATTTTTATTTCATAGCATTAGCAGGAGAAGGATCATTTGCAATAAGTCAGAAAGCAAAGTGTTTTATTTTGTCTTTTATTCTCAATAGTGTTGCATTTTCCATATAATTAAGCTATTTTATTAGGAACACAATGATAATTGAGAGGAACATTAGCTTGAATGCCAAAGTAACTTTTTCAGGCTGGTGTAATATGTCATTTTAGGTCAGGTGATGTCAGCCATCTTGGTCCACCCTGGAGTGCTGCAGTGTCAACTGGACCTAGGGTTTTGAAGTAAAAAACTGCATACTGCAGTGATATGGGGAAGATCCAGAATCACCTCCTACATCATTCTTGCTGTTTCAGACATAAAGAAAGCTGTTACTCAGCTATTTCTAGCACCGCACAAGCACTTTCACAGATTCTTGCATAGCAATATAATGATTTGTGGACTTTCCAGAGCCAGATACAAATGAAATCATATTTTTCTAAATTAAATAGTTTGCATTCAAGTATAATTTTTAGTAAGTATTAAAGCTAAACTAGCCTTAACTCCTTCACCAACCCTAGCTCTTCACACCAATTCAATACCCTAATTTATAAGCAAAAATGCAAAGCCTGGGGATACGGGGTACAAGGGGCGCAGGAGGGGGGTCCCCAGATAAATGCATTCATAACCACTGCCTGCACCCTGTTGATAAGTGCAGCTGCACAGGCAGCAGTTAAAGATGGATTTATCTGTGGGGTCTTGAGAGCCGTTGTCACTTGATCTTCTGTCTTGCCAGTGGCTGGTGTAATAAAGTTTTTTTGTTTATTGCAACACAGTGTCATACCTCCCAAATTCTTTCTGCGCCGGGGTGGGACATCTTCACGCACTTGAGGCGTGCACCAGAATTCAGGGGGTGGCTTCGCGGATAGGGGGTGTGGCCTCACAGTTAGGGGGCATAGCCTCATGGCAAGTGCTGTGATCGCAAGCCACGCCCCCATTTTCATCAGTATGGGGGCATGAACAGTGTTAAGTGAGCTGCTGGCCATGCCCACTGTCCAGTGGCGTTTCTAGAGAGGAGGGGACCCGTGTGCAGACTCTGTGTGTGGGCCCGCTCCTCTCCTGTAGCCGTCACCGCCGCTGCTAGCGCTCTCAGCGCTGAGACTCTGGCACGGTGCCAGAGTCTACAGCGCATGCACAGGACTCAAAATAAATGGCCGCAGCGCCATTTTTCCGGAGTCCTGCCCATGCGCTGTAGACTCTGGCACTGTGCCAGAGTCTCTAGTGCTCAGTGCACTAGCAGTGGCGGTGACGGCTACGGGAGAGGAGGGGGCCCACACACAGTCACCGATAAACGCCGGAAAGTATAGAAGAAATGGGTGCAGTGTGTGCGGTGTGGGCCCCCTCTGGACCCAGGGGCCCGTGTACACAGCACACACTGCACCCATTATAGATACGCCAGTGCCACTGTCCCTTTCTGCCAGGGAATAGATGCTGTTCGCATGTGCACAGCATCTATTCACTGCTGCTCTGATCAGAGCAGTGAGTGACAGCTGGGTATTTCACAACTGCCCCCCACCCCCACCCCCCACCGCAGGGACACTGTGATCCGTGGGTGGGACAGAGGGACAGACCATAAAAAATGGCCAAAAATGGTACAGCCGTTGGCACTAAGAGGAGTGGGCAGAAGACACAGAAGAAGATTAGTGTCTGGAGCTAGAGAGACTCTGGGAGCTGAAGCTGGAAATTTACTGGGGCCAGTGGAAGTAAGCCTTGCAAAGTGATAAATTTCACAGTAATAAAGTACCAACCAACCAGCTCCTAACTGACATTTTTCAAACCCATCCTGTGACATGGCAGTTAGGAGCTGATTGGCTGGCACTGTATTAGCTTGAAATGTATCACTTTTCCTGGCTTAGTACATCTGGCCCCGGGACTGGCTGGTGCTGGAGAGACACTGGGGGCTGGAGAGACACAGGTGGGCTGGAGAGACTAGAAGGAAAAGGCTCCATGTGATCTCCTACAAGAATATCGACACATAGTAACATAGTAACATAGTAACTAAGGTTGAAAAAAGACAATTGTCCATCGAGTTCAACCTATTTATGGTCTCCTGTGCAGTCTTATTATAGGACTAGTTATTTTTATGTTATGTCTAGTTATATTAACTATAATGCGTTCCTACGCACCATAACCCTGAATATCTTTATCCAATAGGAATTTATCTAACCCATTCTTAAAGGTGTTGACTGAGTCCGCCATTACTACTCTCTCAGGCAGGGAATTCCAAACACGTATCGTCCTTACTGTGAAAAAACCTTTTCGCCTCAATGTGCAGAAACTCCTCTCCTTAACCTGAGCGAGTGACCACGTGTCCTCTGTGCTGATCTTATAGAAAACAGGTCCCTCCCAAGCTCTGTGTATTGACCCCTTATATATTTGTAGATGTTGATCATGTCACCTCTTAGTCTCCTCTTTTCCAATGTAAACATGCCTAGCCTTGCAAGTCTTTCCTCGTATTCCAGCGTCTCCATGCCCTTGATTAGTTTTGTCACCCGCCTCTAAACCTTTTCTAGCTCCAGGATATCCTTTTTGTAATATGGTGCCCAAAATTGCACACAGTATTCAAGATGTGGCCTCACTAGTGATTTATATGATGGGAGTATAATACTCTCGTCCCTTGCATCAATTCCCCATTTTATGTATGCTAATATCTTATTAGCCTTCTTTGCTGCACTCCTACTTTGGGTACTGCTGCTTAATTTGTTATCTATGTGAACCCCTAAGTCTTTTTCCAGTACAATATTCTAGAACATTATAACTTTAGGTATCTCTTTTTCAGTTCTGGGAGTGTTGTCAAAGAATAAAACTAGTGATATATTTCAAGATAATAAGATATGGGAAAGTAATCAGTACAGGGAAGGTTACGCTAGGTTTCCCAATAAAAATGATAGTGGAAAGAAAATGCATAAAGGATATTGAAGTGATATCTAGCTGTCAAGAGTAGAAACTTTCTTTTGCAAAACTGTAGACAGAAGATGACAATATATCAATTTCGCTGACACTTGTTTTTAATAACCTGTGCAGTGATTGGTGACTGAATCTTTCTCTTCTACACTTTAAGGATACATGTTTTTTTTTGTTTTTCTGTTCTGCTATGTAAATTGTACCAATCTTGCAATCAGTAGCTGTGTGAAGCTGAATTCTATTCTATAACTCATTGCAGGATTTAAAAAATAATAATAATAATTGTATGTACTGTACAAAATTAATAATAGTCTCCATGCTGGTTTCAATGTAATTGCAGCACTATTACAGAGCCCAACTATAAAAAAAACGTTTAGTTGCTAAGGATGTATAACAAATTTATATATATATATATATATATATATATATATATATAATGACACGCCATTCCAGGGTGCAAATGGCCCCAGCTGTTTGTATTTGCAGCAAAAGTAAAACAAAACATAAACATAAATCCTAGCCTGTCTGGGCACTAACTATGCGCAGGGTGTGGTATGGAAGGTAGATAGTAACTAGGTCGACAGAGTCTAGGTCGACCACTATTGGTCGACAGTAACTAGGTCGACAGGGTCTCTAGGTCGACAGGGTCTTTAGGTTGACAGGGTCTAGGTCGACAGGTCAAAAGGTCGACCTGAGTTTTTAATGGTTTTTTTGTGTCGTTTTCTTCGAAGAGTGACCGGGAACCCCAATTAGTGCACCGTGTCCCCTTGCATGGCTCGCTTTGCTCGCCATGCTTCGGGCAAGGCAGGTGACCGTTCCCAATTGTAGTCCACGTTCCAAGGTTCAAAAAAAGAAAGAAATTGTGAAAAACTCATGTCGACCTTTTGACCTGTCGACCTATAACATGTCGACCTAGAGACCCTGTCAACCTAGAAACCCTGTCAACCTAGTTACTGTCAACCAATAGTGGTCGACCTAGATAGTGTCGACATAGTTACTGTCGACCTAGAGACCGGATGCCCTATGCACAAAGGTTTCCTCTCTCTGTGTGAGAAGTACCTACATACAGTACTAAATGTAAACAATGGATGGTCGTGTCATGCAAATGGCGCTACTCAGTGAACCAATATGTTTACTGTTCAGAAATCAATCACATAAGATATAATAAAAAATACCTTCTTTAATATAAATCACAACAAGTAAACAAATAAAAGAAATTGCGGTCTTTAAAAATAATTTTAAAAAGACATATGAGTCATAGGAGATGAGGCATACCGCATCTGGTGTGAAGGAGCCACAGGTGTCTTTGGAAAGGACTGCAGAGTACCCGGTATACCTTGCATTTGGCTCCTAGGCTTATACCGGTGGGTGGTTTCTCCATTCCACAGTTTAGTCCAGACAAAGTTTCTATTGTCCACAGGTGGAGTGCGCCAACGCGTTTTGAGACATTAAGTCTCTTTTTCAAGGCTTGTGCTCCCCTGTGCAGTATTGGTCCTTTTATAGCTGAAAGAGTCATGTGGTGTTGACTTGCTGTTTCCATGGCCGGAAGTGACGTCATCAGTGCTGTGATCCCGGAAACTGGTATAAAAAGTGTTTTAAACTTATTATGGAACTCTGTGCTGTGTTGGATTTGCAAGTTATAAAATTATAAATCCACCTTTTTGTAAATATGAAGGAGCCCTGCTGCTGTTAAGGTCCCGGCTGTCACGTTCTCCATGACAGAAAGTCACTATCCCCGTGATCGGAAGTTTTGATCTCGTGGCCAGAAGTTGTGGTCCCGCCATTTTAACGAATCCTCGGAAGTCTGGCGGCGGCCATTTTCAAGTAGTCCATTAGGACAGACAGCTCTTTGTATGTAATGTAGCACTTAGGATCTCCGTGGCCGGAAGTAATAATCTCCACGACCGGAAGTTGTGGTTCCATGACCGAAAGTTATAGTCCCACCATTCAATGAATGCCCAGAAGTGTGGGGGCTGCCATTTTCAAGTGGTCCATTATCGCGGACAGTTCTTCATATGTAGTGTAGCACTCATAATTGTTTATGGTGGATGACATGTTCTTTGGCATGAGCGGCTCATACATACAGTACTGTCAAGCTGAACAAAACAGCAGTTAAATAATAATAATAATTGTATTTATATAGCGCTCTTTCGCCAAACAGGACTCAAGGCACTCACTTCAGCACTCGACTTCAGCCAGTAATGGTGTCTCTCTCTGCAAACCAGCAGCTTGCTCCCCAGGCAATGAGCAACTTCCAATTCAGATTGACAGCCTTTTATTACACCCATGGAGGTGTTAGCATCAATTAGCTATCCCTCATTAAGTCTGTTTTGCAGAAACTGACCTTTTCCTGTGGTTTTAAACTTATAGGACAGAAACCTTGGACATACATACCTGCCTTCAAACACAATCCTGCTGCTTTCATCACAATATAGATACAGTATATATCTCATTGGTGTTTTGTACATCTGGTGAATTTGCATCATGTGAGGATTAGAACTGCTATTTGGATTTCCCTAGCTTTCTGTGGATTATCGACCCTCTCATTTGGGATATATCCAGTAGGACCTGGAGATACCAGGTAAACTTTTAAATGGCTGACAGAAGGGTAGTCAGTCTGATGTGGGGTAAACCCTGAGGGCTGGGTACAAGTCACACAAAGGGCTTTACTAGATTAGTTAACCAATTAGGGTGAGGAGCAGGGAGAGTAAATAAGAATTTACTTACCGATAATTCTATTTCTCGGAGTCCGTAGTGGATGCTGGGGTTCCTGAAAGGACCATGGGGAATAGCGGCTCCGCAGGAGACAGGGCACAAAAAGTAAAGCTTTAGGATCAGGTGGTGTGCACTGGCTCCTCCCCCTATGACCCTCCTCCAAGCCTCAGTTAGGTACTGTGCCCGGACGAGCGTACACAATAAGGAAGGATTTATGAATCCCGGGTAAGACTCATACCAGCCACACCAATCACACTGTACAACCTGTGATCTGAACCCAGTTAACAGTATGATAACAGCGGAGCCTCTGAAAGGATGGCTCACAACAATAATAACCCGATTTTTGTAACTATGTACAAGTAATGCAGATAATCCGCACTTGGGATGGGCGCCCAGCATCCACTACGGACTCCGAGAAATAGAATTATCGGTAAGTAAATTCTTATTTTCTCTATCGTCCTAGTGGATGCTGGGGTTCCTGAAAGGACCATGGGGATTATACCAAAGCTCCCAAACGGGCGGGAGAGTGCGGATGACTCTGCAGCACCGAATGAGAGAACTCCAGGTCCTCCTTAGCCAGGGTATCAAATTTGTAGGATTTTACAAACGTGTTTGCCCCTGACTAAATAGCCGCTCGGCAAAGTTGTAAAGCCGAGACCCCT
Organism: Pseudophryne corroboree; assembly: GCF_028390025.1. NCBI lineage: Eukaryota > Metazoa > Chordata > Amphibia > Anura > Myobatrachidae > Pseudophryne > Pseudophryne corroboree. The sequence continues at coordinate 968,587,010 of NC_086445.1, read as the reverse complement.
CGGGCAGCCGCCCAAGATGAGCCCACCTTCCTTGTGGAATGGGCATTTACATATTTTGGCTGTGGCAGGCCTGCCACAGAATGTGCAAGCTGAATTGTATTACACATCCAACTAGCAAAAGTCTGCTTAAAAGCAAGAGCACCCAGTTTGTTGGGTGCATACAGGATAACAGCAAGTCAGTTTTCCTGACTCCAGCCGTCCTGGAACCTATATTTTCAGGGCCCTGACCACATCTAGCAACTTGGAGTCCTCCAAGTCCCTAGTAGGCGCAAGACACCACAATAAGCTGGTTCAGGTGAAACACTGACACCACCTTAGGGAGAGAACTGGGGACGAGTCCGCAGCTCTGCCCTGTCCGAATGGACAAACAGATATGGGCTTTTTTGAGAAAAAAACCACCAATTTGACACTCGCCTGGTCCAGGCCAGGTCCAAGAGCATGTTCACTTTTCATGTGAGATGCTTCAAATCCACAGATTTGACTGGTTTTAAACCAATGTGTTTTGAGGAATCCCAGAACTACGTTGAGATCCCACAGTGCCACTGGAGGCACAAAAGGGGGTTGTATATGCAATACTCCCTTGACAAACTTCTGGACTTCAGGAACTGAAGCCAATTCTTTCTGGAAGAAAAATCGACAGGGCCGAAATTTGAACCTTAATGGACCCCAATTTGAGGCCCATAGACACTCCTGTTTGCAAGAAATGCAAGAATCGACCGAGTTGAAATTTCTTCGTGGGGCCTTCCTGGCCTCACACCACGCAACATATTTTCGCCACATGTGGTGATAATGTTGTGCGGTCACCTCCTTTCTGGCTTTGACCAGGGTAGGAATGACCTCTTCCTGAATGCCTTTTCCCTTAGGATCCGGCGTTCCACCGCCATGCCGTCAAACGCAGCTGCGGTAAGTCTTGGAACAGACATGGTACTTGCTGAAACAAGTCCCTTCTTAGCGGCAGAGGCCATAAGTCCTCTGTGAGCATCTCTTGAAGTTCCGGGTACCAAGTCCTTCTTGGCCAATCCGGAGCCATGAGTATAGTTCTTACTCCTCTACGTCTTATAATTCTCAGTACCTTAGGTATGAAAAGCAGAGGATGGAACACATACACCGACTGGTACACCCACGGTGTTACCAGAACGTCCACAGCTATTGCCTGTGGGTCTCTTAACCTGGCGCAATACCTGTCCCGTTTTTTGTTCAGACGGGACGCCATCATGTCCACCTTTGGTAATTCCCAACGGTTTACAATTATGTGGAAAACTTCCCCATGAAGTTCCCACTCTGCCGGGTGGAGGTCGTGCCTACTGAGGAAGTCTGCTTCCCAGTTTCCATTCCCGGAATGAAACACTGCTGACAGTGCTATCACATGATTTTCCGCCCAGCGAAAAGTCCTTGCAGTTTTTGCCACTGCCCTCCTGCTTCTTGTGCCGCCCTGTCTATTTACGTGGGCGACTGCCGTGATGTTTTATCCCACTGGATCAATAGCGGCTGACCTTGAAGCAGAGGTCTTGCTAAGCTTAGAGCATTATAAATTTACCCTTAGCTATATTTATGTGGAGAAAAATCTCCAGACTTGATCACACTCCCTGGAAATTTTTTCCTTGTGTGACTGCTCCCCAGCCTCTCGGGCTGGCCTCCGTGGTCACCAACATCCAAAACTGAATGCCGAATCTGCGGCCCTCTAGAAGATGAGCACTCTGTAACCACCACAGGAGAGACACCCTTGTCCTTGGATATAGGGTTATCCGCTGATGCATCTGAAGATGCGATCCGGACCATTTGTCCAGCAGATCCCACTGAAAAGTTCTTGCATGAAATCTGCCAACTGGAATTGCTTCGAAGGAAGTCACCATTTTTTTACCATGGCCCTTGTGCAATGATGCACTGATTTTAGGAGGTTCCTGACTAGCTCGGATAACTCCCTGGCTTTCTCTTCCGGGAGAAACACCTTTTTCTGGACTGTGTCCAGAATCATCCCTAAGCACAGGAGACTTGTTGTCGGGATCAGCTGCGATTTTGGAATATTTAGAATCCACCCCTGCTGTTGTAACAGTATCCGAGATAGTGCTACTCCGACCTCCAACTGTTCCCTGGACTTTGCCCTTATCAGGAGATCGTCCAAGTAAGGGATAATTAAGACGCCTTTTCTTCGAAGAAGAACCATCATTTCGGCCATTACCTTGGTAAAGACCCGGGGTGCCGTAGACAATCCAAACGGCAGCGTCTGAAACTGATAGTGACAGTTCTGTACCACGAACCTGAGGTACCCTTAGTGATAAGGGCAAATTTGGGACATGGAGGTAAGCATCCCTGATGTCTCGGGACACCAGATAGTCCCCTTCTTCCCGGTTCGTTATCACTGCTCTGAGTGACTCCATCTTGATTTGAACCTTTGTAAGTGTTCAAATTTTTTTAGATTTAGAATAGGTCTCACCTAGCCTTCTGGCTTCAGTACCACAATATAGTGTGGAATAATACCCCTTTTCTTGTTGTAGGAGGGGTAATTTAATTATCACCTGCTGGGAATACAGCTCGTGAATTTTTTCCCATACTGCCTCCTTGTCGGAGGGAGACCTTGGTAAAGCAGACTTCAGGAGCCTGCACAGGGGAAACGTCTCGACATTCCAAACTGTACCCCTGGGATACTACTTGTAGGATCCAGGGGTCCTGTACGGTCTCAGCGTCATGCTGAGAGCTTGTCAGAAGCGGTGGAACGCTTCTGTTCCTGGGAATGGGCTGCCTGCTGCAGTCTTCTTCCCTTTCCTCTATCCCTGGGCAGATATGACTCTTATAGGGACGAAAGGACTGAAGCTGAAAAGACGGTGTCTTTTTCTGCAGAGATGTGACTTAGGGTAAAAACGGTGGATTTTCCAGCAGTTGCCGTGGCCACCAGGTCCGATGGACCGACCCCAAATAACTCCTCTTCCTTTATACGGCAATACACCTTTGTGCCGTTTGGAATCTGCATCACCTGACCACTGTCGTGTCCATAAACATCTTCTGGCAGATATGGACATCGCACTTACTCTTGATGCCAGAGTGCAAATATCCCTCTGTGCATCTCGCATATATAGAAATACATCCTTTAAATGCTCTATAGTCAATAAAATACTGTCCCTGTCAAGGGTATCAATATTTTTAGTCAGGGAATCCGACCAAGCCACCCCAGCTCTGCACATCCAGGCTGAGGCGATCGCTGGTCGCAGTATAACACCAGTATGTGTGTATATACTTTTTATGATATTTTTCCAGCCTCCTGTCAGCTGGCTCCTTGAGGACGGCCCTATCTATAGACGGTACCGCCACTTGTTCTGATAAGCGTGTGAGCGCCTTATCCACCCTAAGGGGTGTTTCCCAACGCGCCCTAACTTCTGGCGGGAAAGGGTATACCGCCCATATTTTCTATCGGGGGGAACCCACGCATCATCACACACTTCATTTAATTTATCTGATTCAGGAAAAACTACGGTAGTTTTTTCACATCCCACATAATACCCTCTTTTGTGGTACTTGTAGTATCAGAAATATGTAACACCTCCTTCATTGCCCTTAACGTGTGGCCCTAATAAGGAATACGTTTGTTTATTCACCGTCGACACTGGATTCAGTGTCCCTGTCTGTGTCTGTGTCGACCGACTAAAGTAAACGGGCGTTTTAAAACCCCTGACGGTGTTTTTGAGACGTCTGGACCGGTACTAATTGTTTGTCGGCCGTCTCATGTCGTCAACCGACCTTGGCGCGTGTTGACATTATCACGTAATTCCCTAAATAAGCCATCCATTCCGGTGTCGACTCCCTAGAGAGTGACATCACCATTACAGGCAATTGCTCCGCCTCCTCACCAACATCGTCCTCATACATGTCGACACACACGTACCGACACACAGCACACACACAGGGAATGCTCTGATAGAGGACAGGACCCACTAGCCCTTTGGAGAGACAGAGGGAGAGTTTGCCAGCACACACCAAAAACGCTATAATTATATAGGGACAACCTTATATAAGTGTTTTCCCTTATAGCATCTTTTTTATATATTTCTAACGCCAAATTAGTGCCCCCCCTCTCTGTTTTAACCCTGTTTCTGTAGTGCAGTGCAGGGGAGAGCCTGGGAGCCTTCCCTCCAGCCTTCTGTGAGGGAAAATGGCGCTGTGTGCTGAGGAGATAGGCCCCGCCCCTTTTTCGGCGGCCTCGTCTCCCGCTCTTAACGGATTCTGGCAGGGGTTAAATATCTCCATATAGCCCCCGGAGGCTATATGTGAGGTATTTTTAGCCAAAAAAGGTTTTCATTTGCCTCCCAGGGCGCCCCCCTCCCAGCGCCCTGCACCCTCAGTGACTGCCGTGTGAAGTGTGCTGAGAGGAAAATGGCGCACAGCTGCAGTGCTGTGCGCTACCTTAAGAAGACTGAGCAGTCTTCTGCCGCCGATTCTGGACCTCTTCTCGTTTCAGCATCTGCAAGGGGGCCGGCGGCGAGGCTCCGGTGACCATCCAGGCTGTACCTGTGATCGTCCCTCTGGAGCTAATGTCCAGTAGCCAAGAAGCCAATCCATCCTGCACGCAGGTGAGTTCACTTCTTCTCCCCTAAGTCCCTCGTTGCAGTGATCCTGTTGCCAGCAGGACTCACTGTAAAATAAAAAACCTAAGCTAAACTTTTCTAAGCAGCTCTTTAGGAGAGCCACCTAGATTGCACCCTTCTCGGCCGGGCACAAAAATCTAACTGAGGCTTGGAGGAGGGTCATAGGGGGAGGAGCCAGTGCACACCACCTGATCCTAAAGCTTTACTTTTTGTGCCCTGTCTCCTGCGGAGCCGCTATTCCCCATGGTCCTTTCAGGAACCCCAGCATCCACTAGGACGATAGAGAAAGTGGTTTTAGTTATGGATTCTATATTACTGACTGTGCCCCTGACTGCAGACCCTCATTAAAGACATTCCCACCCTTCCTCCTTAAATTTTTTTATGGTTGTTTCCTGGTGGCAGTAGCGCGTGTCAGATCAGAAATGATGCACTGCTAACAGTGTTATACTCTCTTTCTCCGATGGGCATTGACTGACTTAGACCGTAACTGTTGGTAAGCTGCACCATTTTGCTGGGTAGGTCATCCATTAGGCTTTATAATAGGGAGAAGGTGGTAACCATTTGATGTCACCTGCTTGATGTATTGGAGACCGCTGCTGGATTGCAGGGCTTCAGAGTGGTGGCCAAATCTGCTTGCTTCCCCCTTTCCACCATCAGAGTTATTCTTTAATGTAATCAATACAGTATATAGGTGACCAACTATTATTTCCTGTGTGATTAGTTATTAGAGTCTGGTAGTACATAGCTGGTTTATTTCTCTCATTGTGATCATAATTGAATGATTCTTTGTCTAATAAATTTGGTTTGATGCCATTGCACCAGAGTAAAGGCTTTTTGCCTAGTTTCTTAGATCTGTGAATATTCAAATTGTCTCATTCAGGGATGGACGAACAGCCACTGTGTCTTTGTAAGCAGTGACTGTGTGAAAATATGCAACTGTTGCTGCCACTTGGATAAGTATTGAGATACCCACCAGTGGCTTTGCAAATCCCAGCAGCTGCATACAAAGATGCGTAAAAATTGGGTCTGAATACAGGACATCTGTGAATCAAACCCAATACTACCACCAGGGCCGTATTATTTAGAAGACTGACTAGGCTGAAGCCGCAGGGACTAGGGGCCCATCATTTATTTATTTTTTGCTGAAGCACGGTTACATGTGCCCTAGGACTACCACAAAATCAGAGATCTGTGTTTATAACCACAGCGCTTTAACACAAAATTATAGACAAATAAAAATCACCATAACGTCCCTTAATGAAGGTTCCTGTGATGGAGTCCTCAATGCGAATGTTCTGATGGAATTTCTTCAGAGTATAGTAACATGTAAGGGAATAAAAATAAAGACCAATGTGTAGTAGATTCCTTTTATGTATCCACAGTTCTTAGTGTATTTTTTATATGATAAAGAGGTGGCTTAGGAGCGTATCCCACTCACACTTTGATTAAGAAGCTATAAGCCCATCAAGGTTTCTGGGCTTATAGCTTCTTAATCAAAGTGTGAGTGGGGTACGCTCCTAAGCCACCTCTTTATCATACAAAAAATACACTAAGAACTGTGGATACATAAAAGGAATCTACTACACATTGGTCTTTATTTTTATTCCCTTACATGTTACTATACTCTGGAGAAATTCCATCAGAACATTAGCTTTGAGGACTCCATCACAGAAACCTTCATTAAGGGACGTTATGGTGATTTTTATTTGTCTATAATTTTGTGTTAAAGCGCTGTGGTTATAAACACAGATCTCTGATTTTGTGGTAGTATTTGTTGTTTTGGAGATGTGGTGACATCTCATGAGGTCTGCTATACCATAGCTGCTGAGCACCTGTTCTGGAACACACCCTAACCATACTGTTTTACATGTGCCCTAGGGTTCCAATGGTTAAAGGCACATTGCACTCTGCACCATAGGAAGGCTCACTCGTAGTCAGTTGAGGTTTATTTTGAGACAATGGGGCACTAGCTTCAGGTTGTGACATCCTGCCACTTCCTCCATCCTTATTACACCTCCATGAGCAACACAGTCTAGTCATGACCTTGATTGATGCTCAAATGTTCCCATAGGCCATTGTGACCAGCCAAAACAGCGATTATTTATAAATTTTACATGAAACAAATGGCAGTCAACATGTACAAGCGCAGGCCAAGATTTCAAAAGAGAAAGAAAAAGGAAGAACAAGTGCGCTGTGAGAAAAGAGGACAGCAGACTTTATTTAAACTGGGCACTGGTGTCCGTGTGAATACTGCAAGTATAAATAGTGGCATAAGGTCTACTTACCAAACATCAGCTGTAGTGGGATGAATGATTGAAGTGCCGGAGGGGACCATAAATATCTGAAATCCTAGGGGCACAGTCAGTTACGGGCAGTACGGATGGTGTAATGGTTTGCATTACTGCCTCACAGCGCTGAGGTCTTGGGTTCGATTTCCACCATGGCCCTAACTGTGTGGAGTTTGTATATACTAACACTTTACCTTCTCGCATTGTGCTGCCCTGGGGTAGCTAGCCTTTGCTGTTTTGTAGGATTCTGCACCCCAGACCTAGAGTTAGGAACCACCAGCATCAGAGGAACCTTGTCGGGGCCTGGTGGCTTATCATACATTTGCAAACTGTATGTAACTAAGACCTATGGATTTCTATTATATAGTCTTTCATGTCTTGGTACAGGTACAGCTCAGTGTGCTGGGGGACACCAGGGGTTAATCCCCAATGTATTTCTAGCTTAGACTACCCCCTCATTTTCATGCATCTGAATTGTATTTCCTAATTGATTTGAGCAACTTACACTTGGTTCTGTTAGTATGAGGGGCATGGATGGCACCAGTGTTGGGAGGGTATGCTGGTCTCTGTAGTGCCATTTGGAGATCCCAGGGGTATCTTCATGTAGGTTAGCTATCAAAGAGGATACGTTTGCTCAGATGCCATTATCATTTGGCATTATGTTATATTACCCCGGAAGGGTTGTTATTCTTATTAGTAAATGGGGCAAGTCTGGACTGCGGTTCCCCCTGGATTGGTGGGGCTGGGCTGCTTTGGGGTAGCACACTGCAAGATCCTATTTAGCACCCCCTTAACACATTTATTAATCCTTCTGGTCTTTTAATTGCACCTTCACTAGTATATACATTTTTGTATATAGATTTTGCTTTCTTTTTATTAACACATACTAACACTTTACCTTCACGCATTGCGCTGCCCTGGGGTAGCTAGCCTTTGCTGGTTTGTGGGGCTCTACGCCCCAGGCCCAAACCTAGAGTTAGGAACCACCAGCATCAGAGGAGCCTTGTCGGGGCCTGGTAGCTTATCATACATTTGCAAACTGTATGTAACTAAGACCTATGGATTTCTATTATATAGTCTTTCATGTCTTGGTACAGGTACAGCTTTGTGTACTGGGGGACATCAGGGGTTAATCCCCATTGTATTTCTAACTTTCCTCAAATGCTTCAGTTTCTTCCTGCAGTTTTGCATCATTCCCTGGACAGGGAAGTGTAGTTTGGTGCATTACATGGACGATTTCTTGTGGGTGGCACTCTGCGGCTCTGAACGTTGTGCGTAGTGGCTTTTTTAGTGCAGTCCCTTTTCCGGCATTTCTGTGTTCCCTTTGCACAGTAAAATGCTGAAGGGCCTTCCACCAGTTTCACCTGTCTTTTGATCAAGATCCATACTGGGTGCTGCCACTTGCCGGTCACAATGATACTGAAGCTTAGGACACAGTTTGCTTCATTTTGTGTATCCTGACAAGCAGGGTCAGATTAAGGGCCACATGAGACTGGAGCTGAAAATATTCAAGGACCTATTGTGAGAAACAGGGGAGGTGTGATCAGTACTGTGTGAGTGTGGCCAGAGCCATGTGGGTGTGTACATCACCTACACTATCGGATCCAATGTCTCCCTAAATATGTAAAAATACTAAAAAATTGCATAAATTTGTAAAAAAAATACAAATGCAATCTTAATAAATATGATTTATAGCCAACCATGTGGCCAGCTGGTGGCTAGTAACCATAATGCTGCCATGATGATGGGCCTATTTTTATGTGGAGGCCTGGAGCTGGCGCTCCATCCACCCCATTGTTAATCTGGCCCTGTGTCTCTGTGCCAGACTAAGTCTATTCTGCATCTGCTCAAAGTGTATACCCATGGGGCATATACTTTACAGCAAACTGGAGTGAGCAATGGTGGGGGTAATGTGGTTTTACTACTTAATTTGTCTCCCTGCTGAGCTGCTGTAGGATTTGAGAGTGTGGAATTCATTAGAGTGCGTATTTGGGGCTCCACTCCAAGGTCCAGTGGTCAGCTTTAGTTGTTCATGCAGCTGGTTCATAGGAATTTGGTGCTTTTTTGGAAGTTAGTTGGTGTACTGCCCCTTGGACAGCATCTTGGGTGGCATATGGTTTTACAAAAAAAAAATTATTGCTTGAAATTTTCCCATCTGTTGGTGGTTTGCAGTGCTGTTTGATAATGTTATTTTCTTCTGGTATGACAACTTGGGTGTTGTCCAATCAATCAATCAATCAATCAACCAACAGAAAGCTTCTTTGCTCCTTGCTGTCTTGCTGCTTGCGCACTAAGTCTTGCGCTGCTTGAGTCTTAACATCATCGTCTTGTATAAGCATGTCACTGGTGTAGATAACTGCATTATGAATGCTTTCTCACTTTGCTTGTCCCTCACACTGCCCACTTCAGGGATTCAAGTGTTTTGTTTATTGGTAGCATGTAGAGGCAAGGATAGAGGATCTGGAGTAGAAAGCATTTGCCCCAGATACCCTGCAATCCTACAGGGCTGCTTGGTGTGGTTGGATGTCCTCTAGGGACTCCGGTCGCCACAAAGGTAAGAGCGGGTGTGAGACAATGCTTGCCTCTCTATGGTGGCTGCATGAGTGTGGCAAGTGCTGAATTGCAATCTTGAAAGTGTTGGCTGGTATAGCAGTTTTTCCACAGCTTTATGGGGAACACAACTGTATGCAGTCCTGAAGGTTTCTCCCTCCATTGCCGGATAGGTGGCAGCCCATTTGCATTCCGCTTCTGACTGCATTGATTGAAAGGGTGGCAGCTGTGGTGGTTTATGATTTTAAGTCCACACTTTTCAGCCTCGCTTTTGTGAAGGCTTATGCTGGGACGTTCTGCACTTGTGAATGCCCCTGTTTTGAATTGTGCTTCTAATGGATGCCCTGGCTAGTCCAGATTCATTGCTCTGTAAGCTTTAACACTCCAATATGGATCAGGTGGCTAGGGGGTATTGGGTCTTGTTTCCTGCCCACACAGACCACTGGTATTGCTCTGTCTTCTTGGCTTCCTATTATATGTCAGTCAACCCCACTATGGGAGTTGCCTGGTTGGTGCACTGGGATTATGCCCTTTTAACTATGTTCTAGTTTGGGATGGTCTTGAAGTGATGCTCAGAGAGGGTGGGGATGGATCGTCAAGCTTTTGGAACCCACTCTTTCTGCATTAGTCCTGAGTGAGACTTTTGGCATATTTTGCCAAATATTCAAACAAGACAGTACAAGGAACTGCATGTGATTAGTAAATCTAAGGGCACTGACACCAAGGCAGTGGGCCTGAGGAAAACAGGAGAGTGTTCTCAACCACAGATAGGTAAAAGAAAGGGTAATGACACATGGGGGTGGACTATGATGAGCTCTGCTTTGGACATTTTGAGCTTTAGAGAGCTTCCTGAAGGAGATACTTGGGATAACATAGAAGAAGAGGGGTCAATAAGGTGATTGACTATTTAAAAACCAACAGAGAATTCAAAAATGATGAGTGACATCATGATCAGTGGGAACGGAGGGAATGAGCTGTGTTTGTTGGCAGACAAACAAATTGAAGGTTTGTTTGGCATGAGAGAGGGAATCATAGTAAGAAGACAGGATACATTTGTAATGTAAGATAAGAACAATATTTTTTCCACTGGGTTTCAGCTGTATGGAAGCAATTTTGCAATTTGAGGGTCTGTTTGAGTGCCAGTGTTATGTAGGGCTGCAATGGTGTAAAATAATACGGCAGCATTAGTGGGGGACAGGTTAGAAAGAGTAGAGGTAGGTGAGCAGTTCAAATGAGACCAAGAAGAGGATCAGGACAAGTCTGTATGAGAGTTGGTGTGTGTGTGTGTGTGTGCACAGATTTGGATGCAGATGGTTGTGCAAGAGGCATGATGTGGAAGAAGAAGAGGATGTTGTGGACAGTCAGAGAGCAGGAAGACAATGTTTGAGAAGCCAAGGATGTCATAGAAATGGGAGAAAGCCCGTCGTGATGGATAGGAGGTCATTTCCACTGGGTGAGACTATAGGAGGAACATTGCCAGGAGTTTGCCAGGAGTTTAAAAGCAACATTGTCAGAAGGACATAAGGACATTAAGTTGTCTCCTTGAACAATTATACTAATACATTTTATTCTCTAAAAACAAACTTTTTTTTAATCCTATATCAACATTTTCTTTTCCTTTCTTTGAGATTCTGCTGCACTTATTTTCTTCACCAAGTCTCTACTTTTATTAAATTATTTCTTAATCTTCAAATATCAAGTATTCCCCAAAAAGTCACTTCCTTGTTGAAGCTTAACACATTGTTAAAACTATTTTTTTCTTTACCTATTTCCCCTCACTTAGACAATACTAACAATGCTCAAAGCTGTGTTTATTTCTCCTATGCCATTCCTAATCAGTGTCTTGCGTCAATCAGTTTGAGAAGCTAGCAGACTGACCTCTTATTTCCTCTGTACTACAAAATATTTTCACAGCAGTCAGGACAAGTTTTTGCTTTTTTACAACAAAAGCACAACTCTCTAGAGACAGTTATCCTTTAGTGCTGCAGAGAAGACGATCGGTGTCAATGCTGTTTTTTTTTATTAAAAATGAAAGGTGTGCCAGTCAGTTTGTTTTCATCATGTTTTATAGTGGAATGTTCATTTAAAAAGTAATTGGACACTGTGGGGTAAGTTTACTAACCATTGGTTTAGGTTTAGAACCAAGGGACTTCAACATTGTTTTGATTTCTACGAAACAACTATTTATCATCCTTCTGGTTTTAGCTTAAATTGAAACCTGATCCCAATGTTAGTCATTTTTAACTGCTCTACATGATCTTTCAGTTCAAAGCCGAAGGAAAATAGAAGTTAAAAAACAGCGTCAAACCAGTCCAAAAAGAAGTACTGCACCGATTACTATGACCTGTATAGGCTTCTTTGGTGTTAAAGAGCGTGTGAGTGATGCGAGCATTAGCAGTATGGCTGCACTGGTGTATTGTTCAAGAGCAATGCAAGGTCTGTGCTCGTAAATGGGTACTGGAAGCCAAGCGGAACGGAGAATGGGCAGATTTTTTTAATATCACCAATGGGCAACAGTGCATCAGATCATGGATAACACAGGCCTGCACTGGAAAATAGTTGTTATTAAAGGTTTTTGGGTGCTACTTTCAGAAAACATGCAAAAAAAGTTCCATCACGTACTATTTACAGTATTTCCATAATTACTGTATTAAGCTTTAATAAAAATGTAATTCTAGCTAGAGATGAGCGGGTTCGGTTCCTCGGAATCCGAACCCCCACGAACTTCACCTATTTTACACGGTTCCGAGGCAGCCTCGGATCTTCCCGCCTTGCTCGGTTAACCAGAACGCGCCCGAACGTCATCATCCCGCTGTCGGATTCTCGCGAGATTCGTATTCTATATAAGGAGCCGTGCGTCGCCGCCATTTTCACTCGTGCATTGGAGATTGAACGGAGAGGACGTGGCAGCGTTCTCTCCCTGAAAAGTTTCAAAATCTGTGCTCAGTGTGCTGCAAATATCTGTGCTCAGTGTGCTGCAAATAATCTGTGCTCTGCCTGAAAACGCTCCATATCTGTGCTCAGTGTGCTGCAAATATCTGATCAGTGTGCTGCATTGTGGGGACTGGGGACCACCAGTATATAATAATTATAGTAGTACAGTACAGTAGGCCATTGCTGTATCTTGCAGCTCTGTGTCACTGCAAGTGTCCATTCCATATCTGTGCGGCATTTTTGTGAGCAGTATATATAGTATTACAGTGCAGCATTTAGGTGACTAACAGTATATAGTTGTACAGTAGGCCATTGCTGTATCTTGCAGCTCTGTGTCACTGCAAGTATCCATTCCATATCTGTGCGGAATTTTTGTGAGCAGTATATATAGTATTACAGTGCAGCATTTAGGTGACTAACAGTATATAGTTGTACAGTAGGCCATTGCTGTATCTTGCATCTCTGTGTCACTGCAAGTATCCATTCCATATCTGTGCGGCATTTTTGTGAGCAGTATATATAGTATTACAGTGCAGCATTTAGGTGACTAACAGTATATAGTTGTACAGTAGGCCATTGCTGTATCTTGCAGCTCTGTGTCACTGCAAGTATCCATTCCATATCTGTGCGGCATTTTTGTGAGCAGTATATATAGTATTACAGTGCAGCATTTTGGTGACCAGCAGTATATAAGCACATGAGGGAAGAGGGCCCTACTCGTGAGAGCTTACAATCTAAAGGGGAAGGGTAGACAGACATGGGTGACATAGATGGGGTACATAGAGAACGTGGGACAGAGGGTTAGGATGAGATTTGGCTGGGTTTGGTGAAGAAGTGGACCCCCAGATGGCACAAGTCAATACTTAACAGTGCAACATTTTACTGGGCTATGCAGGAGATAATTAAAAATAGGGGAAAATAAAAATAAAAAAAAGAATCGATAACTTCTACAGCTTTCAAAAAGGACAATGGAAATTGAAATAATGGACAACTACCTCATGGAAGACAGATACAGTATACCAAACAGTACTTAGCAGAGATAGGAATGAGTGCTTATGAAATACAATAACATTTTGTCATAATATTTCAGAAACTGCATGGCTGGTCTCTTACACTCTTTTGCTCTAATACACCACCTGCTTTAGGATTTATATTCAAAAACATTATGTCTCCATAATCCCAAAAACGTCAGTCTTCTTCCAGTGATTTAGACCAATAATACCATTGATTAGAACGAATAATTCCTGTGATTTTGTCATTTTCTTCCAGTGATTTGGACCAATAATACCATTGATTAGAATGAATAATTCCTGTGATTTTGTCATTTTCTTCCAGTGATTTGGACCAATAATACCATTGATTAGAACAAATAATTCCAGTGATTTTGTAATTTTCTTCCAGTGATTTGGACCCATAATATCATTGATTAGAACAAATAATTCCAGTGATTTTGTCATTTTCTTCCAGTGATTTGGACCAATAATACCATTGATTAGAAGAACGAATAATTCCTGTGATATTGAGGTGTTTGTGTCGCTTAGCTTAGCCGTCCAGCGACCACAGTGCACCTCTTTTTCTCTTTTCTTTGCATCATGTGCTGTTTGGGGCCAATTTTTTTAAGTGCCATCCTGTCTGACACTGCAGTGCCACTCCTAGATGTGCCAGGTGTTTGTGCCGCCCTCTTGGGTCGCTTTGCTTAGTGATCCAGTGACCTCGGTGCAAATTTTAGGACTAAAAATAGTATTGTGAGGTGTGAGGTGTTCAGAATAGACTAGAAATGAGTGGAAATTGTGGTTATTGAGGTTAATAATACTATAGGATCAAAATTACCCCCAAATTCCATGATTTAAGCTGTTTTTGATGGGTTTTTGAAAAAAAACACCCGAATCCAAAACACAAATAATAAATAAGCAGGTGCGCGACCAACAGCAGCAGGTAGGAGGAAGGTCAATTCCTCAAAACGAAATAGTTGAAAGAAAATGTATACCAGCGCTGGCTGAACAAAATAATGAAAAAGATGGTTTGCTCTATGTTAAAAAGCAACAATTTATTGACATATCACAATAACATAACAATTTTTTACATAGAGCAAACCATCTTTTTCATTATTTTGTTCAGCCAGCGCTGAATCCAAAACACACCCGAAAATTTTCAGGGAGGTTTTGCCAAAACGCGTCCGAATCCAAAACATGGCCGCGAAACCGAATCCAAAACCAAAACACGAAACCCAAAAAATGTCCGGTGCACATCTCTAATTCTAGCATTTTGAGACTATTTTTTATAATATGATTTGATCGAGTATTGAAGGAGCATTCTAGGATCAAAGAGGGTCAATATGGTTGATTAACTTGGGTTGCTCAATGAGTATAAAGTAGAGATGAGCGCCGGAAATTTTTCGGGTTTTGTGTTTTGGTTTTGGGTTCGGTTCCGCGGCCGTGTTTTGGGTTCGACCGCATTTTGGCAAAACCTAACCGAATTTTTTTTGTCGGATTCGGGTGTGTTTTGGATTCGGGTGTTTTTTTCCAAAAAACCTAAAAAACAGCTTAAATCATAGAATTTGGGGGTCATTTTGATCCCAAAGTATTATTAACCTCAAAAACCATCATTTCCACTCATTTTCAGTCTATTCTGAATACCTCACACCTCACAATATTATTTTTAGTCCTAAAATTTGCACCGAGGTCGCTGGATGACTAAGCTAAGCGACCCTAGTGGCCGACACAAACACCTGGCCCATCTAGGAGTGGCACTGC
This sequence comes from Pseudophryne corroboree, assembly GCF_028390025.1. Taxonomy (NCBI): domain Eukaryota; kingdom Metazoa; phylum Chordata; class Amphibia; order Anura; family Myobatrachidae; genus Pseudophryne; species Pseudophryne corroboree. The sequence continues at coordinate 968,571,908 of NC_086445.1, read as the reverse complement.
AGTGTCACGCAGGATGTCCCTTCCAAAAAACCCTCCACAAACAGCATATGACGCAAAGAAAAAAAGAGGCGCAATGAGGTAGCTGTGTGAGTAAGATTAGCGACCCTAGTGGCCGACACAAACACCGGGCCCATCTAGGAGTGGCACTGCAGTGTCACGCAGGATGTCCCTTCCAAAAAACCCTCCCCAAACAGCACATGACGCAAAGAAAAAAAGAGGCGCAATGAGGTAGCTGTGTGAGTAAGATAAGCGACCCTAGTGGCCGACACAAACACCGGGCCCATCTAGGAGTGGCACTGCAGTGTCACGCAGGATGTCCCTTCCAAAAAACCCTTCCCAAACAGCACATGACACAAAGAAAAAAAGAGGCGCAATGAGGTAGCTGTGTGAGTAAGATAAGCGACCCTAGTGGCCGACACAAACACCGGGCCCATCTAGGAGTGGCACTGCAGTGTCACGCAGGATGTCCCTTCCAAAAAACCCTCCCCAAACAGCACATGACGCAAAGAAAAAAAGAGGCGCAATGAGGTAGCTGTGTGAGTATGATAAGCGACCCTAGTGGCCGACACAAACACCGGGCCCATCTAGGAGTGGCACTGCAGTGTCACGCAGGATGGCCCTTCCAAAAAACACTCCCCAAACAGCACATGACGCAAAGAAAAATTAAAGAAAAAAGAGGTGCAAGATGGAATTGTCCTTGGGCCCTCCCACCCACCCTTATGTTGTATAAACAGGACATGCACACTTTAACCAACCCATCATTTCAGTGACAGGGTCTGCCACACGACTGTGACTGATATGACGGGTTGGTTTGGACCCCCACCAAAAAAGAAGCAATTAATCTCTCCTTGCACAAACTGGCTCTACAGAGGCAAGATGTCCACCTCATCATCATCCTCCGATATATCACCGTGTACATCCCCCTCCTCACAGATTATCAATTCGTCCCCACTGGAATCCACCATCTCAGCTCCCTGTGTACTTTGTGGAGGCAATTGCTGCTGGTCAATGTCTCCGCGGAGGAATTGATTATAATTCATTTTAATGAACATCATCTTCTCCACATTTTCTGGATGTAACCTCGTACGCCGATTGCTGACAAGGTGAGCGGCGGCACTAAACACTCTTTCGGAGTACACACTTGTGGGAGGGCAACTTAGGTAGAATAAAGCCAGTTTGTGCAAGGGCCTCCAAATTGCCTCTTTTTCCTGCCAGTATAAGTACGGACTGTGTGACGTGCCTACTTGGATGCGGTCACTCATATAATCCTCCACCATTCTTTCAATGTTGAGAGAATCATATGCAGTGACAGTAGACGACATGTCCGTAATCGTTGTCAGGTCCTTCAGTCCGGACCAGATGTCAGCATCAGCAGTCGCTCCAGACTGCCCTGCATCACCGCCAGCGGGTGGGCTCGGAATTCTGAGCCTTTTCCTCGCACCCCCAGTTGCGGGAGAATGTGAAGGAGGAGATGTTGACAGGTCGCGTTCCGCTTGACTTGACAATTTTGTCACCAGCAGGTCTTTGAACCCCAGCAGACTTGTGTCTGCCGGAAAGAGAGATCCAAGGTAGGCTTTAAATCTAGGATCGAGCACGGTGGCCAAAATTTAGTGCTCTGATTTCAACAGATTGACCACCCGTGAATCCTTGTTAAGCGAATTAAGGGCTCCATCCACAAGTCCCACATGCCTAGCGGAATCGCTCCGTGTTAGCTCCTCCTTCAATGTCTCCAGCTTCTTCTGCAAAAGCCTGATGAGGGGAATGACCTGACTCAGGCTGGCAGTGTCTGAACTGACTTCACGTGTGGCAAGTTCAAAGGGCATCAGAACCTTGCACAACGTTGAAATCATTCTCCACTGCGCTTGAGACAGGTGCATTCCACCTCCTATATCGTGCTCAATTGTATAGGCTTGAATGGCCTTTTGCTGCTCCTCCAACCTCTGAAGCATATAGAGGGTTGAATTCCACCTCGTTACCACTTCTTGCTTCAGATGATGGCAGGGCAGGTTCAGTAGTTTTTGGTGGTGCTCCAGTCTTCTGTACGTGGTGCCTGTACGCCGAAAGTGTCCCGCAATTCTTCTGGCCACCGACAGCATCTCTTGCACGCCCCTGTCGTTTTAAAAAAAATTCTGCACCACCAAATTCAAGGTATGTGCAAAACATGGGACGTGCTGGAATTTGCCCATATTTAATGCACACACAATATTGCTGGCGTTGTCCGATGCCACAAATCCACAGGAGAGTCCAATTGGGGTAAGCCATTCCGCGATGATCTTCCTCAGTTGCCGTAAGAGGTTTTCAGCTGTGTGCGTATTCTGGAAACCGGTGATACAAAGCGTAGCCTGCCTAGGAAAGAGTTGGCGTTTGCGAGATGCTGCTACTGGTGCCGCCGCTGCTGTTCTTGCGGCGGGAGTCCATACATCTACCCAGTGGGCTGTCACAGTCATATAGTCCTGACCCTGCCCTGCTCCACTTGTCCACATGTCCGTGGTTAAGTGGACATTGGGCACAACTGCATTTTTTAGGACACTGGTGAGTCTTTTTCTGACGGCCGTGTACATTCTCGGTATCGCCTGCCTAGAGAAGTGGAACCTAGATGGTATTTGGTAACGGGGGCACACTGCCTCAATAAATTGTCTAGTTCCCTGTGAACTAACGGCGGATACCGGACGCACGTCTAACACCAACATAGTTGTCAAGGCCTCAGTTATCCGCTTTGCAGCAGGATGACTGCTGTGATATTTCATCTTCCTCGCAAAGGACTGTTGAACAGTCAATTGCTTACTGGAAGTAGTACAAGTGGGCTTACGACTTCCCCTCTGGGATGACCATCGACTCCCAGCAGCAACAACAGCAGCGCCAGCAGCAGTAGGCGTTACACGCAAGGATGCATCGGAGGAATCCCAGGCAGGAGAGGAATCATCAGAATTGCCAGTGACATGGCCTGCAGGACTATTGGCATTCCTGGGGAAGGAGGAAATTGACACTGAGGGAGTTGGTGGGGTGGTTTGCGTGAGCTTGGTTACAAGAGGAAGGGATTTACTGGTCAGTGGACTGCTTCCGCTGTCGCCCAAAGTTTTTGAACTTGTCACTGACTTATTATGAATGCGCTGCAGGTGACGTATAAGGGAGGATGTTCCGAGGTGGTTAACGTCCTTACCCCTACTTATTACAGCTTGACAAAGGCAACACACGGCTTGACACCTGTTGTCCGCATTTCTGTTGAAATACTTCCACACCGAAGAGCTGATTTTTTTGGTATTTTGACCAGGCATGTCAGTGGCCATATTCCTCCCACGGACAACAGGTGTCTCCCCGGGTGCCTGACTTAAACAAACCACCTCACCATCAGAATCCTCCTGGTCAATTTCCTCCCCAGCGCCAGCAACACCCATATCCTCCTCATCCTGGTGTACTTCAACACTGACATCTTCAATCTGACTATCAGGAACTGGACTGCGGGTGCTCCTTCCAGCACTTGCAGGGGGCGTGCAAATGGTGGAAGGCGCATGCTCTTCACGTCCAGTGTTGGGAAGGTCAGGCATCGCAACCAACACAATTGGACTCTCCTTGTGGATTTGGGATTTCGAAGAACGCACAGTTCTTTGCGGTGCTACTGCTTTTGCCAGCTTGAGTCTTTTCATTTTTCTAGCGAGAGGCTGAGTGCTTCCATCCTCATGTGAAGCTGAACCACTAGCCATGAACATAGGCCAGGGCCTCAGCCGTTCCTTGCCACTCCGTGTGGTAAATGGCATATTGGTAAGTGTACGCTTCTCCTCAGACAATTTTCTTTTAGGTTTTGGAGTCCTTTTTTTACTGATATTTGGTGTTTTGGATTTGACATGCTCTGTACTATGACATTGGGCATCGGCCTTGGCAGACGACGTTGCTGGCATTTCATCGTCTCGGCCATGACTAGTGGCAGCAGCTTCAGCACGAGGTGGAAGTGGATCTTGATCTTTCCCTAATTTTGGAACCTCAACATTTTTGTTCTCCATATTTTAATAGGCACAACTAAAAGGCACCTCAGGTAAACAATGGAGATGGATGGATACTAGTATACAATTATGGATGGACTGCCGAGTGCCGACACAGAGGTAGCTACAGCCGTGGACTACCGTACTGTGTCTGCTGCTAATATAGACTGGTTGATAATGAGATGTAGTATGTATAAAGAAGAAAGAAAAAAAAACTACGGGTAGGTGGTATACAATTATGGATGGACTGCCGAGTGCCGACACAGAGGTAGCTACAGCCGTGGACTACCGTACTGTGTCTGCTGCTAATATAGACTGGTTGATAATGAGATGTAGTATGTATAAAGAAGAAAGAAAAAAAAACCACGGGTAGGTGGTATACAATTATGGATGGACTGCTGAGTGCCGACACAGAGGTAGCTACAGCCGTGGACTACCGTACTGTGTCTGCTGCTAATATAGACTGGTTGATAATGAGATGTAGTATGTATAAAGAAGAAAGAAAAAAAAAACCACGGGTAGGTGGTATACAATTATGGATGGACTGCCGAGTGCCGACACAGAGGTAGCTACAGCCGTGGACTACCGTACTGTGTCTGCTGCTAATATAGACTGGTTGATAATGAGATGTAGTATGTATAAAGAAGAAAGAAAAAAAAAACACGGGTAGGTGGTATACAATTATGGATGGACTGCCGAGTGCCGACACAGAGGTAGCTACAGCCGTGGACTACCGTACTGTGTCTGCTGCTAATATAGACTGGTTGATAATGAGATGTAGTATGTATAAAGAAGAAAGAAAAAAAAAACCACGGGTAGGTGGTATACAATTATGGATGGACTGCCGAGTGCCGACACAGAGGTAGCTACAGCCGTGGACTACCGTACTGTCTCTGCTGCTAATATAGACTGGTTGATAATGAGATGTAGTATGTATAAAGAAGAAAGAAAAAAAAAACCACGGGTAGGTGGTATACAATTATGGATGGACTGCCGAGTGCCGACACAGAGGTAGCTACAGCCGTGGACTACCGTACTGTGTCTGCTGCTAATATAGACTGGATGATAATGAGATGTAGTATGTATAAAGAAGAAAGAAAAAAAAACCACGGGTAGGTGGTATACAATTATGGATGGACTGCCGAGTGCCGACACAGAGGTAGCTACAGCCGTGGACTACCGTACTGTGTCTGCTGCTAATATAGACTGGTTGATAATGAGATGTAGTATGTATAAAGAAGAAAAAAAAAAAAACACGGGTAGGTGGTATACAATTATGGATGGACTGCCGAGTGCCAACACAGAGGTAGCTACAGCCGTGGACTACCGTACTGTGTCTGCTGCTAATATAGACTGGATGATAATGAGATGTAGTATGTATAAAGAAGAAAGAAAAAAAAACCACGGGTAGGTGGTGGTATACAATTATGGATGGACTGCCGAGTGCCGACACAGAGATAGCTACAGCCGTGGACTACCGTACTGTACTGTGTCTGCTGCTAATATAGACTGGATGATAATGAGATGTAGTATGTATAAAGAAGAAAGAAAAAAAAAACCACGGGTAGGTGGTATACAATTATGGATGGACTGCCGAGTGCCGACACAGAGGTAGCTACAGCCGTGAACTACCGTACTGTGTCTGCTGCTAGTATAGACTGGATGATAAATAATGATATAAAAAATATATATATATCACTACTGCAGCCGGACAGGTATATATTATATAATGACGGACCTGCTGGACACTGTCAGCAGAATGAGTTTTTTATAGAATAAAAAAACACCACACAAGTCACACGACGAGTGTTTAACTTTTTCAGGCAGACAATCACAATATACTGGTGGTCAGTGTGGTCAGGTCACTGGTCAGTCACACTGGCAGTGGCACTCTGGCAGCAAAAGTGTGCACTGTTTAATATGTACTCCTGGCTCCTGCTATAACCTATAACTGCTCCCCAGTCTCCCCCACAATTAAGCTGTGTGAGCACAGTCAGATATTATACATAGATGATGCAGCACACTGGGCTGAGCACAGATATGGTATGTGACTGAGTCACTGTGTATCGTTTTTTTCAGGCAGAGAACGGATTATATTAAATAATAATAAAACTGCACTGGTGGTCTCACTGGTCAGTCACTAGTATAACTAACTAACTACTATCAGCAAAATTCTGCACTCTCTGAGTACTCCTCCTAAGCTCCAGTAAATGAAGTGTCTCACTCTCACTCTCCTATCTATTTCTAAACGGAGAGGACGCCAGCCACGTCCTCTCCCTATCAATCTCAATGCACGTGTGAAAATGGCGGCGACGCGCGGCTCCTTATATAGAATCCGAGTCTCGCGATAGAATCCGAGCCTCGCGAGAATCCGACAGCGTGATGATGACGTTCGGGCGCGCTCGGGTTAACCGAGCAAGGCGGGAAGATCCGAGTCGCTCGGACCCGTGTAAAAAAACATGAAGTTCGGGCGGGTTCGGATTCAGAGGAACCGAACCCGCTCATCTCTAGTATAAAGGTGAAATTATTGGTGCTGAATGATTTAATTGAGATATCAAGGAGATGGAACACAGATACCAGGGTAGGTGGAACATCAATACCTGTTGGATGCAGCACAGAGAAGAACCACACGCTGTCTACAAGAGAAAAAGTACCAAAAGGAGCTTTGAGGAGAAAAGGAAAAGGTAGTATAAGGACTTATAAATTTGTATAAAACTATTTATAAAGTTTTATTTATAAAAAAAATATGTTTCAAACAGAATACGTATTATCATTTCCTCATATTTTCATATTCACTTTCTGAAAAAACCTTGCATGATAGAGAAATTTGGTGGTTATATTTGAAATCAGCATGTCAAAAACCATAAGAATCAGTCATCAAACTGGAGTAAATTTCTGATTACCCCAATTTTGCAGGCATATGTAATCTGAATCAGTATATGTGTTACTATCCTGTAATACTCATACAATATGTTTCCTGCTTCATGTTATTTATGATGAGGTTAATCTTTTCCCATAGCTTTTCTTCTTACTTCTTCATTTTAATATTTGCACTTCCTTTTAACTGGCAAGTACTTACACCTCATTTTCACAATGAGCCTAACAGATTATGTTCTGATTCAGCTGCGTCTGTCATTTCATTCCCTCCATGATGGCTAACAGATGTCTGCTATTTAATAGAGGCAACATTATAGCAAGAAAGCATATATACATCAATAGGGATATTGATTAAGGAGTGTTTGCTTAAGTACTGCTATAAAAAGCCAAATAAAAGCGTGCCACTTGTTTCATGGAATTAGACTTCGTCTAAGGGATCATTGCCCAATAATAATACATATTTATATCGCAATCTAGCTATACTTTGTCATGACCTGTCAATAAATACTGAACATGTTTTTTGGAAAAAAATAAATATATGGAACCTCCATGTCTATTTGTTTTGTTTTGTTTTTATTTAAAAAAAATCTTAAAATCTTATTGGTAACTTATTCAAGCAGCTAAATGGTTAATTAAACCTAGTGAATAGCTGTTATAGCCTCTTTCTTTGATAAATAAATTGGATTCGGGACCCTGACGGTCGAGATCTCAACACTGCTCTGAATTCTGGTGCGGCATACCAAAAGGAATCACAATCCCAGCATCGGCATCTCGACAGCTGGGATGTCAAACAAGTAACTTCTGGACTGCCGGAGAGGTAAGCTGTGGGGGAGGGAAGGGGGGGGGGGTTGGAAGGCACACTTCTTTGGTGCTCCCAAACCCCCTCCATAAAGTTATATATGGATCATAAATGCCCTATTGGTATATTTCCGATGGGAACCAGTCTGCAGGCAACTAAACATTATTGACAATACCTTATCTAAAATAAACACACTGACAGCTATATAGCATAAAAAACTGGTCAACCTTCTATTTAAAATTCCAAAAAACTTATGTTGGCAAAAGGAAGAGTGGCAGCTAATAAGTGACAGCCCTTCTTATGCCAGCAAGATGACAACAACAAACTTGTAGGGCCAATTGACCTTCTCAACAGCAACTATTAGGTTACAAACTGCTCCTCCAAAGCCACAAAAAAATGGTCCAGCCAGAAAGCTGTTGCAGCTGATCCATGTAGGTTGACCTAAATAATGTTCTGAAGGGGAGCGCACCTAGATGGGTTGCAGCGATATAGCCACTGGGCTGCCATTCTTTCTCGCAAAAAAGTTTACAGACAACAAAGGGAAAATAGGGAGTGAGGCCAAAGAAAAAGAGGTCGAGCTCTGCCTAAGCTGCACTAAACCATCCCATAAACACACCCTTACAAAATTCTAATTGGCAAGAACCCTAACTGAAATATCCCATTACTTCTCTATACTTAATCCCCACTGAAAACAGCCTAGGGGTTTAAATACTCTCCTGTACATGAAGTACACTGGCTCTTCATTACTATTATATTTATTTGGATGTAGTTGATTTGCCAGCGGTCGGGATCCTGGCAGTCAGGATACCGACGCCGGAATCCCAACAGCTAACAATGCAAACAGTCGGCATGCCGACTAACAGGAACTATTCTTACTCGTGGTTGTCCATGACACCCATAGAGTGGGAACAGAACCTATGGCGAGCACAGCGAGCCACCGAGACTGCTGCGTTACAAGCGCAGCAATCCCGCAAGTGGCTCCATTGCGCTCGACCCCCCCCGCTGGCATTCTGATGGCCGGGATCCCGGGGTCGGTATGCTGACCTCTGGGATCACGGTCGCCGGCATTACAACCCCAACTCATTTAATATATAAGGCACCATAAAAGTTCCATATGAGATAGAACACACAAGAAGCATATGTACAATCTGAAACAATTTCAGAAATTACATATATACATAATTACAACGCAAAACTTGCACAATTATGTAGAAAAACAATGGGGTGAAAGCTTGCATTCTAGAGGAAATGTGGGTGGACAAAAGAGAGAGACAGGATCAGAGTAGATAAGAGCAATGATTGGACTGATAAGAAGAGAGGTGGTGAGCTCAAATGAAAAATTGGGTTTTAAGGGCATGCTTAAAGACTAGGAGGTATATTTACTAAAGCGTGAGTTTACAAGTGGAGATGTTGCCCATAGCAACCAATCAATCCGATTGTAACTATTATTTGCTAGAAGGTGCTAGATAAATGATAAGTAGAATCTTATTGGTTGTTATTGGTTGTTGAGTGGCACCAAAGGGTTGGGAAAGTGGAGCAGAGATGGAGATACTGTAGGTGTGAAGACAGGGAAGGAGTGGGTGGACAAGTAGAAGATAAACCACTAGAAAATTCATGCAGACCAATGGATGTGGTATGCACAGAAGGATAGGTTGGCAACAATGCTATCTTCAGTTTGAGAAGAATGAGATTAGTTAGGGGACCCTTGGTTTTGCCCATGAGGAGGTCAACAGTAAACTTGGTAAGGTGTTTTTGGTGAATTAAACGAACAAGAAAAAACTGAACTGGGTCTAAGACAGAGTATGAAGAGAGGAAGAAGTAGAGATGAGCGCCTGAAATTTTTCGGGTTTTGTGTTTTGGTTTTGGGTTCGGTTCCGCGGCCGTGTTTTGGGTTCGAACGCGTTTTGGCAAAACCTCACCGAATTATTTTTGTCGGATTCGGGTGTGTTTTGGATTCGGGTGTTTTTTTCCAAAAACACTAAAAAACAGCTTAAATCATAGAATTTGGGGGTCATTTTGATCCCAAAGTATTATTAACCTCAAAAACCATAATTTACACTCATTTTCAGTCTATTCTGAATACCTCACACCTCACAATATTATTTTTAGTCCTAAAATTTGCACCGAGGTCGCTGTGTGAGTAAGATAAGCGACCCTAGTGGCCGACACAAACACCGGGCCCATCTAGGAGTGGCACTGCAGTGTCACGCAGGATGTCCCTTCCAAAAAACCCTCCCCAAACAGCACATGACGCAAAGAAAAAAAGAGGCGCAATGAGGTAGCTGTGTGAGTAAGATTAGCGACCCTAGTGGCCGACACAAACACCGGGCCCATCTAGGAGTGGCACTGCAGTGTCACGCAGGATGGCCCTTCCAAAAAACCCTCCCCAAACAGCACATGACGCAAAGAAAAAAAGAGGCGCAATGAGGTAGCTGTGTGAGTAAGATTAGCGACCCTAGTGGCCGACACAAACACCGGGCCCATCTAGGAGTGGCACTGCAGTGTCACGCAGGATGGCCCTTCCAAAAAACCCTCCCCAAACAGCACATGACGCAAAGAAAAAAAGAGGCGCAATGAGGTAGCTGACTGTGTGAGTAAGATTAGCGACCCTAGTGGCCGACACAAACACCGGGCCCATCTAGGAGTGGCACTGCAGTGTCACGCAGGATGTCCCTTCCAAAAAACCCTCCCCAAACAGCACATGACGCAAAGAAAAAAAGAGGCGCAATGAGGTAGCTGTGTGAGTAAGATTAGCGACCCTAGTGGCCGACACAAACACCGGGCACATCTAGGAGTGGCACTGCAGTGTCACGCAGGATGTCCCTTCCAAAAAACCCTCCCCAAACAGCACATGACGCAAAGAAAAAAAGAGGCGCAATGAGGTAGCTGTGTGAGTAAGATTAGCGACCCTAGTGGCCGACACAAACACCGGGCCCATCTAGGAGTGGCACTGCAGTGTCACGCAGGATGTCCCTTCCAAAAAACCCTCCCCAATCAGCACATGATGCAAAGAAAAAGAAAAGAAAAAAGAGGTGCAAGATGGAATTATCCTTGGGCCCTCCCACCCACCCTTATGTTGTATAAACAAAACAGGACATGCACACTTTAACCAACCCATCATTTCAGTGACAGGGTCTGCCACACGACTGTGACTGATATGACGGGTTGGTTTGGACCCCCCCCAAAAAAGAAGCAATTAATCTCTCCTTGCACAAACTGGCTCTACAGAGGCAAGATGTCCACCTCATCTTCACCCTCCGATATATCACCGTGTACATCCCCCTCCTCACAGATTATCAATTCGTCCCCACTGGAATCCACCATCTCAGCTCCCTGTGTACTTTGTGGAGGCAATTGCTGCTGGTCAATGTCTCCGCGGAGGAATTGATTATAATTCATTTTAATGAACATCATCTTCTCCACATTTTCTGGATGTAACCTCGTACGCCGATTGCTGACAAGGTGAGCGGCGGCACTAAACACTCTTTCGGAGTACACACTTGTGGGAGGGCAACTTAGGTAGAATAAAGCCAGTTTGTGCAAGGGCCTCCAAATTGCCTCTTTTTCCTGCCAGTATAAGTACGGACTGTGTGACGTGCCTACTTGGATGCGGTCACTCATATAATCCTCCACCATTCTATCAATGTTGAGAGAATCATATGCAGTGACAGTAGACGACATGTCCGTAATCGTTGTCAGGTCCTTCAGTCCGGACCAGATGTCAGCATCAGCAGTCGCTCCAGACTGCCCTGCATCACCGCCAGCGGGTGGGCTCGGAATTCTGAGCCTTTTCCTCGCACCCCCAGTTGCGGGAGAATGTGAAGGAGGAGATGTTGACAGGTCGCGTTCCGCTTGACTTGACAATTTTGTCACCAGCAGGTCTTTCAACCCCAGCAGACCTGTGTCTGCCGGAAAGAGAGATCCAAGGTAGGCTTTAAATCTAGGATCGAGCACGGTGGCCAAAATGTAGTGCTCTGATTTCAACAGATTGACCACCCGTGAATCCTTGTTAAGCGAATTAAGGGCTGCATCCACAAGTCCCACATGCCTAGCGGAATCGCTCCCTTTTAGCTCCTTCTTCAATGCCTCCAGCTTCTTCTGCAAAAGCCTGATGAGGGGAATGACCTGACTCAGGCTGGCAGTGTCTGAACTGACTTCACGTGTGGCAAGTTCAAAGGGCATCAGAACCTTGCACAACGTTGAAATCATTCTCCACTGCACTTGAGACAGGTGCATTCCACCTCCTATATCGTGCTCAATTGTATAGGCTTGAATGGCCTTTTGCTGCTCCTCCAACCTCTGAAGCATATAGAGCAGGCTTTCCCAACCACGGTCCTCAAGGCACACTAACAGTGCAGGTTTTAGTGATATCCAGGCTTCAGCACAGGTGACTTAATTAGTACCTCAGTTATTTTGATTTAACCATCTGTGCTGCAGCCTGGATATCACTAAAACCTGCACTGTTGGTGTGCCTTGAGGACCGTGGTTGGGAATGCCTGATATAGAGGGTTGAATTCCACCTCGTTACCACTTCTTGCTTCAGATGATGGCAGGGCAGGTTCAGTAGTTTTTGGTGGTGCTCCAGTCTTCTGTACGTGGTGCCTGTACGCCGAAAGTGTCCCGCAATTTTTCTGGCCACCGACAGCATCTCTTGCACGCCCCTGTCGTTTTTTAAAAAATTCTGCACCACCAAATTCAAGGTATGTGCAAAACATGGGACGTGCTGGAATTTGCCCATATTTAATGCACACACAATATTGCTGGCGTTGTCCGATGCCACAAATCCACAGGAGAGTCCAATTGGGGTAAGCCATTCCGCGATGATCTTCCTCAGTTGCCGTAAGAGGTTTTCAGCTGTGTGCGTATTCTGGAAAGCGGTGATACAAAGCGTAGCCTGCCTAGGAAAGAGTTGGCGTTTGCGAGATGCTGCTACTGGTGCCGCCGCTGCTGTTCTTGCGGCGGGAGTCCATACATCTACCCAGTGGGCTGTCACAGTCATATAGTCCTGACCCTGCCCTGCTCCACTTGTCCACATGTCCGTGGTTAAGTGGACATTGGGTACAACTGCATTTTTTAGGACACTGGTGAGTCTTTTTCTGACGTCCGTGTACATTCTCGGTATCGCCTGCCTACAGAAGTGGAACCTAGATGGTATTTGGTAACGGGGGCACACTGCCTCAATAAATTGTCTAGTTCCCTGTGAACTAACGGCGGATACCGGACGCACGTCTAACACCAACATAGTTGTCAAGGACTCAGTTATCCGCTTTGCAGTAGGATGACTGCTGTGATATTTCATCTTCCTCGCAAAGGACTGTTGAACAGTCAATTGCTTACTGGAAGTAGTACAAGTGGGCTTACGACTTCCCCTCTGGGATGACCATCGACTCCCAGCGGCAACAACAGCAGCGCCAGCAGCAGTAGGCGTTACACGCAAGGATGCATCGGAGGAATCCCAGGCAGGAGAGGACTCGTCAGAATTGCCAGTGACATGGCCTGCAGGACTATTGGCATTCCTGGGGAAGGAGGAAATTGACACTGAGGGAGTTGGTGGGGTGGTTTGCGTGAGCTTGGTTACAAGAGGAAGGGATTTACTGGTCAGTGGACTGCTTCCGCTGTCACCCAAAGTTTTTGAACTTGTCACTGACTTATTATGAATGCGCTGCAGGTGACGTATAAGGGAGGATGTTCCGAGGTGGTTAACGTCCTTACCCCTACTTATTACAGCTTGACAAAGGGAACACACGGCTTGACACCTGTTGTCCGCATTTCTGGTGAAATACCTCCACACCGAAGAGCTGATTTTTTTGGTATTTTCACCTGGCATGTCAACGGCCATATTCCTCCCACGGACAACAGGTGTCTCCCCGGGTGCCTGACTTAAACAAACCACCTCACCATCAGAATCCTCCTGGTCAATTTCCTCCCCAGCACCAGCAACACCCATATCCTCCTCATCCTGGTGTACTTCAACACTGACATCTTCAATCTGACTATCAGGAACTGGACTGCGGGTGCTCCTTCCAGCACTTGCAGGGGGCGTGCAAATGGTGGAAGGCGCATGCTCTTCACGTCCAGTGTTGGGAAGGTCAGGCATCGCAACCGACACAATTGGACTCTCCTTGTGGATTTGGGATTTCAAAGAACGCACAGTTCTTTGCGGTGCTTTTGCCAGCTTGAGTCTTTTCAGTTTTCTAGCGAGAGGCTGAGTGCTTCCATCCTCATGTGAAGCTGAACCACTAGCCATGAACATAGGCCAGGGCCTCAGCCGTTCCTTGCCACTCCGTGTGGTAAATGGCATATTGGCAAGTTTACGCTTCTCCTCCGACAATTTTATTTTAGGTTTTGGAGTCCTTTTTTTACTGATATTTGGTGTTTTGGTTTTGACATGCTCTGTACTATGCCATTGGGCATCGGCCTTGGCAGACGACGTTGCTGGCATTTCATCGTCTCGGCCATGACTAGTGGCAGCAGCTTCAGCACGAGGTGGAAGTGGATCTTGATCTTTCCCTAATTTTGGAACCTCAACATTTTTGTTCTCCATATTTTAATAGGCACAACTAAAAGGCACCTCAGGTAAACAATGGAGATGGATGGATTGGATACTAGTATACAATTATGGACGGGCTGCCGAGTGCCGACACAGAGGTAGCCACAGCCGTGAACTACCGCACTGTACTGTGTCTGCTGCTAATATATAGACTGGTTGATAAAGAGATAGTATACTCGTAACTAGTATGTATGTATAAAGAAAGAAAAAAAAACCACGGTTAGGTGGTATATACAATTATGGACGGGCTGCCGAGTGCCGACACAGAGGTAGCCACAGCCGTGAACTACCGCACTGTACTGTGTCTGCTGCTAATATATAGACTGGTTGATAAAGAGATAGTATACTCGTAACTAGTATGTATGTATAAAGAAAGAAAAAAAAACCACGGTTAGGTGGTATATACAATTATGGACGGGCTGCCGAGTGCCGACACAGAGGTAGCCACAGCCGTGAACTACCGCACTGTACTGTGTCTGCTGCTAATATATAGACTGGTTGATAAAGAGATAGTATACTCGTAACTAGTATGTATGTATAAAGAAAGAAAAAAAAACCACGGTTAGGTGGTATATACAATTATGGACGGGCTGCCGAGTGCCGACACAGAGGTAGCCACAGCCGTGAACTACCGCACTGTACTGTGTCTGCTGCTAATATATAGACTGGTTGATAAAGAGATAGTATACTCGTAACTAGTATGTATGTATAAAGAAAGAAAAAAAAACCACGGTTAGGTGGTATATACAATTATGGACGGGCTGCCGAGTGCCGACACAGAGGTAGCCACAGCCGTGAACTACCGCACTGTACTGTGTCTGCTGCTAATATATAGACTGGTTGATAAAGAGATAGTATACTCGTAACTAGTATGTATGTATAAAGAAAGAAAAAAAAACCACGGTTAGGTGGTATATACAATTATGGACGGGCTGCCGAGTGCCGACACAGAGGTAGCCACAGCCGTGAACTACCGCACTGTACTGTGTCTGCTGCTAATATATAGACTGGTTGATAAAGAGATAGTATACTCGTAACTAGTATGTATGTATAAAGAAAGAAAAAAAAACACGGTTAGGTGGTATATACAATTATGGACGGGCTGCCGAGTGCCGACACAGAGGTAGCCACAGCCGTGAACTACCGCACTGTACTGTGTCTGCTGCTAATATATAGACTGGTTGATAAAGAGATAGTATACTCGTAACTAGTATGTATGTATAAAGAAAGAAAAAAAAAACACGGTTAGGTGGTATATACAATTATGGACGGGCTGCCGAGTGCCGACACAGAGGTAGCCACAGCCGTGAACTACCGCACTGTACTGTGTCTGCTGCTAATATATAGACTGGTTGATAAAGAGATAGTATACTCGTAACTAGTATGTATGTATAAAGAAAGAAAAAAAAACCACGGTTAGGTGGTATATACAATTATGGACGGGCTGCCGAGTGCCGACACAGAGGTAGCCACAGCCGTGAACTACCGCACTGTACTGTGTCTGCTGCTAATATATAGACTGGTTGATAAAGAGATAGTATACTCGTAACTAGTATGTATGTATAAAGAAAGAAAGAAAAAAAAACCACGGTTAGGTGGTATATACAATTATGGACGGGCTGCCGAGTGCCGACACAGAGGTAGCCACAGCCGTGAACTACCGCACTGTACTGTGTCTGCTGCTAATATATAGACTGGTTGATAAAGAGATAGTATACTCGTAACTAGTATGTATGTATAAAGAAAGAAAAAAAAACCACGGTTAGGTGGTATATACAATTATGGACGGGCTGCCGAGTGCCGACACAGAGGTAGCCACAGCCGTGAACTACCGCACTGTACTGTGTCTGCTGCTAATATATAGACTGGTTGATAAAGAGATAGTATACTCGTAACTAGTATGTATGTATAAAGAAAGAAAAAAAAACCACGGTTAGGTGGTATATACAATTATGGACGGGCTGCCGAGTGCCGACACAGAGGTAGCCACAGCCGTGAACTACCGCACTGTACTGTGTCTGCTGCTAATATATAGACTGGTTGATAAAGAGATAGTATACTCGTAACTAGTATGTATGTATAAAGAAAGAAAAAAAAACCACGGTTAGGTGGTATATACAATTATGGACGGGCTGCCGAGTGCCGACACAGAGGTAGCCACAGCCGTGAACTACCGCACTGTACTGTGTCTGCTGCTAATATATAGACTGGTTGATAAAGAGATAGTATACTCGTAACTAGTATGTATGTATAAAGAAAGAAAAAAAAACCACGGTTAGGTGGTATATACAATTATGGACGGGCTGCCGAGTGCCGACACAGAGGTAGCCACAGCCGTGAACTACCGCACTGTACTGTGTCTGCTGCTAATATATAGACTGGTTGATAAAGAGATAGTATACTCGTAACTAGTATGTATGTATAAAGAAAGAAAAAAAAACCACGGTTAGGTGGTATATACAATTATGGACGGGCTGCCGAGTGCCGACACAGAGGTAGCCACAGCCGTGAACTACCGCACTGTACTGTGTCTGCTGCTAATATATAGACTGGTTGATAAAGAGATAGTATACTCGTAACTAGTATGTATGTATAAAGAAAGAAAAAAAAACCACGGTTAGGTGGTATATACAATTATGGACGGGCTGCCGAGTGCCGACACAGAGGTAGCCACAGCCGTGAACTACCGCACTGTACTGTGTCTGCTGCTAATATATAGACTGGTTGATAAAGAGATAGTATACTCGTAACTAGTATGTATGTATAAAGAAAGAAAAAAAAACCACGGTTAGGTCACTGGTATATACAATTATGGACGGGCTGCCGAGTGCCGACACAGAGGTAGCCACAGCCGTGAACTACCGCACTGTACTGTGTCTGCTGCTAATATAGACTGGTTGATAAAGAGATAGTATACTACTAATATTATATACTGGTGGTCAGGTCACTGGTCACTAGTCACACTGGCAGTGGCACTCCTGCAGCAAAAGTGTGCACTGTTTAATTTTAATATAATATTATGTACTCCTGGCTCCTGCTATAACCTATAACTGGCACTGCAGTAGTGCTCCCCAGTCTCCCCCACAATTATAAGCTGTGTGAGCTGAGCAGTCAGACAGATATATAATATATATAGATGATGCAGCACACTGGCCTGAGCCTGAGCAGTGCACACAGATATGGTATGTGACTGAGTCACTGTGTGCTGTGTATCGCTTTTTTCAGGCAGAGAACGGATTATATTATGTACTCCTGGCTCCTGCTATAACCTATAACTGGCACTGCAGTAGTGCTCCCCAGTCTCCCCCACAATTATAAGCTGTGTGAGCTGAGCAGTCAGACAGATATATATAATATTATATATAGATAATACAATAGATGATGCAGCACACTGGCCTGAGCCTGAGCAGTGCACACAGATATGGTATGTGACTGAGTCACTGTGTGCTGTGTATCGCTTTTTTCAGGCAGAGAACGGATTATAAATAAAAGTGGTGGTCACTGGTCACTATCAGCAAAACTCTGCACTGTACACTACTGAGTACTCCTAATGCTCCCCAAAATTAGTAAATCAAGTGTCTAAACGGAGAGGACGCCAGCCACGTCCTCTCCCTATCAATCTCAATGCACGTGTGAAAATGGCGGCGACGCGCGGCTCCTTATATAGAATCCGAGTCTCGCGATAGAATCCGAGCCTCGCGAGAATCCGACAGCGTCATGATGACGTTCGGGCGCGCTCGGGTTAACCGAGCAAGGCGGGAAGATCCGAGTCGCTCGGACCCGTGAAAAAAAACATGAAGTTCTGGCGGGTTCGGATTCAGAGAAACCGAACCCGCTCATCTCTAATTAGTGACTGACCCGCAGATGGATAATATACCTCCATGTCTCCAGGATTGATCCAAAAAGAGCAATTTATCAGACATCAAGATTGATCTTTTTAGACAGATTGATCTTAGACATCAAAATCTTCTTCTGTAGTACATACCTCCCAACTTTTATTGCTCTTAGTTCGGGAGCTTGGTCTTGGGTGAGTGAGTGTGGCCTTGTGGCACAGACCTGTTTTTGTCATTTTTAGGGTTTTCCCAGTGCTCCCTGAGCAGCTGGGCAGCCCCTGGCAAACCTCCCTGCACTGATTAGAAGCCGTGGGCGTGAAGAGTAAAGCAGCGATTGTTCAACGGATCACCCAACAGCCACCCCTCCCCCCCACCTGCGGGACACTACAGGTCAGTGTCCGAACAGCGGGACTGTCCTGAAGGAATCAGGACAGTTGGGAGGTACAGTATAATAATATACACTCCTGTGTGGACTCTTGGGACTGTCTGGCCAGCACCCTCCAGAGGCTGGCTTGTCAGGGGATTGGGGGGCCATCTGCCCCCCGGGCCAATGCAATTTAGGTGTTCCAGGGCCATTTTTGCATTGCATACCCTGTGAAAAGCTGGGCCACTTGCTTGAGTCTTCCCCCCACGCTGAAACCTGGCAGCCAGCCCCTGCCACCCTCCCACTTCAAATTCCAGTTTATGTTACAGTACCTTCTACTCTGTACAGCCTTCAGACAATAGCTCCTGTAGTCTTCCTGTAGGCAGCTTCTTGTTAATGTTACTGGGCAGAGACAGTGTTTATTGATGCCTTCAGCGGTCATTGGCAGTGGTAGTTTATTGCCACAATCACTGCACACAGAGGTCCTGATTCAGATTATTATGCCAATCCAATGGTTTACCTACAAATCCGATGGTGTGTGTGTGTGTGTGTGTGTGTGTGTGTGTGTGTGTGTGTGTGTGTGTGTGGGGGGGGGGGGGGGGACTGTGTATGTGCATGACCCGTTCTGCGCATATGCAGAACGGGTCCTGTGTAATTGCTTGCAGTTCCACTGTAGCCACAGAATAATCGATATGCTGTGGTGTTTGTGGGCCAGAAACGAGACAGCAACCAGGACCGTTCTACAAAACGAAAGTATGTCACCCTCGTTTTGTAGGCAGATTCCTGGACCAGGCTGATCAGTACCGATGGTCAGTCTAAGTAAGCTTCAGCTTACGCAGGCTGGCCAAGAGATGCAATAAACGTGGCCGGCCGGAATCAGGCCCCGAGCTGCCTGGAATCACTGCAGGCTGTCCTGTCCACCAAAGCTTCATTTTGAAAATTTACAAATACAAACAATAACAGATATAGTATTTTTGTGTGTAGGAGGGAATGTAACCATAAGAAAACAAAAACACAGCAATATATCATGGTCAAATATTAGCTTATTTACAGTTATTATTTAAGGTATAATTTACCATCGGAGTAACGCAACGCATTTCCTTTCATTAGGGTAATCTATCAATTGTTGCAAGACGGTTCACTCAACGTTCTGTCTTGTTCTTTTTTTTTCTTTTCATCTTGTTAAAGTACTTTACAAAATTATTGTCTAAATGTAATTAAATGGAACATACTGTTATAGCCAGAGGGATATTCAGTGCTTTGTAATTTATGAGCTGTACAATCTAAAATATAATTATCATCTGTCACTAATTTGGGGAAATGAATCCCCTAAAATATGAACAGTACACCAGTCAGTGATTGGTATCTGCAGAAGCTGCAATCTCTTGTCTCCATTTTCTCTGAAGTTTGAAAACGTAGTAAGATCCTAAAAGAAGATACATTAAAGAAAGTGAATATATGCACAAGGTATTCGATTATCTGGAATTTTTTATTTGGCCTGGGAAGGTAAGCGTGGAGTAGTAATTGGCACACTGACACTGGGCTTTTATCTGTAAGTGGATGGCTCTCGTCTGACTGCGTACGGAAGAGGCAGACTAGCATTAGCATCTGACTGCTAATCAATGACCTACGTGAAATTAGTAAGTGGCCCCCTTCCAAATGTATTTGACTAGTTATCATACTATGGAATTGCAAGTTAATCACTGTTATGAGTTATACAGGTTACTTTAGATGCAAGGGGCGGATTCTGGGTCACATGCAAAGTGGCTGTAGTTGCAGGCAGAAGCCTGTTTTACTACTTTACTCAAATGCGAGGGGACTTTTCAACGAATGGAGGGGTACGTGCATCTGCAAGCAGAAAGCCATGATGCCTATTGATTATATGCCAGCGCCCGCAACCGTCGTCCAGGACTGTAATTAGGGGTGTGCGAGCGGTGCCATCACACAGAGCGTGGGGTTCTGGGTGGGCGGCACTATCGTTGCCTTGCGACTCTTGTCTCTGGTTATCAGAGTGCCTGGAATGGCATCATGCAGCCGGACCGCTGCTAAAGTGCCACCGGACAGGCACCTTATAGTCTGTACAGCTGCCCAGAGCACTGTCAGGACGCTCCGGGCAGTGCTGCACTTCCTGGTGCTGGCGTTTCCACCCCTTCTGATCAACATCATGATGTCATGCCCACAGGGGGCGGGGCTAGTACACAAGGCCTTTTTCAGATGTGGACCGCGTTGCTGCACATAGCGCTCTGTTGTTCAGTACTTTGCACGTGTGCAGTTTGGTCAGCAACAACAGCCACAGTACAGTATCAGACTGTCAGTGATTGATTGACAGTCTGCGATTGACAGTCTAATGCCATCTGAGGGCAGGTAGGGGTCGATGCTGCCACCATTGTGGGGAAGAGGTGAGGCCAGGATCTACATCGGAGGAAGGTAGTACCTGCGGCAGCCAGCTTGTCCGATTCCAGGGGTCATGCAGCGGTCCAGTAGTGTTGTAGGTTATTCTATGGTGCTTCCTAGGACTACTAATGCAAGCAGGAGACATGACACATATATACTGACTTTTCTCCGGAAACCCCCCCTTCCCCGGGAGAAGCAGCAAGGAACTTCAGGATGTGGGAGGGGCACCCATTCTTCCGAGAATGCGGGGGGGAAATCTCCCCCAACTTTTGAGAGCGTGGGTAAGGATGGAATGACGCTTCCTCCTGCATTATATAAGTGCTATCACAGCTACCTCCATGTAAGCATCAATGATAGCAACTCCGCCGACATCAGGGGCCTAATTCAGACCTGATCATAGCAGCAAATTTGTTAGCTAATGGGCAAAACCATATGCACTGCAGGGGAGGAAGATATAACATGTGCAGAGAGAGTTAGATTTGGGTAGGTTATATTGTTTCTGTGCAGAGTAAATACTGGTTGCTTTATTTTTACACTGCAATTTAGATTTCAGTTTGAACACACCCCACCCAAATCTAACTCTCTCTGCACATGTTATATCTGCCCCACCTGCAGTGCACATGGTTTTGCCCATTAGCTAACACATTTGCTGCTGCGATCAGATCTGAATTAGGCCCCTGATTCAGACGCCGAGCGCACTGCCGCCCCGTTGCACCACTGCTGCCATCATGTAACTGCACTTTTACCAGCCTTCGCTAGGTGAAAGAGCTCCATCAGAAATGGGCTTCCCTTCCCTGTAAGCATGACTCAGAATTACACAGCGCTTTTAATACACGCCCCCGACACTCCCACATGTCAAGTAGGTTACGTTTGATTGCTTTTCCACCGTCTAGTTCCCACTCTGAAACCCCCTACTTCATGGAAAGACAGATCTGGCCAAGTTCCTTCCAACTGAGAATAGGAAGGACCTACGGAAATATGTGTAAATTCGCACGGTCTGAAAACACTCACCTTTTGTGTATTTGAACAGTGTTCCATGTGGCTCCAATCAGTCCACAGATTTGTACCTAGACTTTAAAAAACAGCCTCTTTCCAAAATGCTTATTAAACCAAAGTTACGCTGTTATAGGGGGTTATGGGTCACGACCCTCATTTTCGTTTTTGTTTTTTCATTTGCTAATTGTGTCAGAACGCAAAGTGAGTGAACGGTTAGAACAAGATACAAGTGCATAATAAGCCTGATCTAATATTAGCTGGTAGCGTATAATGATGTGGAAGGTAAAAAGGTCCTGTGTTAATTTGCATTGAGTATTGCTTCTGGTTACAGGAAATACTGCAGTTATACAGTAGCTATTTTGTAAAGCAAACATTATTAACACATGAGCAGTTATGAAAAGCAGTACTTGTATTCTGCACAATGCTCAAAAAAAGGGAAGGATCTGAAATGTATAATTGTATTAGTGTATAGGATATGTCTGGAGATATATATTAAAAATTTGATCCTATACAAACCTTAACATAATTACTGTAGCTTTAAGCCTCTATTTCATTAAGGGAAAAATATGCTTTCTTAAGGCCTCGTTTGTCAGGTGGCTTCCTCTTGGCTGTCTGGAAATTGTAGACAGTCTATTATGCCAGTAAGGCTGCAGTGATTTCAGTGACAGGTTCAGAGTATGGGGTAAATGGTAATAGCTTGCACGGTTTAGGCATCGTAGAGTTCCAAGCCAACCTGATTTTGCCCCCTTAAAATATCAGGCTACATTTACTCCTATACAGTATGTGTAACTTATATTTACAAAAAATATATAATTCAGTTAATTTTGTGAAAATGGTTAAATACTCCTACAGCGCATGCGTTACACAGAGTGCATGGAAAATGGCACAGCTGCGATCGAGGCGGACTGTATCAGATATTTGCATAAAGTTGCAGATAGGGGACTTCCAATAGATGCTGTTGCTTGCGCTTCTTAGTGCACCTCTAAATCAGAGTGTCTCTCATCTCTAACCCACTCACCCCCCATCCCATTTCCCTCTCTGTTATCTCTGTCAGTCTGCGTCTCCAAGATAATAGTGGCGTGCCGCAAGTCCACGCCACCTGACTCATAGCAGGCCCCCGTGTCTCCTGTCATGCTCCCCTGCCCAAAGTGTCTGTTTCAAGGAAAATGGGGGCATGCTGTGAGCAGGGCCGGCAACAGAAATTTTGGGGCCCGGTACACTGATATCTCTGCGGCCCGGTACACTGATATCTCTGTGGAACAATACAATACCGATATAATGGGATCATCCTTTTCCAAAATTAAAATTCACAGACCCACTATGGTCAGGAATTTTGTAGTCTGTGCTGAGCAGCAACTGAGCCTGAATGACCAGTCACCACCACAGCACAGACATTCTGCTCTAATGAGTCTGATCTCATCTGACACGCACATGCATGCAGATGCATCCATGTGCAGAATGCATATGCATGCATAATGTGCCTGCCTGCCTGCATCCCACCCCAAACTAATCCTAAAGCCCTAACCCAAACCCAAATCCCATTCCCTATACATAAACATGTATTATGATTTATGAAATGCAAAAGCCTTACCCTGCTTGCTGCTGCAGCAACACACTGACACAGCCGCGCTAATTCACCAGGCTCGCCTCCCCAATTCCCACAGGCCGCAGTACTCTGTCTGTCCTGTCCTGGCAGCTCCTGCTGTGCGCTCCGTGCCTCAGTCCGGCTCCTCACTCACACAGCAGAGAGAGAAAGGGAGGCAGCGTGCGGTGAGGACGCTGGAGGGGCGGTTCTGGCTGGGGACTGGCTGGCAGGATAACAGGTGACCTGTCCGGCCGAGCTTCCTGGCTGGGGACTGCTTGGCAGGATAACAGGTGACCTGGGGGCTGGGGGCACTGAGGGGTGAACAGGGCACTGAGGGGTGAGCAGCACACAGGATTCGGGAGAGAAGGAGGGGGGGTGGGGGCGCGCGCACGCAAACACACATCAATCACAGGGCACTGAGGGTTGAACAGCACACGGGACTCGGGGGGGGGGGGGGGCACGCAAACAAACACACACACTTAAATCACAGCACAGCGGCCGGCTCGCGAATCCGCGATGCCGGGGGCAAACTGTTTTTTTTGACAGTTGTGATGAACTGCAGCCGCTGCTGCCCGCTGCCTGGACCTTGGGGCCCCTAACAACGGCGGGGCCCGGGACGGGTGTCCCCTTTGATCCCCCCTGTCGCCGGGCCTGGCTGTGAGTCCACACCTCCCTGATTCGCAGCACGCCCCCTTATGCCATGTCCGTACGCATGCACCCTTGACGTGCATGTGCAGCTTTGGGGCACACATGCTTTCACAAATGCCAGGACAAAATCGGAGCCCCAGTCCGTCCCTGGTGTAATATGTCCAATAAATCAATTATGTTTAATAGAAAGTGACACACATATGAGAAAATAAAGGACTATAGGATTATCTGAAAGCTCATCCAGCAGTCTCATAGGATAGAACATCCAGCAGTCTCTCATAGGATAGAACATCTAGCAGTCTCTCATAAGATAGAACATACAGCAGTCTCTCATAGGATAGAACATCTAGCAGTCTCTCATAAGATAGAACATCCAGCAGTCTCTCATAGGATAGAACATCCAGCAGTCTCTCATAAGATAGAACATCCAGCAGTCTCTCATAGGATAGAACATCTAGCAGTCTCTCATAAGATAGAACATACAGCAGTCTCTCATAGGATAGAACATCAAGCAGTCTCTCATAGGATAGAACAATCACCAGTCTATATAACAAGGACTAAGATGCACAACGTATTTCATCTTACCTACACAACACCAACCTGGCTTCATCAAAGGCACAGTATCAGTAGGGAGCTGAGCATTTCTCACTACATTCCTAAGTGTTAGAATGGGAAGAGCACTACTGTGCATCCTCCAAAATGGCTCCTCTAGGGATGTTTCATTCCCTTACCAAGATGGCCACCAGTTACTACTGTGCATGCGCTGCGCCCTCTTGTTACCATGTAGAGTGACATAGGGGGAGATGTCCATCTCCAATCATGTCACTCTACACTGTGTAGTTACTTGTTACTGTGTAGAGTGACATAGTGGGAGACGGACATCTTCCCATAGCTCCAAGAGGCCTGCTGACTTACCCTGTGGTACTACTGTTCCAGTATCCAGAAATCAGTCTCCAGCTGGTCAGCTGTCACAACCCCGCTCTGCTACATGCTCCGCTTCATGCCCCAAACATAGTGAGTACAGCTGTCTTATCCCTTATCAATAAACAATACTGCTGGATAAGCCACTGGACTTATGACTGGGTCAAATATATTCCGCTGCTGTGCCCACTACTCTGCCAAACCACTGCATGTACACATATACAGTATTTCCAATACTTAGGGGTACATTAATTTTTACTAAGGTTCTAAAAATAAAAAGTGGGGATGTTGCCCATTGCAACCAATCAGATTCTGTCTATCATTTGTCTATTGCATTCTAGAAAATGATAGAATCTGGTTGATATGGGGGACATTACCACTTTTCATTTTTAGAACCTTTAGTACATTTGCCTGTTAAACTATACACTAGTTTATTGTATTTTTTTTAGTTAGTTTAGTTTTAGTTTTAGTTAACAGTGTTAACTGTAAAAGCAAAATATACCTGTCTTGGATGCAGCTCTTCAGGTGCCAAACTACTGCTCATCACCAATTCAGAAATTAAAACAACCTGTATCAATGAGATTATTAGGTTGTTCATAGCAGCACATAATGGACTTAATTAAGGTCCAGTCGGTCCAGCGCCCATTGTCACAGAAATCTATTTTTGGAACTTTGCACATGTACAGGACCCATTCTGCTGCGTGTTTTGCACATAGAGGGCGTGGTGGAGGGAAGGTGGGCTGTCCGGAGGTGTGGCCTCACAGTCGTTTCAACATGACTCCGCCCCCCCAATATACAGTGCAAAGGAAACAGGCACTGTATACCAGCGGTGGAGCTACGATGACACATTTCAGCGCAAATCACGTCATTGGAGACCCCTTGGACAGACCACTTGTGCACTGCTGTGCAGAAATTGGGAGACTTGCCCTCCGCTCTGGGGGAGCGTCACCCTTTTTTTTTTTTTTATTTATGTTGTTTGGTGTTACTAAGCATTATGACAATCACTGTATTCCCTAATATCGTTTCTGAAGCTCTTTGCTTGTTATCCATTACAGATGGCAGACAGTAGTATTAGAATAGGACTCACTTGAAGAGATTTGATTGCACTCATCCAAAGTTGCATTCACAGGTCACAGAAAATCCATATATTTTGCACTCCTACTATAAAATAAAAACTATACACAGCAATGTGCTATGTTCTATCAGTATTTACATAAAGAATAACTTCCCTGGCGTGGACTCCTGGCATCCATAAGCCTCTTTCATTTTAAGGAGATTAAAATAGGTAAATGGTGTACAGTACAGTACAGTAGGTCGCTTCCCCCAAATTGCTCATTGTAATTGCTAATTCACTGCTCTTTTTACTATACATTGGTAACCGAAAAATGAGTTTGAAAGTGGAAAAAAGGAACCAAACTGAATTAGAAGTGTAAGACTTTATGACTAGCCCATCTACAAGGCTTCAAATTCTGGCCTGGATACATTCAGAGAAACATAGGGCACAGAATATGACAGAAGGAAAGGACCTACAGAACCAACTATGCTACTGTACTTTTGTATTGTGTTTTGTGTGTGTTGTTTATGGGATGTACTTTTGTTTTCTTCCTCTCTCCAAGTGACAAGAACAGGTGGTGTAAAAAGGCAATTCACCTCCGCGTAGTTGGGACAGACTGAATCGCAACAGTGTCTGCATGAGAAGTGGATGTGGTAACAAAACATAAGGAGTCACGCTACACATTGGGGTGGTCACGTTACATATTGAAGCCTATACATTGGATGCCCGGTCTATGATGTCATTAGCTCACCTGCTACTGGTGCGTGTAGGATTGAAGGGGTGTAATAGATTTTACCACTGGTTTGTGGTATTCTTGTATTTCTGAGTGTACCCCAATGACACTGATTAGTGTACTTTGTTAATTCTGTACTCAGTGGATCTGGTCTATTTACTAAACCTTGGATGGAGATAAAGTGGACGGAGATAAACTACCAGCCAATCAGCTTCTAACTGTCATTTTCAAACTCAGCCTGGGACATGGCAGTTAGGCATTGATTGGCTGGTACTTTATCTCCATCCAAGGCTTAGTAAATAGACCCCATAGGGTGGGATGCATGAAGTAGGCAGAATACATTCCGCCAGACTTCGCAGTGGTACTAATCGCATATGCACAAACATATGCGATTAGTACTACAAAGGACAGCTCTTCTGATAATACAGAATAAAGAAAGTTTGGTGCTTCAAAATGGAGTGCAGCTCTATCCTAAAGCCCACCTGCAGGGCCAAAGTGTATAGGTAATGAAAGAAATATAGATACAGCGAAAACTCCTATGGGGATGGAGTGGAATGTCCAAAGTCAATGCAACAATGGTGCTGTTCACAATTAATATGTAGTTTCAGGATGGCCCAGTTGTGGTCAAAAAGTCCATAATAAATGTCCTTAATCTCAAAGTCAAGCCCAAGAATTCTTCTATAGCCTCAAAACAATAGACTTCCATGTTACAGGATATGTTTGATTAATGACAGGAGCTGATTGGCTGGTACTTTATATCAATCCACTTTATTTCTCTCCAATGCTTAGTACATATGGGGTCATTCAGAGTTGATCGTAGCTGTGCTAAATTTAGCACAGCTACGATCATCTTCCCTGACATGCGGGGGGGATACCCAGAACAGGGGTAGTCCGCCCCGCATGTCAGTCCGGCCCCCCAGCACAAATACAAAAGCATCGCACAGTGGCGATGCTTTTGTACTTGAAGAGTAACTCCCGACCAGCGCAGCTCTTGCGGCTGGCCGGGAGTTGATCGTCGCTGCCACTAGCTGCAGCGGCTGCGTGAGACGTCACGCAGCCACTGCGGCCCGCCCCCCCCAATGGTCTGGCCACGCCTGCGTTGACCGGACCGCGCCCCCTAAACAGCCCCCCTTAACGCCACCATCCAGCCCCCTCCCACCCTGCGACTGCCTCTGCCTGTCAATCAGGCAGAGGCGATCGCTACTGAACAACGGCCTTTATATGCAGGCGTGGCTGGGAGAACGCAGGGCATGTTTGTGACGCCAAATCCGGAACTGAACAGTCTGAAGTGATCGCAAGCTAGAAGTAGGTCTGGAGCTACTCTAAAACTGCACAATTTTTTTTTTTTTAGTCGCTCTGTGATCCTTTCGTTCGCACTTCTGCTAAGATACACTCCCAGAGGGCGGCGGCTTAGCGTTTGCACGACTGCTAAAAACTGCTAGCGAGCGATCAACTCGGAATGACCCCCTAAGTCATTACAGCAGTAGATTAAGTCTGACTGCCCAGTCTCAATTAATCCTATTGTAGGCCAAGATAAACGTGGACCCATCTGTAGTCTATTCGGTTGGTAGTCACAATAGGGGCACAGCAGATGTGAAAGTGACTGTTATGCTGCTGGGTACACACTGGAGCAACTTAATGGCAGACCTGCTGTCACGCTGACACATCGGGTCACCTGTACAGTGTACACACATTCAGATGCACAGATATTTCTGTAGATATATCGGATAACCACTACGATGCAGGGCCTGTGAACGGCTGATATATTGCCCAGTGTGTACCCAGCTTTAGGGCACACAGAGAGTCCATACCAAGATAATCGATTTAATGGTAAACAGCAGCAACAGGATATACAGGAACACAGTGTTAATGCAAGGGTTAACAGCAATGGTATCAAACAGTGGCAAATGCAGGTATTAGGTGTCTCTCATCAGGAGCTAAGTACTAGGGATGGCCATCTTCATCGATGAGTCAAATTTATCGATTGTCTATGCTCGATACAGAAAACCTTTACCAGTACCACCAAGGTACCAGGACATGGAGCATACTGCCCCCTGACACCCACAATGCCCTGTCCTCAGGCTCTGATTAACATACAGCCCAGAAACTAGAAAAGCAATGAGTAAAACCATCGATGGTTCCCTTGCAAATAGTTTTAAACCATCAAGGTTAACCATCCTTAGTACCATCGATGGTCAGTGTTGGCTCCAGAGGTGGTGCTGCAGCGCAGTCCAAAATTCAAATAGGGGAGCCACACTAACTTCCAGTGAGTTCCAGACAGCGATGTTTGCCAGCATTTGGGGTGGCAGTTGGTGTGGCTCCTCTATTTGATTTCGGACTGCACTGCAGCCCCACCTCTGGAGCCGCCACTGGTGACCATCGATGGTTAACCCACCAATGGCCATCGCTACTAAGCACTGTGTGTCTACACAGTACTGTAACACTGTTAAACAATAAAGATGGCTACAGCCTGCACATGTGCAATAGCACATCAAGTTGGAAGTTGTACCTCCCTGCTAAATATGGTCTGGATTCAATTCCTATCACGATAAGTGGGGGCAATTGAATATCGCCTAAAGTGACGGGAGATCGGGCGTGAATAAACAATTGAAATCCCCCTATGGGCCGAATGCCCTAAGTACAGCATAGACAGCACAGGAGACAGCGCAAAGTGCTTCTCTCCCAGTAGTAGTGACTACCCGTATTCCTCATCATTTTGGTTTGATTCATTGATTTGACCTTATTATCCATATTAATTTGTTTGCCACCTCTACTTTAAGTGCACAAGTAGTATTGGTATTACTATTATTATTATTAGTGGTGTGTGTTGTGCTGCTGCAGAACCTCTTAAATTTACATTATGCATTTTTTCAGTTACTCCATTTGTAGTAGAGATGTGTGGTGGGCACTTTTCGTGTTTTGGTTTTGGATCTGGATTCGCGCTCGCGTTTTGGATCTGGATTGGGTTTGCCATAACCACCCTTTCGGGTTTTGGTTTAGTTTTGGTTTTGGATCTGGATGATTTTTTAAAAAACACAAAAACAGCTAAAATCACAGAATTTGGGGGTAATTTTGATCCTACAGAATTATTAACCTGAATAACATTCATTTCCACAAATTTCCAGTCTATTCTGAACACCTCACACCTCACAATATTGTTTTTGTTTTTAGGCCAAAAGGTTGCACCGAGGTAGCGGGACAATTTTGCTAAGCGACACAAGTGAACGGCACAAACACCTGGCCCATCTAGGAGTGGCACTGCAGTGGCAGACAGGATGGAACTTTTAAAAACTAGGCCCCAAACAGCTCATTATGCAAAGAAGAAAAAGAGGTGCAATGAGGTAGCTGGATGACTTTGCTAAGCGACACAAGTGTGTGGCACAAACACCTGTGCCACGCAGCGGCTGAATGTTGAAAGTAGCCTGCAATTTTTCCCTGAGAACCGAACCCTACCGAACTTTACTACCTGAGCCCAGATCCGAGTACGGCTCGGGTTTTCCCGCCTGACTCAGAAACCAGAACGAGGCAAAACGTCATCATCCCGCTGTCGGATTCTCGAGGGGAGTGGAAATGAATGTTGTTAAGGTTAATAATACCGTAGGATCAAAATTACCCCCAAATTCTGTGATTTTAGCAGTGTTTATGTTTTTTCCCCAAAAATCATCCAGATCCAAAACCAAAACACGAAAGTGTGGTTTTGGCAAAACCAATCCAGATCCAAAACATGAGCATGGAACCAGTACCAAAACACAAAACATGAAACGTGCCCGCCGCACATCTCTAGTTTATATGTGTTGACTGGCTCCCCCCTGCACTGTGTGGTTGGTGCTGCAGCCGCCAATGCATATCACCAATAGTAGTAGAACAAAAGGGTTCTTGCTAAATACATAATACTTTTATTTATCTTATTACCGATTTACCTCTGGTAACTGTGGGGAAAATGAAAATCATTTGCATTTATATGTTTCATTCTTCAAAGGCTATAAATAAGTAATTTTATTTTATTATCTGGTTAATCATATCCCCCATATAAAAATAAACTCTGCCATTAAAAATTATTGTGCAAAAAATAGGAGTGGTGCATAGATTAATTTTTCAATTTACATTTAGTGATAATCATACCTCATTCATATAAATACCATCAATCACACGTAGTATCATAAATATGAGTAAAAAGTATAGAACACAAAGCGTTTCTGTAATTTCAATTTAAAAATGCACCTGTTTCTCGTATTCTAAATTTAACCCAAATGCAACATAAAGGGAAGAAGTAATTTTGAGAGACAGCGCAACAGAAGGGAAACAATTAGAAAAGCAAAACAACTACCTCAATTTAAATGCCACTGACAAATTTTCCCTGACAGGTCAATTCATGTTGTCATTTAATTACAAAACTGAGGTCTGTTTGCTACCAAGGAGGGAGCCAGGTTCTGCAAAGGGGGAAAATTAGCAATTATGTGTAACGGCTAAGTGGAAAGTGTCTTAGAAACAAGTGGGTGATTTATTTCAATGCTATAGTGGGGAATAACAAGCACACATACAGATGAAGAACATTTGTAACGACGAACGTTGCACTGCGGAATGTTGGAGTGGAGAAAATGGAACTTGCTGTGATGTCACCAAAAACATCAGATAACTGTCTTGCTATTGTACCCTGTGTGGCCTCCATAATTCCAATTAATCAAATCAAAATGATTTGGATTGTTATTGGGCATGAATTAAAATGTGTCTGATAGATGACTGCTATGAGTGTGACACAAGTCAGTGATCCATCTGCTCAGACCCACTGTAGGATGGCCAGATCTGGGGCCAAATTCAGACCTGATCGCAGATGTGCGTGAAAGCGCACACCTATGATCAATTTCTTTGACATGCGGGGGGATGCCCAGCACAGGGCCAGATCCTGCCCCCCCAACGAACCCATGCAGATATGTGAGAGCATTGCATAGCGATGATGCTTTCGCATGATTCGAGTAGCCCTCTGCCTGCCTGTCATGTTGCAGGTCGTAGCAGCTGCTACCTGCCATGTTAAGAGTTGCAGCAGCTGCGTGTGGACGTCACGCAGCTGTGGCCCACCCCACAAATGGTTCAGACACACCTGCATTTTCTGGACCGTGCCTCTCCAATGCCGCCGCAATGTCCTCTCCTGCCCTGCGTCCACCTCTGCCTGTCAATCAGGCAGAGATGATCGCACAAGTGAGATGCCGTCACATCTCACTGTGTGCACACGCACAGTGCGGCTGCTGCGCGTGTGCACACTTCACCGGGCTTCAGTCTGCGACCGCTGCCGTGACAGCGTCCAGATCTGAATCGGCCCCCTTGTCCGATAATAGCCACCCACATGTCGCAGCAAAATGACCCGTGGTCCTCTAACAAGCTCTAGCATAGTTTCCAATGTCATTGTCTTTCTTTTCAACAGCCACCCATCCAATATAACAATGGTTCCCAAACTCGGTCCTCAAGGACCCCCAACAGTTCATGTTTTCCAGATCACCTAGCAGGTGCACAGGTGTATTCATTCTTCACTGACACATTTTAAAATATCCACAGGTGGAGCTAATTATTTCACTTACGATTCTGTGAGGAGACCTGGAAAACATGAACTGTTGGGGGTCCTTGAGGATCGAGTTTGGGAATCACTGCAGTATCAGGTTTGTCTAGAAAATTCTTAATAGATCCCGTTAAATATCTAGGGGGAGATATCTCAAACCTGCGAGAGACACCTACTGCCATACATACTCCTTGTACAGTGACGCCGTCTGCCATACTCCCTGAAATATGTGTCAACGCTGATACTGTATACTGTAAATAAACACTGAATACAGACATACACACTGACACAGACATGCAGACCAGAGACTAAGAATTACATACAGTACACTGGGATATAGCTCTAGCAATCAAATACCACATAGGCATATAAGTAGATTTACAGACAAGGGGGAGATATACTGTATCAAGCAGTGAAAAGAGTGGAGAAGTGAGCAAGTGGAGTAGTTGCCCATAGCAACCGACCAACTTCTAACAGTCATGTTATAGGCTGTGCTAAATAAATGATAGCTCTAAGCTGATTGGTTGCAGTGGGCAACTTATTCACAGTAGTATGATTAGCCTATTGAGAATTATTAGGGGATATTCAGGTTGCATCGCTAAGTGATGCGACCGCAATAACCCTGTCGATGGTGCCACTGCGCACGCACAGGCACAGTATCCTGCATGTGCGTGGCCGCCGAATGCAGTCAGCGTGCAATGAGTGCGAACGGCTCTGCCTGATTGAAAGGCAGAGGCGTTCATAGGGCGGGTGGGGGGCAGCGATGGAGCATTGTGGGGGCAACACGGGGCAGGTCTGTGGCACTTTTGGGGGCAGGTCGGTGGCATTTTTGCTGTGGGTGCATGATGTCGCATGCATCCGCTCCGATGAGTAAAATGGCAGCTGACCGCCTGCATATGCAGCCTAGCTGTGGTTGCAGGCGGTCATCCACAGTTGCTGCAATTAAATTGCGGTCGCTGTGCAGGCCATTCTGAATGCTAGGTGGCTTTGCCTTGCAATGGGCGGCCTCCAGCATGCAAAAGAAAGGATTGCAGATTCTGCTTTTTAGCAGAGTCTGCAATCCATACAGAATAACCCTCTTAGTACACATGATAACAGCACAAATAATATTTATGTTACCAGCTTTTATCTTCTCTGGATTCTACACATGGGCATAATTGAAAGTGTAGAAACCACCACCATTTTGTACTTGCTTTTAGCAGAGTGTTTAAGCATGTTCTCAAGGCCTCCAAACAGCACAAGGGCCCTTATTCCGAGTTGATCGCACATAGAAACTTGTTGCTGCTCGTGCGATCAATTAGATGCCGCCGATGGGGAAGTGTATTTCTTTATAGCAAGGCTGCGATCACTTGTGCAGCCCTGCTATGCTAAAAAAGTTTCCTGCAAAACAAGACCAGGGTCAGACTTACTTACCCTGTGCGACAGATCCAGCGTCAAAGGTCCCGGGATTGACGTCAGACATCCGCCCTCCAAACGCCTGGACACGCCTACGTTCGGATCGCCATGCCCGGAAAACGGTGATTATCCGCCCCAGTGCGCCTCCCCGCTGTCAATCTTCTTGCAATCGCACTAGCGATCACTTTCTTCTCTCTTCTGGTCGTTGCAACGACGCGCGTGTGTATTGCGGGCACCGCGCATGCGCAGTTCAGACCCATTCGCACTGCAGCGATGAACTGCTGCGTGCGAATGGGTCGGAATGACTCCCAATTACTGTGCACCTATCGAGAACTGCCATAGCGATCCATTATATCAGTATTTTGTAACCATGAACCTCAAGGTACACTAACAGTCCAGGTGTAAAGGTGTGTACACACGGTGAGATCCTTGCTATGTCCTATTTTTACTTGCGATTTCCCTTGAACTCCCTGCAGCCCAGATAGGACAGATTTTGACTAACTTTTCTTGAGATCTGTACTATGTGTGCTTACGATTTTGGCTTATGTAAGATTTTGGCTTATGTGAGATGTCATTGACATGTGCGATGAACTAGATAGTACACCGATCTAGCAAGGATTGACTTGCCTGCACAGTCTATCTTTTCTTGCGATGCCGACCTGGCGGGACCGCGCATCGGGATTGAATCGGGATCGCAAGGTGACTTTCACCTTGCGATCTGCACTAACTTTTCTTGCGATTTTGACTATATAGTCAAAATCGAAAGAAAATATCTCACCGTGTGTACACACCCTTAGTGATATCCATGCTTGAGCACAGATGGTTTAATCAAAATAACTGAGGTACTAATTAAGTCACCTGTTCTCAAGTATGGCTACCGTAAAATCTGGACTGTTATTGTGCATTGAGGTCTGTGGTTGGGAATCCCTGTATTATATTGTTCACCCAACTTTAATATTGCCACAAAGCTACAGCCTGTCAGTAAACTTGTTTAGATTTTTATTTTCTTATTATATTAAACTCATATAATAGGATTAGGAATCCACCCTTGTGTACAACTCATTATGTTCATGTTATGATAGACACTCTGTTAGACTACAAATGAACCTTTGTTTTCATTTCCCTTAATTGGTTAAGCTATTAATTGAATTCACTTTTACCTAATATTGAATACTACAGTTATTGAAAGAAATCAGAGAACACAGAAATGAAACAAAACTGGTAAATTGCTAGCAATGTGCTTCTGCTGAAATTAAGCATGTTGTTACATACTATAAGTATAGGAGTTATTAGTACGAGCTTACAGCAAGCGTTTTGTCGCAGGCTGCATTCAGAGGCTTATCAGAAATGAAAGGGGAAAATGCTACAATTAGCAATTAGGCATAGCAAATTAGGGAACCACATCAAAGGACATGGTGCTCAGCCGCTTTTAGTGAAAGCTGTACATATAGCACTTCAGAGTAACATAGCGAGTTTGTGTTATAGGGCCAGCTTCAAAGGTGCGCCTAATGTCGGTGTCGGACACAGTGGAGTAGTTTTTTGCCATAGGCTAGAAAAACGCATGTAATTCCTTTGTCAGCCATTGCCAATTCGTTAGCTGCAGGAGAGGCCCCGGAGACTGAGACAGCAAAGGGTTACCCAGAAGTCAGATGGTGTGTGACAGATGTAACTTAAGTTTCAGTGGCATATCTATAATGGGTGCAAAGTGTGACCACACCGCACAACTTGCACCCATTTCATGAATAGTTACCCCTTTGGAGTCCAACGCTGGCACACATCACCATGAAACAGTAACAGGAGTAATTTTCCTAGCAATTGTATATGCACAGTAAGAGATAATGGCTGTGGCGCCATATTCCCGGAGACCTGCACATGCTCATGCTCACTAGACTCTTCTATTGACCCTATTGCTCAGAGTCTACTGAGAGGCCAGCTAGAGAAAGCAGGGGGCCCAGGCAGAGACTGTACACAAGCCCCCCCCCCCCCTCCTAATGTACCCCTGTTGGCTTATGTCTATGAGTGACGGATGTGAGCATCCGACAGTGGGCGGCTCTAGGCACAAGAAGGGGACTGACCCATTTGCACATTCTCGTATGTCCCCTGTCAGCGAATTCGTAGCTGTGCATGCTACTGTGCACCTCTTAATTAGACCCATAGTGCTTAAATACAGGTAAATAGTTAAAAACCTTATTTGTCTTCCATGCTTTTCCATATTAAAAGTCAGCAGAAACCATTTGGAAACAAATTTCTACATGAATATTCTTGCAACAACTGATTAAGTTTAAGTGGTTCTCTTGCATGCACAAAGTGGAGGCAGCCATTTTGTACACACACCCAGATCTATGACAGATAAGCCTATTAGCTCACTTGGAAACATAGAAAACACTGCAACAAATCACTAGAAAAAGAATGTTGCATTCTTATTAGAGATGTGTGGCTGGCAATTTTTGTGTTTTGTGTTTTTGGTTTTGGTTCTAATTCCACTTTCCTGTTCTGGTTTTGGCTTGGTTTTGCCAAAACCACCCTTTCGTGTTTTGGTTTTGGATCTGGATGATTTTTGAAAAAAACATAAAAACTGCTAAAATCACAGAATTTGGGGGTAATTTTGCACCTACAGTATTATTAACCTCAATAACAATCATTTCCACTCATTTCCAGTCTATTCTGAACACCTCACACCTCACAATATTGTTTTTAGGCCAAAAGGTTGCACCGAGGTTGCTGGATGACTAAGCTAAGCAACACAAGTGGACAACACAAACACCTGGCCTGTCTAGGAGTGACACTGCAGTGGCAGACAGGATGGCAGATATAAAAAAAAAGGGCCGCAAACAGCACATCTTGCAAAGAAGAAAAATAATTGCAATGAGGTAGTTGTATGACTAAGCCAAGCGACACAAACAATTGGCCCATCTAGGCGTGGCACTGCAGTGGCAGACAGGAGGGCAGATATAAAAAAAAAGGCCCCAAACAGCACATAATGTAAAGAAGAAAAAGAATTGCAATGAGGTAGTTGTATGACTAAGCCAAGCGAAACAAACTATTGGCCCATCTAGACGTGGCACTGCAGTGGCAGACAGTAGGGCAGATATAAAAAAAAGGCCCCTAACAGCACATGATACAAAGAAGAAAAAAAGGTGCACCGAGGTTGCTGTATGACTAAGCTAAGCGACACAACCATCTGGCCCATCTAGTAGTGTCATGCAGTGGCTGAATGTCGAGAGTGGGCCGCAATTGTTCGGTCCACTGACAGCATCTCCAGCATGCTCCAGTCACTTTTAAAAAAATCTGCAATTGTTGGACTTATACGGCAGTACCCCTGGACTCATATGGCAGTGTCACACAGGATGGCACTTTTCAAAAACTAGGCTCCAAACAGCACCTCATGCAAAGATGTTGAAGAGGTGCAATGAGGTAGCTGTATGACTAAGCCAAGCAACACAAACAATTCCAACTGTAATTATACGTCCAAATCACTGGAATTAATTGGCAAGATCACTGTAATTATACGTCCAAATCACGAATTAATTGGCAAAATCACTGGAATTATACATCCAAATCACTGAAATGAATTGGCAAGATTACTGTAATTAATAATTATAGGTCCAAATCACTGGAATTAATTGGCAAGATCACTGTAATTATACCTCCAAATTACTGTAATTAATTGCCAAAATCACTGGAATTATACATCCAAATCACTGGAATTAATTGGCAAGATTACTGTAATTAATAATTATACGTCCAAATCACTGGAATTAATTGGCAAGATCACTGTAATTAATAATTATACGTCCAAATCACTGGAATTAATTGGCAAAATCACTGTAATTATACGTCCAAATCACTGGAATTAATTGGCAAGATCACTGGCATTAATAATTATACGTCCAAATAACTGGAATTAATTGGCAAAATCACTGTAATTATACGTCCAAGTCACTGGAATTCATTGGCAAGATCACTGTAATTAATAATTATACGTCCAAATCACTGGAATTAATTGGCAAAATCTCGGCATCGCCTGTCTAGTGAAGTTGAATCTAGATGGGATTTGTTACCGGGGACACAATACCTCCATCAATTGTCTAAATCCCACTGCACTAATGGCGGATACCGGATGCACGTCTAACACCAACATAAGTGTCAAGGCCTCAGTTATGAGGGCTTCCATCATCACGTGAAGCTGAACTACTAGTCATGAACATAGGGCAGGGCCTCAGCCGTTCCTTGCCACTCCGTGTCGTAAATGGTGTATTGGCAAGTTTACGTTTCTCTTCAGACCATTTAAATTTCTTTTTTGGGTCTTTTAACTGAACTTTGGCTTTTTGGATTTGACATGCCCTCTACTATCACAACGGGCATCGGTCTTGGCAGACGACGTTGATGGCATTTCATCGTCTATGTCATGGCTAGTGGCAGCAGCTTCAGCACTAGGAGGAAGTGGTTCTTGATCTTTCCCTATTTTATCCTCCAAATATTAATAACCCCTTTATTTGGAGTAAATAATATACAGCACAGGACAGCACCACTGAACTTATATGGCAGCACCACTGGACTGGATTTATATGGAATTATATGGACTTATACAGGTTGAGTATCCCATATCCAAATATTCCGAAATACGGAATATTCCGAAATACGGACTTTTTTGACTGAGAGTGAGATAGTGAAAACTTTGTTTTTTGATGGCTCAATGTACACAAACTTTGTTTAATACACAAAGTTATTAAAGATATTGTATTAAATGACCTTCAGGCTGTGTGTATAAGGTGTATATGAAACATAAATGAATTGTGTGAATGTAGACACACTTTGTTTAATGCACAAAGTTACAAAATATATTGGCTAAAATGACCTTCAGGCTGTGTGTATAAGGTGTATATGTAACATAAATGCATTCTGTGCTTAGATTTAGGTCCCATCACCATGATATCTCATTATAGTATGCAATTATTCCAAAATACGGAAAAATCCGATATCCAAAATACCTCTGGTCCCAAGCATTTTGGATAAGGGATACTCAACCTGTATGGAATTATATGGCAGGATAACTGGAATTATACGGCAGCATCACGGGAATTATACGGCAACATCACAGGAATTATACGCCAGTATCACGGGAATTATACACCAGTATTCCGAGAATTATACGGCAATGTCACAGGAATTATACGCCAGTATTCCGAGAATTATACGGCAATGTCACAGGAATTATACGGCAATATCATAGGAATTATACGCAAGTATTCAGAGAATTATACGGCAATATCATAGGAATTATATGACAGTATTACGAGATTTATACGGCAATGTCACAGGAATTATACGCCAGTATCACGGGAATTATACGGCAATATCACGGGAATTATACGCCAGTATCACGGGAATTATACAGCAGTAACACTGAATATATGGCAGCAGAGGACACCACCACTGTAATTGGTCACTGGACTGATGCACAAGAGACTTCCCCTGGTTTAATGCAGGACAAGACAGAACAAAATGTAAGTTGCTCAAATCAATTAGAAAATACAGTTCAGGTGCATGAAAGGGAGGGGGTAGTCTGAGCTAGAAATACATTGGGGATAAACCCCAGGTGTCCCCCAGCACACCGAGCTGTACCTGTACCAAGACATGAAAG
Source organism: Pseudophryne corroboree (assembly GCF_028390025.1). Classification (NCBI taxonomy): domain Eukaryota; kingdom Metazoa; phylum Chordata; class Amphibia; order Anura; family Myobatrachidae; genus Pseudophryne; species Pseudophryne corroboree. The sequence goes on along the minus strand of NC_086445.1, from coordinate 968,532,587 downwards.
ACTATATATATAATAGAAATCCAGAGGTCTTAGTTACATACAGTTTGCAAACGTATGATAAGCCACCAGGCCCCGACAAGGCTCCTCTGATGCTGGTGGTCCCTAACTCTAGGTCTGGGCCTGGACAACACAGCACCACTGAAAGGGACTTATACAGCTACACTGGATATATGGCAGCAGAGGACACCACCACTGTGACTGGTCACTGGACTGATGCTGCACAAGAGAGACACTACCCCTGGTCTGATGCAAGACAACACAGCAAAACTGCAAGGGACTTATACAGCAGCCAGCAGCACTGGGGACATATAGCAGCAGAGGACACCAACACTGTGATTGGCTGGACTGATGCAGCACAATACACTGACTACACTGGACTGGACTGAGCAGCACAACACAGCACAAGACTCACCACCCCACTTTCCCGCCCCCACACAGACACTGAGGACGGAGACACGTCCTCTCACTACACTCTCCGAGACTGGAGTGAAAATGGCCGTGACGCGCGGCTCCTTATATGGAATCCAAATCCCGCGAAAATCCGACAGCGGGATGATGACATTTTGCCTCGTTCGGGTTTCCGAGTCAGGTGGGAAAACCTGACCCGGGCTCGGAACCGGGCTCAGAGCGTGAAGTTCAATACGGTTCGGTTCTCTGAGAACCTAGCCCACTCATCTCTAATTCTTATTAACCCTAATACACAATAGCATGCAGAGCTTCATTGCTTTTAGTTGTTCTTAGTAAATTGATAAGCTTCATTCTCAAAAATACTGTCACAACCCACAAAATGGCTGCACCCCTGTGTGTAGATGATAAGTCATACTGGACAACTTGTTTGATTTCCCCTCCAGGAAATTCTGGAGTGCCCTGACATTGCAGCAGAGTAGGCAAGTATGCAAACAGCGCACTGAAAAGATTTGCCCACTCAAACCATTTTCTAACCATACTGTACCTAAAATGTTTTTGGTATTTGGAATGTTTTTCTGATTTATATTTTCTTGTCTGATACGTTTTGCTGTATCACACATTGTAATACACAACCACATTCTACATTATAAGCATATACAGTACATGAATATAACATAACAATCACAAGAAAATGGGGCGGGGCCTCATTAGAAAAGGTGGTGTAGCCTCCTGGCACCCCCGTTTACATCATTGTGGGGGAGTGCTGCTGACCCCGGCTCTCCCTGTGTACTAATGTACATCGCCGCCCAGCGCCCCTATGCTGTTCACATATGTACTTACATATGCGATCAGCATTGCGGAGGACAGCTCTTCCGATAGGAGCTGTTCTCCGCGATGCGCAGCGGCAGCCTGATTTCCGGTATTCTGCCCCAGGAGTCCGTCTGCGCATGCACAGGGTGACGGGGCCGGCCGCGGGGCATGCTGGGACTCGGGGATCGGATCCTTCACGCAGCGCTACGGAGAGAAGCCCAAAGGCTTCTATGGGGTATCAGCAGCTGGCAAACCCCACCGCAGCGCTGTCCTGCCGGCTGGGCGATAGTACATTAGGAAAATGCGGTAAACAGGGGGTTTACTGCATTTTCCGCTTAGTACATCCCGCCCTGTGGGAGAGGGGGTTGGATACTGAAACTATGCACATGGCCATATCATACTGGGCATGGCACCATTATATTGCTGGATGCACGGTAAATATCTCTCAACCGTCTGCAAATTGGGGAGAATTTTCGTATCGGGGGATGGTGCTACAGTTACCTCATATGAGGCCTGTCCAACCAAACCTAGGACAATTTGGAAGTATGCGCTTATGTCCTTCTTAACATAGTAAAGGAAACAGTGCAATCTGTTAGTTTATTTGGATGTTGCTGTGGCTAAACTACAAAAGAGGTAATACTGCAATGTGACAGCTTTTCATGTTCTTCCGGGATGTTCTCGGTTGAAGCCATCTTTAGTGCGGGAAGTAGTCATTAGGTGGACATTGGCAATTTCCTCATTCATAAGGGTCTATTCATGAAGAAGTGAAAAGTGTGGAGAAGTGAGCCAGTGGAGAAGTTGCCCATGGCAACCAATCAGCACTGACATAACATTTATAATTTGCATGCTATACAATTGTACGGAGCAGCTGATTGGTTGCCATGGTCAACTTCTCCACAGGCTCACTTCTCCACTCTTTTCACTGCTTCATCAATGGACCCCATAATGTTGACAGTTATGATGTCAACATTGTTAAAATGTCGACAGGTTATGCATCAACATTCTCAGAATGTCTACATGTGAAATGCCGACATTGTCAGAATGTCTACATTAGAATTAGGCTGCGAGTGGTAAGCTCACGTAACTCACTAATTACATATGTTGTGTTACACAGATTTATACTTCTTTTTTCCCATTGAAACAAAAAGAAATATAGGGACTATGCGATGGGACCCGCATACCAGGGACGTGCAGTCAGGGGAGGCATTGCCTCCCCTGTGATTAATTATTAAAATAATATAAAGAAGATACTTATGACACATATTCTGTGTCATAAGTAGTGATGAGCGGGTTCGGCTTCTCTGAAACCGAACCCCCCCGAACTTCACCTTGTTTACACGGGTCCGAGAAAGTTAGAACCTTCCCGCCTTGCTCGGCTAACCCGAGCGCGCCCGAACGTCATCATCCCGCTGTCGGATTCTCGCGAGATTCGGATTCTATATAAGCAGCCGCGCGTCGCCGCCATTTTCACTCGTGCATTGGAGATGATAGGGAGAGGACGTGGCTGGCGTCCTCTCCGTTTATTGTAGAAGACAGAACTTGATTCATTGGTTGTTTATTGCTTAATTGTGGGGAGGATTGGGGAGCAGCTGTTAGTTAGTACAGTGCAGAGTTTTGCTGATAAGTTACCACCAGTTTTTATCCGTTCTCTGCCTGAAAAAAACGCTCCATACCATATCTGTGCTCAGTGTGCTGCATACAGAGCCGGCCTTAGGCATAGGCAAACTAGGCAATTGCCTAGGGTATTTGGTATGCTTGGGGGCACCAGCAGCTTCTGCTGATTAAAATGATATGCGGCATGCCTATATTCTGTGTGTGACTGCGAATGTATCTGCATACGAAATGCTACGTTGCATGTATTCCTGGAAATCACTGTAATGTAGCATTTCGTATATATGCAGATACAGTCAGAGTCGCACACAGAATATAGGCATGCCGCATATCATTTTAATCAGCAGAAGCTGCTTGTGCATCCTAGCCACATAGTAATGCAAATAAGACGCATTTTCATAAACAAAATGCGCCCGACGTTAGCAGAGCTGCCAGTTGACTCACACCAGGCATCTCCTGCAGAACTAGCGGCGGTGCTAGGGGGCACCAGCCAAAATCTTGCCTAGGGCATCATATTGGTTAGGGCCGGCTCTGGCTGCATAATATATCTGTGCTGAGTGCTCACACTGCTTAATTGTGGGGACTGGGGAGCAGCTATAGCAGGAGTACAGTGCAGAGTTTTGCTGACAGTGACCACCAGTATACGTTGTCTGCCTGAAAAACACTCCATATCTGTGCTCAGTGTGCTGCTTTATTGTGGGGACTGGGAGTGGGGACCACCAGTATAATTAATATTATATAGGAGGAGTACAGTGCAGAGTGCACTGCTGTACCTACCTCTGTGTCGTCATCCATTAAGTATACTATCTATCTACATTCTATATCTGTGGTGCATTTTAGTTTTGCCGTTTGCTGACAGTGTCCACCAGTATACTATATATAGCAGTACGGTAGGCCACTGCTGTACCTACCTCTGTGTCGTCACTCGTCATCCATTAAGTATACTATCCATCTACATTCTATACCTGTGGTGCATTTTAGACAGTTTTGCAGTTTGCTGACAGTGTCCACCAGTATACTATATATATACTTATAGCAGTGCGGTAGGCCACTGCTGTACCTACCTCTGTGTCGTCACTCGTCATCCATTAAATATACTATCCATCTACATTCTATACCTGTGGTGCATTTTAGACAGTTTTGCAGTTTGCTGACAGTGTCCACCAGTATACTATATATATACTTATAGCAGTACGGTAGGCCACTGCTGTACCTACCTCTGTGACGTCACTCGTCATCCATTAAGTATACTATCCATCTACATTCTATACCTGTGGTGCATTTTAGACAGTTTTGCATTTTGCTGACAGTGTCCACCAGTTTATATATACTTATAGCAGTACGGTAGGCCACTGCTGTACCTACCTCTGTGTCGTCACTCGTCATCCATTAAGTATACTATCCATCTACATTCTATACCTGTGGTGCATTTTAGACAGTTTAACAGTTTGCTGACAGTGTCCACCAGTTTATTATATATATACTTATAGCAGTACGGTAGGCCACTGCTGTACCTACCTCTGTGTCGTCACTCGTCATCCATTAAGTATACTATCCATCTACATTCTATACCTGTGGTGCATTTTAGACAGTTTTGCAGTTTGCTGACAGTGTCCACCAGTTTATATATACTTATAGCAGTACGGTAGGCCACTGCTGTACCTACCTCTGTGTCGTCACTCGTCATCCATTAAGTATACTATCCATCTACATTCTATACCTGTGGTGCATTTTAGACAGTTTTGCAGTTTGCTGACAGTGTCCACCAGTATACTATATATATACTTATAGCAGTACGGTAGGCCACTGCTGTACCTACCTCTGTGTCGTCACTCGTCATCCATTAAGTATACTATCCATCTACATTTGATTCTATACCTGTGGTGCATTTTAGACAGTTTTGCAGTTTGCCGACAGTGTCCACCAGTTTATATATACTTATAGCAGTACGGTAGGCCACTGCTGTACCTACCTCTGTGTCGTCACTCATCATCCATTAAGTATACTATCCATCTACATTCTATACCTGTGGTGCATTTTAGACAGTTTTACAGTTTGCTGACAGTGTCCACCAGTTTATTACATATATATACTTATAGCAGTACGGTAGGCCACTGCTGTACCTACCTCTGTGTCGTCACTCATCATCCATTAAGTATACTATCCATCTACATTCTATACCTGTGGTGCATTTTAGACAGTTTTGCAGTTTGCTGACAGTGTCCACCAGTTTATTATATATATACTTATAGCAGTACGGTAGGCCACTGCTGTACCTACCTCTGTGTCGTCACTCGTCATCCATTAAGTATACTATCCATCTACATTCTATACCTGTGGTGCATTTTAGACAGTTTTGCAGTTTGCTGACAGTGTCCACCAGTATACTATAAATATACTTATAGCAGTACGGTAGGCCACTGCTGTACCTACCTCTGTGTCATCACTCGTCATTCATTAAGTATACTATCCATCTACATTGTATACCTGTGGTGCATTTTAGACAGTTTTGCAGTTTTCTGACAGTGTCCACCAGTTTATATAAATTTATAGCAGTACGGTAGGCCACTGCTGTACCTACCTCTGTGTCGTCACTCGTCATCCATTAAGTATACTATCCATCTACATTCTATACCTGTGGTGCATTTTAGACAGTTTTGCAGTTTGCTGACAGTGTTCACCAGTTTATTATATATATACTTATAGCAGTACGGTAGGCCACTGCTGTACCTACCTCTGTGTCGTCACTCGTCAACCATTAAGTATACTATCCATCTACATTCTATACCTGTGGTGCATTTTAGACAGTTTTGCAGTTTGCTGACAGTGTCCACCAGTATACTATATATATATATATATACTTATAGCAGTACGGTAGGCCACTGCTGTACCTACCTCTGTGTCGTCACTCGTCATCCATTAAGTATACTATCCATCTACATTCTATACCTGTGGTGCATTTTAGACAGTTTTGCATTTTGCTGACAGTGTCCACCAGTTTATATATACTTATAGCAGTACGGTTGGCCACTGCTGTACCTACCTCTGTGTCGTCACTCGTCATTCATTAAGTATACTATCCATCTACATTCTATACCTGTGGTGCATTTTAGACAGTTTTGCATTTTGCTGACAGTGTCCACCAGTATACTATATATATACTTATAGCAGTACGGTAGGCCACTGCTGTACCTACCTCTGTGTCATCACTCGTCATCCATTAAGTATACTATCCATCTACATTCCATACCTGTGGTGCATTTTAGACAGTTTTGCAGTTTGCTGACAGTGTCCACCAGTTTATTATATATATACTTATAGCAGTACGGTAGGCCACTGCTGTACCTACCTCTGTGTCGTCACTCGTCATCCATTAAGTATACTATCCATTTACATTCTATACCTGTGGTGCATTTTAGACAGTTTTGCAGTTTGCTGACAGTGTCCACCAGTATACTATATATATACTTATAGCAGTACGGTAGGCCACTGCTGTACCTACCTCTGTGTCGTCACTCGTCATCCATTAAGTATACTATCCATCTACATTTGATTCTATACCTGTGGTGCATTTTAGACAGTTTTGCAGTTTGCTGACAGTGTCCACCAGTTTATATATACTTATAGCAGTACGGTAGGCCACTGCTGTACCTACCTCTGTGTCGTCACTTGTCATCCATTAAGTATACTATCCATCTACATTCTATACCTGTGGTGCATTTTAGACAGTTTTGCAGTTTGCTGACAGTGTCCACCAGTATACTATAAATATACTTATAGCAGTACGGTAGGCCACTGCTGTACCTACCTCTGTGTCATCACTCGTCATCCATTAAGTATACTATCCATCTACATTGTATACCTGTGGTGCATTTTAGACAGTTTTGCAGTTTGCTGACAGTGTCCACCAGTTTATATAAACTTTTAGCAGTACGGTAGGCCACTGCTGTACCTACCTCTGTGTCGTCACTCGTCATCCATTAAGTATACTATCCATCTACATTCTATACCTGTGGTGCATTTTAGACAGTTTTGCAGTTTGCTGACAGTGTCCACCAGTTTATTATATATATACTTATAGCAGTACGGTAGGCCACTGCTGTACCTACCTCTGTGTCGTCACTCGTCAACCATTAAGTATACTATCCATCTACATTCTATACCTGTGGTGCATTTTAGACAGTTTTGCAGTTTGCTGACAGTGTCCACCAGTATACTATATATATATATACTTATAGCAGTACGGTAGGCCACTACTGTACCTACCTCTGTGTCGTCACTCGTCATCCATTAAGTATACTATCCATCTACATTCTATACCTGTGGTGCATTTTAGACAGTTTTGCAGTTTGCTGACAGTGTCCACCAGTTTATATATACTTATAGCAGTACGGTTGGCCACTGCTGTACCTACCTCTGTGTCGTCACTCGTCATTCATTAAGTATACTATCCATCTACATTCTATACCTGTGGTGCATTTTAGACAGTTTTGCATTTTGCTGACAGCGTCCACCAGTATACTATATATATACTTATAGCAGTACGGTAGGCCACTGCTGTACCTACCTCTGTGTCATCACTCGTCATCCATTAAGTATACTATCCATCTACATTCTATACCTGTGGTGCATTTTAGACAGTTTTGCAGTTTGCTGACAGTGTCCACCAGTTTATATATACTTATAGCAGTACGGTAGGCCACTGCTGTACCTACCTCTGTGTCGTCACTCGTCATCCATTAAGTATACTATCCATCTACATTTTATACCTGTGGTGCATTTTAGACAGTTTTGCAGTTTGCTGACAGTGTCCACCAGTTTATCATATATATACTTATAGCAGTACGGTAGGCCACTGCTGTACCTACCTCTGTGTCGTCACTCGTCATCCATTAAGTATACTATCCATCTACATTCTATACCTGTGGTGCATTTTAGACAGTTTTGCAGTTTGCTGACAGTGTCTACCAGTATACTATATATATACTTATAGCAGTACGGTAGGCCACTGCTGTACCTACCTCTGTGTCGTCACTCGTCATCCATTAAGTATACTATCCATCTACATTCTATACCTGTGGTGCATTTTAGACAGTTTTGCACAGTAAATATAGTAGTAGGCCATTGCTATTGATACTGGCATATAATTCCACACATTAAAAAATGGAGAACAAAAATGTGGAGGTTAAAGGGAAAGCTCAAGATCCACTTCCACCTCGTGCTGAAGCTGCTGCCACTAGTCATGGCCGAGACGATGAAATGCCATCAACGTTGTCTGCCAAGGCCGATGCCTTGGCAGACGACGCTAGAAAAAAGAAAAGACTAAAGCTGGCAAAAGCACAGCAAAGAACTGTGCGTTCTTCAAAATCACAAATCCCCAAGGAGAGTCCAATTTTGTCAGTTGCGATGCCTGACCTTCCCAACACTGGACGAGAAGAGTTTGCGTCTTCCACCATTTGCACACCCCCTGCAAGTGCTGGAAGGAGCACCCGCAGTCCAGTTCCTGATAGTCAAATTAAAGATGTCACTGTTGAAGTACACCAGGATGAGGATATGGGTGTTGCTGGCGCTGGGGAGGAAATTGACAAGGAGGATTCTGATGGTGAGGTGGTTTGTTTAAGTCAGGCACCCGGGGAGACACCTGTTGTCCGTGGGAGGAATATGGCCATTGACATGCCTTGTCAAAATACAAAAAAAAAATCAGCTCTTCGGTGTGGAATTATTTGAACACAAATGCGGACAACAGGTGTCAAGCCGTGTGTTGCCTTTGTCAAGCTGTAATAAGTAGGGGTTAGGACGTTAACCACCTCGGAACATCCTCCCTTATACATCACCTGCAGCGCATTCATCATAAGTCAGTGACAAGTTCAAAAACTTTGGGTGACAGCGGAAGCAGTCCACTGACCACTAAATCCCTTCCTCTTGTAACCAAGCTCCTGCAAACCACACCACCAACTCCCTCAGTGTCAATTTCCTCCTTACACAGGAAAGCCAATAGTCCTGCAGGCCATGTCACTGTCAAGTCTGACGAGTCCTCTCCTGCCTGGGATTCCTCCGATGCATCCTTGAGTGTAACGCCTACTGCTGCTGGCGCTGCTGTTGTTGCTGCTGGGAGTCGATCGTCATCCAAGAGGGGAAGTCGGAAGACCACTTGTACTACTTCCAGTAAGCAATTGACTGTCCAACAGTCCTTTGCGAGGAAGATGAAATATCACAGCAGTCATCCTGATGCAAAGCAGATAACTCAGGCCTTGGCAGCCTGGGCGGTGAGAAACGTGGTTCCGGTATCCATCGTTAATTCAGAGGCAACTGTAGACTTGATTGAGGTACTGTGTCCCCGGTACCAAATACCATCTAGGTTCCATTTCTCTAGGCAGGCGATACCGAAAATGTACACAGACCTCAGAAAAAGACTCACCAGTGTCCTAAAAAATGCAGTTGTACCCAATGTCCACTTAACCACGGACATGTGGACAAGTGGAGCAGGGCAGACTCAGGACTATATGACTGTGACAGCCCACTGGGTAGATGTATTGCCTCCCGCAGCAAGAACAGCAGCGGCGGCACCAGTAGCAGCATCTCGCAAACGCCAACTCGTTCCTAGGCAGGCTACGCTTTGTATCACCGCTTTCCAGAATAGGCACACAGCTGACAACCTCTTACGGCAACAGAGGAAGATCATCGCAGAATGGCTTACCCCAATTGAACTCTCCTGGGGATTTGTGACATCGGACAACGCCAGCAATATTGTGCGTGCATTACATCTGGGCAAATTCCAGCACGTCCCATGTTTTGCACATACATTGAATTTGGTGGTGCAGAATTATTTAAAAAACGACAGGGGCGTGCAAGAGATGCTGTCGGTGGCCCGAAGAATTGCGGGCCACTTTCGGCATTCAGGCACCGCGTACAGAAGACTGGAGCACCACCAAACATTCCTGAACCTGCCCTGCCATCATCTGAAGCAAGAGGTGGTAACGAGGTGGAATTCAACCCTCTATATGCTTCAGAGGATGGAGGAGCAGCAAAAGGCCATTCAAGCCTATACATCTGCCCACGATATAGGCAAAGGAGGGGGAATGCACCTGACTCAAGCGCAGTGGAGAATGATTTCAACGTTGTGCAAGGTTCTGCAACCCTTTGAACTTGCCACACGTGAAGTCAGTTCAGACACTGCCAGCCTGAGTCAGGTCATTCCCCTCATCAGGCTTTTGCAGAAGAAGCTGGAGACATTGAAGGAGGAGCTAAAACAGAGCGATTCCGCTAGGCATGTGGGACTTGTGGATGGAGCCCTTCATTCGCTTAACCAGGATTCACGGGTGGTCAATCTGTTGAAATCAGAGCACTACATTTTGGCCACCGTGCTCGACCCTAGATATAAAACCTACGTTGTATCTCTCTTTCCGGCAGACACAAGTCTGCAGGGGTTCAAAGACCTGCTGGTGAGAAAATTGTCAAGTCAAGCGGAACGTGACCCGTCAACATCTCCTTCACATTCTCCCGCAACTGGGGGTGCGAGGAAAAGGCTAAGAATTCCGAGCCCACCCGCTGGCGGTGATGCAGGGCAGTCTGGAGCGAGTGCTGACATCTGGTCTGGACTGAAGGACCTGCCAATGATTACTGACATGTCGTCTACTGTCACTGCATATGATTCTCTCACCATGGAAAGAATGGTGGAGGATTATATGAGTGACTGCATCCAAGTAGGCACGTCAGACAGTCCGTACGTATACTGGCAGGAAAAATATGCAATTTGGAGGCCCTTGCACAAACTGGCTTTATTCTACCTAAGTTGCCCTCCCTCCAGTGTGTACTCCGAAAGAGTGTTTAGTGCAGCCGCTCACCTTGTCAGCAATCGGCGTACGAGGTTACTTCCAGAAAATGTGGAGAAGATGATGTTCATCAAAATGAATTATAATCAATTCCTCCGTGGAGACATTCACCAGCAGCAATTGCCTCCAGAAAGTACACGGGGACCTGAGATGGTGGATTCCAGTGGGGACGAATTAATAATCTGTGAGGAGGGGGATGTACACAGTGAAAGGGGTGAGGAATCGGAGGATGATGATGAGGTGGACATCTTGCCTCTGTAGAGCCAGTTTGTGCAAGGAGAGATTGATTGCTTCTTTTTTGGTGGGGGCACAAACCAACCAGTCATTTCAGTCACAGTCGTGTGGCAGACCCTGTCGCTGTAATGATGGGTTCGTTAAAGTGTGCATGTCCTGTTTATACAACATAAGGGTGGGTGGGAGGGCCCAAGGACAATTCCATCTTGCACCTCTTTTTTCTTTCATTTTTCTTTGCATCATGTGCTGTTTGGGGAATTTTTTTTGGAAGTGCCATCCTGTATTGATTGACACTGCAGTGCCACTCCTAGTTGGGCCAGGTGTTTGTGTCGGCCACTTGTGTCGCTTAGCTTAGTCACACAGCCACCTTGGTGCACCTCTTTTTTTCTTTGCATCATGTGCTGTTTGGGGACAATTTTTTGGAAGGGCCAACCTGTCTTGATTGACACTGCAGTGCCACTCCTAGATGGGCCAGGTGTTTGTGTCGGCCATTTGTGTCGCTTAGCTTAGTCACACAGCCACCTTGGTGCGCCTCTTTTTTTATTTGCATCATGTGCTGTTTGGGGACAATTTTTTGGAAGGGCCATCCTGTCTTGATTGACACTGCAGTGCCACTCCTAGATGGGCCAGGTGTTTGTGTCGGCCACTTGTGTCGCTTAGCTTAGTCACGCAGCCACCTTGGTGCGCCTCTTTTTTTCTTTGCATCATGTGCTGTTTGGGGACAATTTTTTGGAAGTGCCATCCTGTCTTGATTGACACTGCAGTGCCACTCCTAGATGGGCCTGGTGTTTGTGTCGGCCACTTGTGTCGCTTAGCTTAGTCACACAGCCACCTTGGTGCGCCTCTTTTTTTCTTTGCATCATGTGCTGTTTGGGGACAATTTTTTGGAAGGGCCATCCTGTCTTGATTGACACTGCAGTGCCACTCCTAGATGGGCCAGGTGTTTGAGTCAGCCACTTGTGTCGCTTAGCTTAGTCACACAGCCACCTTGGTGCGCCTCTTTTTTTCTTTGCATCATGTGCTGTTTGGGGACAATTTTTTGGAAGGGCCATCCTGTCTTGATTGACACTGCAGTGCCACTCCTTTATGGGCCAGGTGTTTGTGTCGGCCACTTGTGTCGCTTAGCTTAGTCACACAGCCACCTTGGTGCGCCTCTTTTTTTCTTTGTATCATGTGCTGTTTGGGGACTATTTTTTGGAAGGGCCATCCTGCCTGACACTGCAGTGCCACTCCTAGATGGGCCAGTTGTTTGTGTCGGCCACTTGTGTCGCTTAGCTTAGTCACACAGCAACCTTGGTGCACCTCTTTTTTTCTTTGCATCATGTGCTGTTTGGGGACAATTTTTTGGAAGGGCCATCCTGTCTTGATTGACACTGCAGTGCCACTCCTAGATGGGCCAGGTGTTTGTGTCGCCACTTGTGTCGCTTAGCTTAGTCACACAGCCACCTTGGTGCGCCTCTTTTTTTCTTTGCATCATGTGCTGTTTGGGGACAATTTTTTGGAAGGGCCATCCTGCCTGACACTGCAGTGCCACTCCTAGATGGGCCAGGTGTTTGTGTCGGCCACTTGTGTCGCTTAGCTTAGCCATCCAGCGACCTCGGTGCAAATTTTAGGACTAAAAATAATATTGTGAGGTGTGAGGTGTTCAGAATAGACTGGAAATGAGTGGAAATTATGGTTATTGAGGTTAATAATACTATGGGATCAAAATGACACCCAAATTCTATGATTTAAGCTGTTTTTTAGGGTTTTTTTTTTTTAAAAACACCCGAATCCAAAACACACCAGAATCCGACAAAAAAAATTCGGTGAGGTTTTGGCAAAACGCGTCCGAATCCAAAACACGGCCGCGGAACCGAACCCAAAACCAAAACACAAAATGCGAAAAATTTCTGGTGCACATCACTAGTCATAAGTATCTTCTTTATGTCATTCTAATAATTTTCCTGCCTTAAATGTGTTTGGGAGGCACTGATAGCAGTGCCTCCCAAACATAATGGAAACGGGACAGAGCGGGGGGCGGGGCCAAGCACTGGGCTGTAAAAGCCCATTCAAAAAGATAGTGAAAGCGGCACTTCTACAAGTGCCTCGCTGCCAGGGACACCACCCCCATGTCAGCGAGGCACCTGTGATTGGACAGCGGATCCAGTGCTGGATCCGCTTGTCCAATCACCCACATGCGGTGCTGGAGGCGGCGGGTCCTGGCGGTGAGTGGCGTCTGCAGTGTGCGCCCCCTCTCCTCCTCCGCCGCTGACAGGAGCGGCGTTGTGCGGCTCTCCACCTTCCTCCGCCGACTCCGTCCTCCCGCTGACAGGAGCGGCGGTGTGCGGCTCTCCCCCTCCTCCGCCGACTCCATCCTCCCGGCGTGGCCTTGCAGTGTGTGTGGCTCTCCCTAGCAGCAGCAGCAGCTGCAGGTTACTCTCTCTCTCTCCCTCTCCCCCTCCCTCTCTCTCTCCCCCTCCCCCTCCCTCTCTCCCTCCCCCTCCCTATCCCTCCATCTCTCTCTCTCTCTCTCCTCCTGTGGATTGAAGTTTGTAAGTATAATTTTCATTTTTACAGGTACCCCTACCCTATTGGATTCTACTGGACAAGTGGACGTGACCGGCGTGGGATGTAGGTAAGTATATGTGAGTGTGTAAGTGTGTTTTAATAAATTTTTACTGTCACAGTGTGTGTGTTGTGTTTTTATTTGGGTATTTTTGTTGTTGTAGAACTACAGGTACCAGCGGGCCCGTTATTTCCCTGCATGCTGGTACTTGAGGTTCTCCAAGTACCAGCAAGCGGGGGAGTCTTGCTGGGCCTTGTACTTCCACTACAAAAAACAATATTCTATTTTTTTCACACATGATTTAAGGGGTCCCCATTCCTCCAGGGAACCCCAGCCAGGGGTGACTAATTGGGAGGGGTAATGCCACGGCCGCAGGGACCTACATAAATGTGTCCCCCGGCTGTGGCATTATGTCCCTGGCTAGTGGAGCCCAGTGCTGGTTTTAAAAATACGGGGGACCCCTACATCTTTTGTCCCCCGTATTTTTGGAACCAGGACCGGTCTAAGAGCCCGGTGCTGGCTGTCTAAATACGGGGAACCCCTGTCCAATTTTTCCCCCAACCAGGACTGGCTCAAAGAGCCCGAGGGTGGTTATACTTAGGAGGGGAGACCTCACGCATTTATTTTTACATTTTTTTTTAACCCATTCAGACCCTTCTCCATTAAGTGAATGGAAGACCTGGACAACAAAATTGCATTCATGTCCTCCTCTCATCCCTTCCCAATCCCATACACTAACTATTTTTTTCTATAAAAATGTACAATATATCACAAGTATAATGAGCAGGCAGGCAGCGGGCATTGGCGGCATCGGACTGAGATGCAAATTAGTGGCGGAGGGCTGGGTCAATTGATGGTGGGCGAGATTGTAAGCCATTGGTGGTGGCAGCGGGCATCAGCTCAGAGGCAGTAACGGGCATTGGCTCGGCGGCGGTAGGGGTCATCGGCAGGATCCGGCGGACATTATGGCTGTAGTGCTTCACCAGCCACTGACCTCACCGCACGCCTCTGCCGCATACACATGCGCAGGTCTCATCCTGCGCATGCATCCACAGTTAATGCGGTAGGCCCACATTAGCAGCGAATGCCTCTGCCTGATTGACGGGGTGGCGTTGAGGATATAAGGGCGTGTCGGCTGCATTTTCTGGGCAGCCACTACAATCAGAAAATGGCAGCACAGGAGGCATCACTAGTTTCTGGGACCACGCTCTAATTGCGTTGCGATCGCCATTAGAGCATGATCAAAGTCGTGGGCGGTGAATCGCGCAATGGGCGGCCCCCAGCATGCGATTGCAAGGATTGTAGATTCTGCTAAAAAACAATCTGCAATCCTTGCTGAATTAGGCCCATAGTTGTGACATACTGCAACAGCTGCATTTTATTGCAGTGCGGAAATCACACTACAACCTGCTACATATGCACGGTATGTCTAAATAATATGGGTAACACAATACTGCTGTGTCATAATCATATCATGCCAATCAGTGCTGTTTCTGATACTACATACAGTACGTCCCTGCCGTGCAGCCCTACAGATTAATTTAAAAATACTTCATCTCAGATATATCTATAAGTGTGTATATATAATTTTATATATATATATATATATATATATATATATATATCAACCATCAGAGGCAACCATCCAGCATGTCAAATGTGAACATTTGACATGCTGGACGGTTGCCTCTGATGGTTGTCCTGAGAAAGGCCATTTGTGCCGAAACGTCGACATATACCTGATGTCTTGGATGTACTAATAAAGCTCTATAAATTGTGGATTGGTGAGTGCCCTCTGTTAAGACTTAACAGTCTTATACAATCTTGATATATATATACACTGCTCAAAAAAATAAAGGGAACACTAAAATAACACATCCTAGATCTGAATGAATGAAATATTCTTATTAAATACTTTGTTCTTTACATAGTTGAATGTGCTGACAACAAAATCACACAAAAATTATCAATGGAAATCAAATTTATTAACCCATGGAGGTCTGGATTTGGAGTCAACCTCAAAATTAAAGTGGAAAAACACACTACAGGCTGATCTAACTTTGATGTAATGTCCTTAAAACAAGTCAAAATGAGGCTCAGTAGTGTGTGTGGCCTCCACGTTTCTGTATGACCTCCCTACAACCCACACAAGTGGCTCAGGTAGTGCAGCTCATCCAGGATGGCACATCAATGCGAGCTGTGGCAAGAAGGTTTGCTGTGTCTGTCAGTGTAATGTCCAGAGCATGGAGGCGCTAGCAGGAAACAGGCCAGTACATCAGGAGACGTGGAGGAGGCCGTTGGTGGGCAACAACCCAGCAGCAGGACCGCCACCTCCGCCTTTGTGCAAGGAGGAACAGGAAGAGCACTGCCAGAGCCCTGCAAAATGACCTCCAGCAAGCCACAAATGTGCATGTTTCTACTCAAACGATCAGAAACAGACTCCATGAGGGTGGTATGAGGGCCCGACGTCCACAGGTGGGGGTTGTGCTTACAGCCCAACACCGTGCAGGACGTTTGGCATTTGCCAGAGAACACCAAGATTGGCAAATTCGCCACTGGCGCCCTGTGCTCTTCACAGATGAAAGCAGGTTCTCACTGAGCACATGTGACAGACGTGACAGAGTCTGGAGACGCCAAGGAGAACGTTCTGCTGCCTGCAACATCCTCCAGCATGACCGGTTTGGTAGTGGGTCAGTAATGGTGTGGGATGGCATTTCTTTGGGGGGCCGCACAGCCCTCCATGTCCTCGCCAGAGGTAGCCTGACTGCCATTAGGTACCGAGATGAGATCCTCAGACCCCTTGTGAGACTATATGCTGGTGCGGTTGGCCCTGGGTTCCTCCTAATGCAAGACAATTTAAACCTCATGTGGCTGGAGTGTGTCAGCAGTTCCTGCAAGACGAAGGCATTGATGCTATGGACTGGCCCGCCCGTTCCCCAGACCTGAATCCATCCACCAACGCTACGTTGCACAACAGACTCTCCAGGAGTTGGCGGATACTTTAGTCCAGGACTGGGAGGTGATCCCTCAGGAGACCATCTGCCACCTCATCAGGAGCATGCCCAGGCATTGTAGGGAGGCCATACAGGCACGTGGAGGCCACACACACTACTGAGCCTCATTTTGACTTGTTTTAAGGACATTACATCAAAGTTGGATCAGCCTGTAGTGTGTTTTTCCATTTTCATTTTGAGGGTGACTCCAAATCCAGACCTCCACGGGTTAATAAATTTGATTTCCATTGATAATTTTTGTTTGATTTTGTTGTCAGCACATTCAACTATGTAAAGAACAAAGTATTTAATAAGAATATTTCATTCACGCATATCTAGGATGTGTTATTTTAGTGTTCCCTTTATTTTTTTGAGCAGTGTATATATCATACCTGGGTGTGGTATGCAACGTCGCTCTATTGGTCGACAGTAACTAAGTCAACAGGGATTCTAGGTCGACAGGGTCTCTAGGTCGATATGGTGTCTGGGTCGACAGGTCAAAGGTCGACATGAGTTGTTTTTTTGTTTTTTTTTTTCATTTTTGTGTGTGAAATTTTCGCTGTACAGTGACCGGGAACCCCAATTAGTGCACCGTGTTCCCTCGCATGGCTTGCTTCGCTCGCCATGCTTCGGGCTTACCGGGTTACCGTTCTCAATTTTAGTCCATGTGGATCGCAAAGTATGAAAAACTTTCAAAAAAGAAAAAAAATATGAAAAACTCATGTCGGCATTTGACCAGTCGACCTAGAACATGTCAACCTAGAGACCCTGTCGAACCCTGTTGACCTAGTTACTGTCAACCAATAGTGGTCGACCGAAGTCTTGTCGACCTATAGACCGGATACCATCATACTTATCTATTCACATTCAAGTACATAGACACATACCCTCCATCTGTACCTTTTTGGCAGATACAGTACCTTTTTTTCATGGTCTTTATCATTCTCCAAGGCGTTGTACATCTCCCCCTCTGCATTGTTATTTGTTATTGGAGTAACGTGTCATTGTATTTTTATGCTTAAACAATCTTTAAATAAGATTTGCCTAAATGCCTTGCACTTAGTGATCTTAAATAAAAAATAAAAGCGCCGTATATATGAAATCTGATGCATGCCACTTGGCAGAGAATCCTGAAACATCAGCGGCGGCATAATCCATATACAGTAGGGTTAGTGCAGAGCTGACAAATGTTCCTGCACACTGCAGCAGAACTGCTTTACCACTCAGAGCAGACTGCAATGCAAGTCACCAGCTGCTGTAACACAGCCAGAAAACCAAGTAGCTTCTTCTTTCTAACAGGTACATAACATATTGGCGTGTAAGCTTGTCCCATCCAAATAAGTGCTTCACAGTTCAATAACCACTAAAGAGATTTGCTGAACACGGTCCAGCTGCTTATTTCCAGACATCAGTTGGTCCATTCTGCAGGCAGCTAATACTGAATATACGTATCAGGAACAGCTCACATTATCATGTTTATTACAGTTCTAATCATCCAAGGCAGTTTTAGTTTGTCAAGTAAATGTCAGCCAAATGTTCCCATTCTTCTACCATATGTAAAAGGTTTTCAGTATTTGCAAAAAAGGTTTAGTAAATGGAACCATTACTAATATCTTTTTTTTTTTTAAATAATAGATGTTATGCTGCATATTTCTATTTCCGATACATTCTGTCATATCATGTCATCTCCTCAGCTTTACCCCATCAACCCTGGTAAGTAGTAAAAATGGGCCTTATTCAGCTTGGATCACTATTGAAACAGAAATTGCAATTTTCTCAGATCTTCTTCTGCTAAAAAAAATGCACGTAGAGATCCGCCCAGAAAGGTAAAAGATGCCCACCGATGCATTCACATAATTGCAATGCATACACAGAGATCAAGTACCATCAACAATTCCGGTTGACCCATGCATACCAGGATATACGGGACTGCAGTCGCAGAGGTGCCATGTTTTTAATCTCAGCAGACGTCAGATGCACACCCATGAAAACAGGCATGACACGGCTGCGTTTTCCCAACCACTCCCCACAAACACCATCTAAACCCGACAAACGGTCATTTCCTGGCAATCAGTAAGCGATCGTACTTTGCTGGGCCTGCGATCGCATTGCAAATGCTTTTCGGCCTCCATGCATGCTCGATGCAGTCGCAGCGCATGCTCAGTCATCCGATAATCGGATGATTTGCGAATTTGCAGTTTTGCAACCGAAGCTGAATTAGGACCAATTTCAG